>NC_088353.1:25320000-25682500 GCF_036884655.1 Musa acuminata AAA Group | reverse complement strand
GCTGCTTCTCATGCTTGCAGGCCTCTCCTTGCTCCATCGACAAGCTACAGTCGGTACTGCATCTCTTCGATCAATCATGTATCTTGTTTTGCAGTGCTTCTCAGCTAAGTCTCAGTCTTTGTGCTTTGCTGGATGTTTAAGGTGCCATTAGGCTGCATGACCAGCGGAGACCGGCGACGACGAAGGAGAAGAAGAAGATGATGCCTTGGTGGTGGAATCAGGATTACTCCCGTGTACAAAGACGAAGACCCATAAATAATAGGTTCAATCCATGAGCTTGAACAGGTGCTGCACGTCGCCTTCGATCCCTCGGTCGCATGAAAGATAGCAGGAGCATTTAGTGTTTTTAGCTGTGTTAATAGAGAAATCTATACTTCATATGATACACAAGTTTGTGTTAATGAAGGACACTAATCATGTTCTTATACTTGATGACCACCAAAGACATTAATCAAACAAATCCTATCTCCTGCCAACATGCAAGAGAGTGAATGGCAATACTAGTGCAATCCCTCGAGAGGGTATTGATCTATACATGTCCAGTGTCTGAGGTTTCTACCAACTTGCTGTTAGAACAAATGCTCTCTGCTAAAAAACAAAAAAATGAGGATCAGTAATATTTCTTTTAGTACTTATTAGTACTAAAACGATTATTAATACCTGAGATTTAGTTTGTATTTTGTCATGTTTTCTAATGTTCTATTCGTCTATTTTTCTATCACATCAGATGTGACAGACATATATCAAGTAAATAAAAAAGAGTTGGAGAAGCATATGTTCCATTTCTTTTGAGGTTCTCTCCACTATGTTTCCAATTCGCAAGTGAGTCAAAGATGAGCTATTTGAATATTGGCACAGGAACCAAGCGAGTTCAATATTTAAGATCTACTGTGCCCTATGATCTTTCTTTTGAAGCAACAAATAAAAGCCATGCATTCGTGAACTGAGTCAAACATGCACTCATGCGTTTGAGCTGACTGCTAAGAGGCCACGATTGTGATGTCTACTCTGCGATTCAAACTCCCCCATCTAACTCTGAGGAAGCCATTAATTGTCATACTTTCCGTTTGAGAGAGAGAGAGAGAGAGAGAGAGAGAGAGATCACGTGCATGGGTGAGGAATCATCTCTCGGGCTGATAAAAGAAACGAGAGGGCGGGAGAAGAGAGACGAGGGTGGTGGTGGTCGTGGGTTTCGAAGCCTCTCCCCGTGAGAAACACAACAGGAGGAGAAGGTTAGTTAAGATTTATTTTTAACTATGCGAGGAAAATCTATACGTTCGAGGAAAATTCTCTCCTTTTCAAACGTATAAATAAAATATTATATTTCTTTATTTAATATATATTTTTATCATTATAATTTAATTTATCATGGTATTAGAGTCTCTTGTCTTAGAGCAAGATTTATCATTGCCAACGACAATAATCGCTCCTCACAGAGTTCGTCCATCTTCCGAGGAAGAACCTGCGTTATATCGATGGCTCTTTTAGTTGTCCACCAACAATGATCAACATCTCAAAAGTCCTTAGTCCGGTACCAAATTCAACTCACAAACTATAGCTATGCCAAGATCGTCTCATCCTCTAAACTATTCAAGCTTCTGTCACCGGGTCCATCGCTCTATTGATCTCTTCGTATACGACTATTGCAGAAGCTTGATACAAGTTGCAAACTACCTTGGCAAATTGCTCGCATACTCGCATGCTTAGTCTTCTATCCACTCTAATAAAAACGAAATAAGAGGGAAGTATTATTGCTGATTATCTTCAAATATCAAAGTTATAATCGATGACTTGACTTTGATAGATCATTCGCTCTATGGTAAAGAAGTCCTAGTTCATACCTTGAATGGTCTAGGAGACGAGTACAAGGTGTTAGGAACAGAGTTGGCATTGAGAGGGGGGGATTAGTATAGCGGTAAAAATTACGTTTTTAAAAATTCTTCGTACGTTGAAAATCGATTATGAAAATATGCTTAGATTGAAAGCGTATGGAAGAGCATAACAAGTAATGAGAAGGTAGTTTGCAGTTTAAACTAAATTGCTCAAAGTAAAGGCAAACTAGATTTTAATAGTGGTTCGGTCGTCGTGACCTACATCCACTCCACTGATTCTTCTTTTGTCAAGGCCACTGGCATCCACTATCGGTCTTCCTTCAATAGGCAAAGACCAACCACTTTTTATAACTCGATTCTCCTTTTACCGAGTTTAGAAGATAACTCTTACACCCCTACTTACTCCTCTCTCGAACTATTCTAACACATGGAACTTTTGAGAGGAGTTCACATAAGATTGCAGAAGTGTTTCTTTCTATTTTTACTCTCAAGTCTTGTGTTGTTAACTAGGGATGAAAGGGGTATTTATAGGTCTCAAGTTGATTCAAACTTGGAGCCTAAAAACATCCTATCCCAGGTTTCCTGGGTCCAGGCGATACCACCGCCTGTGCTGGGTGGTACCACCTCTAGTATCAGTCTAACACTAACACTGCATTGGATGGTACCACTGCCAAGACTAGCAATACCACCACCCTTACATGGGCCCAATTGGCCTCTAATTGGGTTGGCCTAAATCCAAACCCAATTATATGCTAACTATGAAATCTAACACATACTTAAGCTAAACAAGTCCGTAAGTCTACGTTTCTTCTAGTGAGCTTCTGGCGATCTTCTAGTGAACTTCCGATGATCTCTCAACAATGTTCCAGCGGACTCCTAGCAAGCTCCTGGACTTCACGACGATCTTCTTGGCGAGTTCCGATGAGCTTCTCTGGCAAGCTTCGGGACTTCTCGGCAGAACTTCCGATGAATGTCCGGACTTTCGACAAACTCTCGAACTCCCAACGAAATCGCGTTCTTGGCCCCGAGACTTCATTTTGCTTTATGCCTTGCTATTGTAGTTAATCCTGTATATGTAAAAACATACTTCGATCTAGACAATTAATGCTAAGCATGAATCATGTTGTTCGGCATGTCATTGGTCCCTCGACGCTTCGTCCGATTCTTCGGCGCATCGTCATCTCTTGCGGCCTATTGCCCAATTAGCCAGTTGACTCCACAACTCTGATATCCTTGATGCAATATCCACTCTTCTTGGCCCGATGCTCGAATCCATGGCCCGAAATCTTCTATCGATACGTCGACCGATCCTCTAGCTCGACGTCCAATCTTTTGACATGTTCCACTGGCCTAACATGATTCTTCATACTTTAATTATCTCATCCTGATCGAAGCATCTTGTGTCACTCAAAACATAGATTAAATCATAAACACTTATCAATTGGTTTCATCATCAAAATCCGAGATTCAACAATCTCCCCCTTTTTGATGATGACAACCAATTGATGACGGAGTTAACCTTAACTCCCGGAGTTTAAACAAACTACCCATATCAATATGCCATATTCATAGAACCTTGAATTCTGGTCAAATTCAAGTCATTGTAAATTTCATCATGAATATTTGCAACACATCATAATGTATAACATGATCATTTGTAATATGCCATATCAGTATGCCATATTCATATAACCTTGAATTCAGATCGAATTCAAGTCATTGTAAATTTCATCATGAATATTTGCAACACATCATAATGCATAACATGATTATACTTCTTCCCTTTTGTCATCAACAAAAAGGAGAAGTGCAACTTTCAAGTGTTTGAAATGTAAGTTCAAGTCGTTGCATAATAAACATAATCTTCAGTTTTATCATCATGCAAGCTAGCAATAAATTTATAACATTTTAAAACATACTAGCTAGCAATTTTGAAATGTTCAATAAAGCAACTCTTGCTTCTTGAAATATATAAGCTTGTAAATTTTGCTAGATGTGTAAGTTAGCATGTTTTGCTTCTTGAGATATGCAAGATAGCACTTCTTTCTTTATGCAATTTGTAAGCTAGTAAATTTTTGCTTCCTTTATAATGTTTGAGCTAGCAATTTTGCTTCCTTTGCAAAGTGCAAGTTTTTAAATTTTGCAAGATGAGCTAGCAATAATTTTTCCCCTTTGTCAATGTCAAAAAGAAGGGAAGAATACAATATTGTAATTCTTTTTCCCTTTACGTTAATTTCTAAACCATGACAAAGGTAAGTAATCATTCTTATTTCAAAATATCATAATTAAGATAAACTTTGAATTTAAATCAAAGCAATCATGATTCACATCATATGCAATATATCACATTCATCATCATAATTAAAAAGCATAAGCATTGTATGTATAATACCAAATCATCATGTATATTTTTAAAATATAAAATCATCATTACATGCATGATTTCAAATCATCATTCATAATTACATCAAAATTAGTAACAAATCATAGTATTTCAAATCATGATGGAATTAATTTATCAAATTGCATCCTACCATGCATGATCATAACTTTTTCCTCTTTTATCATTGTAAACAAGAAAGAATAAGGGAAGAACAAAATAATGTAAAATATTTCAATCATTTCAAGGCATATAAGCCATAAATACAAAGACATCATGTCATGAAAGATAAGACCTCTTGAATTACAAAAGACATGATTCATTTTATCAAATCTCTTCTTTTTATAAATAGTAAAAAGAAACATAGGAGATCAAATAATATAATATCTTGATTCATGTATAAGAAATCTCAAGTTATAAATCTCAAAAAATCAAGATAAGTCTAATTCAAATTCAACTCATCAAAATCATTTTCATGAGATTCAAAATGACATAAACAACTTTATCAATCTCTTAGTGAAAACTTGATAAGATAGAGAAAAAAAAATTTTCAAGAAAAATATTTTTCTCTTTTTAGTAGTTTCAATTCATGTGATTTATTTCATAGAAATATGCCTTTTTTATTTATGCCAAAAACATGCATCAACGTTTAAAAACCGAAAAAGCCACTTTCATTATCGTAAAAATCGATAATCCATAAATCTCAAGAATCATCATGCATAATTTTGAAATTTATTAAGCACGATCATTATGCATAACATTAAGACATGATTTTAATATTTTCATTACATAATTACATCATTATGCATCATCGAAATTGATTTCATCAAACATAAAGCATTTTCCATCAAGATCATTTTGTTTGTTGTAGTCATGCATTTTTCTTTTTAGGTGAATCTAACTTTTCAAGCTTAGTTTTCGATACAAAATCCATGCATCATCATTAAGCATGATATCAAACTTCTTAATATTTTCATTAAGATATCAAGTATGGTTTCAATCAAAATCGAAAATCATCAAGATACACATTATTTCTTCTTGAAAAACATTCATAGGACCATCATTAGATTTAAATCTAACATTTTATTCTATTAACATAAAACATGTAATTTTCATTATCATTTTCAAAATTACTAGCATGATCATAATTTTTGTATTTTCATTTTTAAACATACAATTATCAAGAAAAATAATTATTCTAAACTAAATTAAAATTAACTCATGAAAAGTATCATGTAATTTTGAAATAAATAAAAGACATGTTGATTTTCTCCTCGTCTTCGGATGAGCTTGATTCGTCTAAAATTGCTTCCTTCTTCTTGCATTCATATTCATAGTAAGTAGTTGCGTTTTTTTTGTTCTTTAATTTTTGTTTCATTAACTTTTTAAATTTCATGAGTAGTTTAAGTTCACCATCACTTGAGCTTATGCTCGAGTGGTCTTCAAGTGTTCTAAGTGCCAAATCCTTCCTATTCTTTGGAAGGTTGTTCTTAAGTTCTTCATATATATTGCACGTCATTTCATAGGTCATCAAAGACCCTATAAGTTCTTGGAGAGGGAAATAGTTTAAGTTTTTTGATTCTTGAATAGTCGTTACTTTTAAATCCCAAGTTTTAGAGAGTGAGTGTAAAACTTTATTCACAAGTTTAAGATTCAAAAAACTTTTACCATGAGCTTTTAAACCATTGACGATATCGGTAAAACGGGTGTACATGTCTCAAATGGTTTCGCATGGTTTCATATGAAACAGTTCAAAATCGTGCATTAAAAAATAAACTTTAGAATCCTTAACACTACTTGTGCCTTCGTGTGTGATTTTAAGAGTGTGTCATATATCGAATGTCGTTTCGCATGTAGAAACCCAATTAAATTCCTTTTTGTCTAAGGCGCAAAATAAGGCATTCATAGCCTTTGCATTTAGAGAAAAAATCTTCTTCTCCAAATCATTCCAATGGTTCATTGGAAGAGAAGACCTTTGAAAACCAAATTCGACTATGTGCTACAAATCGAGATTCAATGAAAGTAAGAAAACTCTCATTCGAGTTTTCTAATAAGTATAGTCCGTCCCATTGAAAAAGGGAGGACGAATGAGAGAGTGACCCTCTTGAAAGACGAAAAGAGCCATTTCTCTTGGGGTGTTAAAACAAATGAGAAAACGAGGCTCTGATACCAATTGTTAGGAACAGACTATTTCACTAAGTACATATGGTTATTATTGAATCTTGAATTTTGATGATGAAATCAATTGATAAATTTTATAATCTAATATGTATTTTGAGTGACACAGGACTAACTTCGATAAAAAAAGATAAATCCATTAAAGTAGGAGGAATCAGATATTGGGTCAAAGTGAAACATGTCAGGCGATTGGATATCGAGTCGGAGGATCAGTCGACATACTTGTAGAAAGACTTCGTGCTGTGAGTTCAGGCATCGGGCCGAAGGATCATACATTGCGCTAAGGAGATCGGAAGTTATGGGAGTTAACATGTCGATTGGGCAATACGTCGAAAGAGAAGACGATGCGGCAAAGGATTGGACAAAGCGCTAGATAAACCAATGACATGTAAGATAATATAAGATTCATGCTTGGAATTGTCTGTCTAAATCGAGTTAGGTCAGGTCTAATTGAGTAAATTTTGGGGTAAAATAATGCTAACTCAATTAGGGGTCAATTAAACCTGAGTTGGGGCTATTTTGGGCCAAGTGAAAGGCCCATTCGATCACCCATAAAAGGGATATATGGTGGCACCGCCCAAACATAGTCTCCAAGACTGTGTTAGGTAGTGGTACCACCAGTCTGGGTGGTGGTACCACCCAGACATAATCTCCCAGACTATCTCAGATAGTGGTACCTCCTAGACTAGGCGATGGTACCGCATAATGATGGTACCGCATAATGTCAGTGCTGCAGGTGGTGGTACTACCCAGCACAAGTGGTGGTATTGCTAGTACCCCAAAATCTCGGGGATTTAAATTTTGGCTCTAATTTTTAAAGTCATTTGGGGCCTATAAATACTCAAATCTTTCCTATTTAAGATAACAAGAAAGTAGAATAAAACTCTATAATTCTAAAGTTGTAAACCCTTGTAAAGTATATAGTCCCTTCTCCTAAAGTTTATAGACTATTCTAAGGGAGAGTGTAAGAGAAACTTTATAAAAAGGAGGTGTAAATATTCTCTCCTGAGCCTATCAAAGGAAAAAAGAGTTGTAAGAGGGTAGTTGGTCTTCACCCATTAAAGGAATACCGTTAATAGACATCGGTGGCCTCAATAGAGTAGGAATCGGGAGTTGACGAAGGTTATGACAATCAAACCACTATAAATCTGGTGTACTCTTTTCTTTTACTATTTACCTTTATTTCTTACTGATTTTATTGCTCATTAAATTCTACGAATATTTTCAAGTTAAGTATCTTTCCGATACGAGGTTTATCGAATGAAAAGTTTCTAAATCGTAACTTTTACAAAAGCACTAATTCACCCCCCCCTCCCCCTACCCCTCCTCTTAGTGCTGAAATAGTCCTAACAGTTGGTATCAGAGACACATTTCTCTTTGTTGGTTTAACACCCAAGAGAGATAACTTTTTTTGGTAATCTAGAGGGTCACTCTATTATTCGTCCTCCTATATTCAATGGGACAAACTACACTTATTGGAAAACTCGAATGAGAGTTTTCTTGTTTTGTATGGATTTGAATTTATGAAATATTATCAAAAATAGTTTTCAAAAGTCTTCTAATCCAATGAATGCATGGAATGATTTATAGAAGAAAACTTTTTCTTTTAATGCTAAAGTGATGAACACTTTGTTTTATGCTTTAGATAAAAATAAATTTAATCATATTTCTATATACGAAACTGCACATGAGATTTGACACACACTAGAAGTAACTCATTAAGGCACGAATAAAGTAAAAGAGTCTAAAATAAATCTTTTGATGTATGCTTTTGAATTATTTCGAATGAATCCAAGTTAAACTATTATTGATATATACACCCATTTTATTAATATCGTCAATAGTTTAAAAGCTCTTGACAAATGTTTTCCGAATCTTGAACTTATTAATAAAGTTTTACAATCTCTTTATAAAAATTAGGATTCAAAAATAATTATAATACAAGAGGCAAATAACTTAAACAATTTTCCATTGGAAGAATTCATCGGTTTATTAATGACATATTAAATGACTTGTATGGTGCAAGACAAACTTAAAAATAATCTTCCAAAGAATAGAAAGGATTTAACACTTAGAACAAAAGAAGACAACTTGAGTGAAAGCTTAAGTGATGATAACTTTGAACTCCTCATAAGTAAATATAAAAGGTTCATAAAATAAGAATCAAAAAATAAAAATGAACTTAAAAATGACACAACAACTTGTTATAAATCGAAGAAGTTGCCTAAGAAGAAGAAAGTACTTAAGGCAACTTGGGATGAATTGAGCTCATTCGAAAATGAGGAGCAAACCAACAAAGGCGAGGTGACAAACTATGCTTTGATGACTTTCGAAAACGAGGTAAGTGACTCAACCAAAACCCCTTTACTTTACTATGAAATTACTTGATGTATTTCATGAGTTATTTTTAAATTAATATATAAAATATAAAAAAAAGGGATCATGCTTCTCTTTCTAGTGATTTTGAAAAATTAAAAAAAATTGAGCATGACAATTGCATGTTAACTCCTAGCACTAAGTATGAAAAGTTAGATTCCCTTAAAGAAGAAAACTGCATTACTACAACAAACAAAATGATTTTGATTGAAAATGGTTTATGTTTAATGAAATCATGTTCGATGATTTAATGATGAATAATGATTTGAAGTAATGATAATTTTTATGATTTACGGTTTATTGATCTTGATGACTCTTGTGATAAATCTTCTTTTGTAGTTTTAAACGATGATGTATGTTTTTGTTTGACATAAAAGGCAAAAGTATACTTGTATGAAATAAATCACATAAACTGAAACACATAGAAAAAGTATTATTCTTGAAAATTTCTCTATTTTTATCTCATCGATTTTTCAATAAGAGATTGATAAGTCTATTTATATCATTTTAAATCTCTTAAAAGTGATTTTTATGATTTGATAATTTGAATTTGAATGAATTTGATTGAATTCATGATATTGAATTCTCAGAATTATAACTTGAGATTCTCTTTAGAATCAAGATCCCTTACTCGTTATTCTCGTATGATTCTTTCATTTTATTAAAAAAAATATTTATCCAAATGAATCATGATTTTTCTCTTCATTTCTCGGAATTCATGACTTAAAATTTCTTTTGAAGATCTTTTACTATTTTATCTCCTAAGATTTTTTTGATTATTTAAAAAAAATTTATCAAAATGAATCATGTCTTTTGGTATTCACATGATCTTTGATATTATCTTTTATGACATAATTTTCATTATGTATAATTCCTTTGTATTTATGGTTATAAACCTTATGTGATGCTTAGAGAATTGATGTAAAGGAAAATAAATTGTACCATTGTATTATTCCCCTCTTCTTCTTTCTTACAATGACAAAGGAGAGAAAGAAAATTACTAGCATATGATGAGAATCAAAAGTACTAACTCGAATGTTAAATTTAGGTAAATTGTTAAATCTCTCAAATGCATAAATTTTTCTTATATATTTTTTGGATCATGATCTTGATTTCTCAATTTTTATGACTTGAGCTTTCTTTATGAATCAAGATCATTTTTCATCATTTATTATATTTAAAAAAGAAGAGATATGTTAAAAATGACTCATAGTCTTTCGGTATTCATGACTTGATTTTTCATTTTTGATAATTGAAATATTAATGTAAAATTTTCTTGATATCTCATTTGCCATAATTTGAAAATTAATATAAAGGGAAAAGAATTATAATATTATATTATTTCTTTCTTTTTTGACAATGACAAAGGGGGAGATAAAATTGCTAGCTTGCACATCTCAAAAGAGAAACAAAAATTACTAGTTTGCACATTGCAAAGAAAAGCAAAATTACTAGTTTGTATATTCTAAAATGATATAAAATTTTCTAGCTTATATGTTCTAAAATATTATAAAATTTGTTAGCTTGCATGTTCGAAAATGATGTAAAACTTGCTAAATTTACTAGCTTGTATATTGCAAAAAGAAGTAAATTTTGCTAGCTTGCACATCATAAAGAAAAGCAAACTTACTAGTTAGCTCATCTCAAAAGAGAAGCAAAGTTTGCTAGCATGCACATTTCAAGAATATGCAAAAACATGCTATCTTGGACATTTCAAAAGATGCAAAAAAATTATGCTTTTATATTTGAAAAACTTGCTAGCTTGTATGATGATATATTCAATGATGTTTTAAAAACTTAAAATTATATGTATAATGTAATAATTTAAAATTATATCTCAAAAATTATTTTAACTTGAATTTAATTTGAATTTAAGGTTCATCTTAATATGACATATTGATAGGGGGAGTTTAGTTTAAACTCTGTCATCAATTGGTAGTCATTATAAAAAAGGAAAAGATTGTTGAATCTCAGATTTTGATGATGAAATCAATGGATAAAGTTTATGATCTAATCTGCATTTTGAGTGGCGCAGGACTAACTTCGATAAAAAAAGATAAATCTATTAAAGCAAGAGGAATTAGACATTGGGCTAGAGTGAAACTGTTGGGAAATCTAAGGTGACATCACATGTATAGTGGAAGAACAAAAAAATAAAATCCCAAAATTCCCGCAGAAAAGAAGGCTTCATCGTCGTTCAAAAGTTAGTACACAAAAACTTACGAAACTAAAAAAACTATGTGTAAGAGAATTAACTATAAGGATAATATATCTCTGAAAACCTGCAGATCTATGGAAGATGATGAAGGAGGTCAACTATCCTCCTCTCTAGCGGTGATCCATATGGTAGGGGCTGCGAAGATGCTCCTCAAATCACTGTCCAAAACTCTTCCTTGTGCACACCACATAATCAAGAAGGGGCTACCCCTTCTTACTGTCCACATGCCCCAAATAGGGGCTGCAGTATGAAGAGGAGAGGGAGAGAGGAGAATAGGAGGAGGTAGCCAAAAAGAATATCTAGCCTATGGGTCTTTGGTTCCCTCATATTTATAGATGCCTCATATCTACTTAACCCTTATGCATCATGCCATATTGGGTACTGGATCTCTATCCAACTATCCAAGCTTCTTAGATTAGTGGATCACTACCCAGTAATCTCTTATTAGCTCTTATTGAATCTCATCCATAGGATCCAATTATTCAGGGGCTTATTGGATATCCAATAAGATATGTGTTCCAACGGATATCTAATATTCGATCCTCTACTCATCGCAACGTCTATTATATGTATGTGACCCTTTAGGCCCAATATCGAGCTGGCCGTGAGTCATACATGTTATAACTCCTTCTGGGTCAGTGTGTTAGGATCAAGATCACTAGGAGGGGGGGGGGGGGTACGTTGAAATCCGATTCTGACGTAAAAATCGTTTCATGCAAATAATAACTTTGAAAGCTTACAAAAACGTATTTGAAGTAAAGTAAGGAAGGCAGTTTGCAGTTAATATAAATAGCACAAAGGAAATGCAAACCAGATTTTAGAGTGGTTCGGTCAAACGTGACCTACATCCACTTTCGGCTTCCTCCTCTGACGAGGTCACCGACGTCCACTAGAGACCTTCCTTCAATAGGCGAAGGCCAACCACCCTTTTATAGTTTCACTCCTTTTGACGGGCTTAGGAGACAACCCTTACAAAATTTTCTCTCCTCTTTTGAAAGATCAAAACTTGGAAAAAAAGAGGGAGGAGAACTTCTAGCCTTTACAACACTTTTGAGCTCTAAAATCATAAAGTAAGATCAAGCTTTCGGTGCCCTTTCATGTAGGAAAGGGTGGGGTATATATAGGCCCCAAACTAGTTTGAATTTGGAGCTAAAAAATATCACCTCCTGGATTTCTGGGATCCTAGCGGTACTACCGCCAGACTGGGTGGTACGACCACTTGTCAGAGCTCGGAGACCAAGCTCTGGCGGTGCCACCACCTGACAGGGGAGGTTGCACCGCCCAGTCTCACTCGGAGACTGAGCCCAGGCGGTGCCACCGCTTGACTAGGCAATTGCACCGCCTAGTCTCGCTCGGAGACTGAGCCTAGGTGGTGCCACCGCTTGACCTGGGCGGTTGCATCGCTTAGCTTTCCTAGGAGACTATCTCCTGGGTAGTGCCACTGCCAACCCTGGCGGTGCCATCGCTTGACAAGAATTCTGGTCTGAATGGGTTGATCCATTCGGCCCAATTTGGGTCTATCAAGGACCCAATTGCCCCCAGATTAAGTTAATTGGATCACCTCCCATTCCTAACTTAATCTACATGCTAACTATGATATTTCTTAAGACATTTACTATAACTTGCTCCGGTGCATCAATCGCTTCTTCCAGCGAGCTTCCGACGAACTTCCGACGAACATCCGACGAACCTTCGGCGATGCTCCGGCGGACTTCCAACAAACTCCTGGACTTGCGACGATCCACTTGGCGAGTTTCGATGAGCTTCTTTGGTAAGCTCCTGGACTTCTCGGATTTGTTCCCGTAGAACTTCCGATGACCGTCCGGACTTCCGTCGAACTCTCGAACTCCCAACGTGATCATAGTCTTAACTCCGGTGCAACTCCTACTACATGTCTTACTTTCATCATAGTTAATCCTGCATATGTAAAACAAAACCTCGATCGAGACAATTAATCCTAAGCAATTACCAAATTGTCCGGCATGTCATTGGTCCCTCGACGCTTCGTCCGATTATTCGGCGCATCGTCTTCTCCTGCGGCCTATTTCCTAATCGGCCAGTTGACTCCGCAACTCCGATATCCTTGGCACAATACCCGCTCTTCTTGGCCCGATGCCCGAGTCCATGACCTAAAGCCTTCTATCGATACGTCGATCGATCCACCGGCCCGACATCCAATCTTTTGACATATTCCTCCGGCACAACATGATTTTTCCTACTTTAATTGTCTCATCCTGATCGAAGCATCTTGCGTCATATTGATAGACACAATTATCAATTGGTTTCATCATCAAAATATGAGATTTAACAATCTCCCCCTTTGTTATGATGACAATCAATTGATGATGGAGTTAAACTTAACTTCTAGAGTTTATGACAATCAATATGCCATATTGATAGAACCTTGAATTCAAACTGAATTTAAGTCATCGCAATATTCATCATGGATACTTGCAACTTGTCATCATGAACATAAGCATAAACTTATGCATCACATGTCATGTCATCAACATACTTCTCCCCCTTTGTTATCAACAAAAATGAGAAGTACCACAATCAAGTGTTTGTTATATAAGTTCAACTCATTGCATGAAAAACATAATATCCATTTTTACCATCATGCAAGTTTGTTATCATCAAAGATATACATGGTAGTATGATAGCAAGTTTACAATATACAAGCTAGCAAAAAATTTTCAATGTTTTAAGACATGCAAGCTAGCAATTTTGAGATGTTCAAGAAAGCAACTCTTGCTTCTTAAAATATAAGTTTACTAGATGTGCAAGTTAACTTTTTGCTTCTTGAGATAGGCAAGATAGTAGAATAACATGTCTTACTTCACAATATTTTACAACATTTTAGAACATGCAAGCTAGCAGTTTTAAAATATTCAAAAAGCAACTCTTGCTTCTTGAAATATGCAAGTTGCAAGCTATCAAATTTTGTTTCCTTTGCAATGTTTGAGTTCGTAATTTTGCTTCCATTGCAAAGTACAAGTTTAGCATGTCTAGTATCTTGAGATAACAACTGTTTGCTTCTCTTTATACTACAAGCTAGCAATTTTTACGATATGCAAGTTTTGCTACATACAAGCTAGCAACAATTTTGAAAGCAAGTGCAAGATAGCTTTCTTGTGTAAGCTCATGATTCTTGCTTCATATTGCAATGTGCAAGTTGTAAGTTTTGCTTCCTGAAATAGGCAAGATAGCACATTTGCTTGAGATTATAAGATAGCATTTCTTGCTTCTTTCGAGATAGCAATTCTTTTCTTCTCTTTATATTGCAAGATTTGCAATTCATTGGTAGTGTTCATGAGAGCAAGTTCTTTCAATGAAATGATCGAGCTAGCAAATTTTTCTTCCTTTGAAATATACAGACTAGTAAACTAACTCCCCATTTATCATTATCAAAAAGAAGGGAGACATCAATGGCTAAAAAATTTTAATCATTATACAAGCCATATTACAAAATCATGTCATAATATCAAGAAAATTCAAGGACATGATTCATTCGACAAATCTTTTTAATAGAGCAAAAGAATTATACAACCAAGGATCATGATTAAAATATATCAATATTATAGATCAAGTCATGATTCGTGATTCATCATAAAGCAAATTAATTTTCAATCATCACATAAGGGATTTAAAGAATTTTTGAAACATATGAGAATGATTAATTTAAGCATGCAATGTTTCAATCAAATTCAAGTCATGAATACCAATACTTTCATATTGTGAGTATCAATTCATGAATACCAAAAGATATTATTTGTGATTCCAATTTTGCAAGATCAATATTATCATTTAGATAAAACTCATTCAAATCAAATCGTTAACTTGAAACTCATAATCAAGTCATCAAAATCATTTTCAAGATTCACAAAATATCATGAAATCATTAATCTCGATCAGATGGGAAAAGCATTTTTTAAGTGATTCTTTTTCATCTAAGCATACCTTAGTCTTTATATGCCAAATCAAGATAAGCATGAAAGTTCAAGACGTAAAGGAAAAATCTTATAAAACAACTCATCAAGCAAGGTTTTAAACATCTATTTTCAAGCCATATAAAGAGTAAGTCAAGGATTCAATTATCTCATGTCATGAATTTCAACAGGCATCTCAAATTATCAACATCGCATTAAAAAGATATTTCAAAAAGATATATCGATAAGTGATTTATTTGTATCATTTCATTCATTTGGAAGATTCTCCTCTTTGGTAAATAAATCTAGGAGAACAAAATGAATTAAGGGAGATATAACATGATTGAAGCATTGAACATGATTCATATTTAAAATGTGTCTCATATCATAAGTATGAATCAAGCATTTGTGAAATCCGAAATCATCCTCAAAGTCACATTCAATAAATTCATACATGATAATCATAGATTTATTGAAAAGTCGATAAGATAGAGGATCACATTTCATTTTTATAAACTTCTATTCATGTGATTTGCTTCTTATAAGCATGCCTTTAATAAAACAAGTGTCAATATTTAAGACGGAAAGGTAAATTTCATAAAACAAATCATCAAGCATGATTCCATGATAACATCCTTTTAATATCTTAATATTCATCATTAAGTATGATTTTAAAAAGTATGTTCATGAGAAATCATTAAGACCAATGCATGATACACTTACTTATTTTCAAAATATTCATCATGTTTATTTTCATGAGATTCACAAGATTGGTAAAATAAATTCATTAATCTCAATAGGATAGAAAATTCATTTCCATTTCATTGATTTCATGTGAGGGTATTCAAGTCTTTTGTGAAAACATGTATCATCATTTAAAATCGAAACATAAGTTTCGTCATGAAACCGTCAAGACCAAACACATCATGATATCACATCTATCATCAAAAGACTATCAAGAAATTCATACATAGATGTACATGCACTATGTTATCTTAATATGTCATGAGAATGTCATCTTAATTTGTCCTAAAAATGATTAGACCAAAAATATGTTAATCTAAAATGAGAGTTTCAAATCAATATGTACTTCAAAAACTCATGCATGACATAAAATCATCGAGATACATATGCATGGATTAATCCTAAGCATTAACACATATCATATAATTATCATCCCTAATGTTGCATACATCATTCAACATTTCAAAACATAACATGCATGAAACCATAGCAATATACTTTTCATGATCAAAATTTTAATTTTTCAAAGATGCTAAAAAGAAAAACATGATATAATTTTTGAAAAATAATTTTTTATTTCCTATTCCTACTATCTAAATTAAGAACTCATGAAAAACTTCAAGTAATTTCAAAATAATTCAAGAGAGTTGAGTTACTTACCTTGTAGTCGAAGTTCGTCAAAGCCCAATTCACCATTTCACCTTTGGAAGTTCTTGATTCATCCTTGGTTTCCTTCCTTTTCTTTGGCCTCTTCCTCCGTTCAAGTTCATTGTTTATTTTATATTTTTATTTAATAAACTTATTAAGATTTAGTGTTCGAAGTTCAAGTTCATCATTGTCCTCATCACTTGAGTCATCGCTCAAGTGGTATTCATTTGTCTGAAGTTCCAAATCCTTCCTATTCTTTGGAAGGTGGTTTAAGTGCTCATCGGGTTCAAAATGTTCCAAAAGTGTCATTTCATAGGTCATTAATTACCTAATTAATTCTTCTAATGGAAAATCATTTAAATTTGTTATCTCTTGTATTGCGGTTATTTTACGATCCCACCTTTTTGAAAGGGATCTTAAGATCTTGCTTACGAGATCAAAATTCGAAAAAGATTTACCAAGAACTCTTAGATTATTGACGACATCCGTGAAACGGGTATACATGTCACCTATAGTCTCACTTGGTTGCATTAAAAAAAGCTCAAAATCATATAATAAAATATTAACTTTCGAGTCTTTGACTCTACTAGTTCCCTCATGCGTGATTTCAATTGTTCACCAAATATCAAAAGCCGTTTCGTATGTAGAAATCCGATTGAACTCATTTTTATCCAAGTGCAAAATAAGGCATTCATAGCCTTTGCGTTTAAAGAAAAATATTTCTTCTCCAAATCTGACCATTCGTTCATCGGTTTAGAGGGCAGTTGAAAACTGTTTTCAACAATAATCCATAAATCCAAATTCATTGAAATCAAGAAAACTCTCATTCGAGTTTTTCAATAAGTGTAGTCCAATCCATTAAACAACGGTGGACGAACAACCGATAAGCCCTCTTGAAAGCCATGAAGAGCCATTTCTCTCGGGTGTAAATCCGAAATGAGAAATACTTGGCTCTGATACCAATTGTTAGGATCAAGAGCACTAAGACGGGGGGGGGGGGGGGAGGGGGGTGAATTAGTGCAGCAAAAAACTTTCAACGATTGAAACTGCGTTTGTACGTTGAAATCCAATTCCGACATAAAACTCATTTCATGCAGATAATAACTTTGAAAGCTTATGAAAACATAATTGAAGTAAAGTAAGGAAGGCAGTTTGTAATTAAGATAAATAGGACAAAGGAAATGCAAACAAGATTTTAGAGTGGTTCGGTTAAACGTGACCTTGTTAGGACTCTAGCTAGGAGAGTCCTAATTAAGAGGGACATTCATATAAAACCTACCTAAACCGACCCCTATTAAAGAGGTGAAGAGGCTGGCTAGGGTTAGGAGGTTGTTTCTTAGAGAAGAATTAGGAGTTGTAAAGGAATAAGAGTCTTGAGTAGGAGTCATATTAGGAGTTAGGGTTTAGAAGCCCTATAAATAGCCATGTATTCCTTCTCTTTTGATAAGCAATAGATGAATCTTTTCTGTAGCCTTTGAGCAACAACTTGGAGGGAGGAACCCCTATAGAGTTCCAAGGAGGCCGATCCCCTTAAGAGATCAACCCCAAGTTTAGAATCTACAAGGGTTCTAACACCTGGTATCCGAGCAGCATTCTTGGTATCTCGCTGCCCTTCCACAGTGATAGAACCCTTGCAGATTCTAAACTTGGGGTTGATCTCTTTAGGGGATTGACCTCCTTGGAACTCTATAGGGGTTTCTCCCTCCAAGTTGCTGCTCAAAGGCTACAGAAAAGATTCATCTATTTCTTATCAAAAGAGGAGGAATACATGGCTATTTATAGGGTTTCTAAACCCTAACTCCTAATAGGACTCCTACTTAAGACTCCTACTTCTAACCAACTCCTAAAAGGATTTCTACTCAAGACCCCTATTCCTTTACAACTCCTAATTCTTCTTTAAGAAACAATCTCCTAACCCTAGCCGGCCTCTTCACCTCTTTAATAGGGGTCGGCTTAGGTAGGTTTTACATGAATGTCCCTCTCAATTAGGACTCTCCTAGCTAGAGTCCTAACAGACCTCGCCCTCTTCAAATCAGCCTTGTCCTCGAGGCTGACGATTCATGAATTTTGGGAATTTGATCTTCAAGTCGTCATAGTTCTCCCAAGTGGCATCTTCTGTTGGTAGGTTCACCCATTGTATTAGCACTTTAGTAGTGGGTCGTCGTCGTCGAGTCACGATCCGTCGATCAATAATGGTACTTGGCTGGGTCTATAGTTCTCCTTGGATAGTCATATTTGGCGAGTGGCTTTGGGCTGTCTCCAAGCATCTATTTACAACTTCTGTCTGACCATCAATTTGTGGGTGATATGCCGTACTCCTTTTCAATTTAGTACCCTGCATATAGAATAACTTTGCCCAAAATCTACTCCTGAAGATGCAAGTAGAATTTATCATAAGCACAATGCGACCCTTATAGTGTAAATTTTTTGAGTCCCAATTGTAATGAGCTACGGAGCTTGGTGCTTCCTCCAAATTTTTTATAATCTTACTAGTCTTTGAATCTTCTTGCCATTCCATCTTAATATCCTCAAGGAAGTCGTTGGTCGGAAGTGAAACGGCCGAAACTTTAGTTTGCTCAGGTAGCTACGAAAGCGCATCTACAAGAATATTCTCTTTCCCCCTTTTGTAAGTTATTTCATAATCAAATCCAAGAAGTTTTGTTACCCATTTTTGCTACTCAGGGGATGCTATCTTTCGTTCCAAAAAGTACTTGAGGCTTTTATGATCGGTTTTAATTTGAAATCATCGACCAATCAAGTAGGGTCTCCACCTCGTTGCTACGCGCACAATGGCGAGCATCTCCTTATCATATATTGACTTATTTTGATGAGAGGGAGATAATGTCTTGCTAGTGTATGCGAGTGGTCGACCATCTTGCATGAGAATGGCTCCAATTCCTACTCCAGATGCGTCGGCCTCAATAATGAAGGGTCGGTTGAAATCTTGTAGTGTTAGCACCGGCGTCGTCGTCATGGCTGCCTTAAGTTTGTCGAAGGAAGTGGAGGCTCTGTCCAACCATTGGAAGACATCTTTTTCTAGTAAGGAAGTAAGTAGTGCATTGATCTTTCCATAGTTTTTCATGAACTTGCGGTAGTAGCCTATTAAACCCAGAAAGCCATGTTGCAATTTTATGTTTCTCGGGGTCGGCCAGTTTTGCATTGCTCCAATTTTGAAGGGGTCCACTACCACACCTTCCTTTGATATGATATGACCAAGATATTCCACCTTCTGTTGAAGAAAGCAAAAATTCGTAGTGGTTGTTGTGTGTTCAAAAGGTGGTTTTCGGTATGTCTTCTTCGTATGCTCATATTTGATGATACCCGGATCAAAGGTCTAGCTTTGTGAAGATTTGTGCTCCCTTTCATCTAGCAATTCATCTACTATTGGAATAAGGTATTTATCCTTGATGGTTATGCCATTGAGAGCTCAGTAATCAACACATATTCGCCTTGTTCCGTCCTTCTTGCGTACAAGTAGCACCGGTGAATAGTAGAGGTTGCAACTTGGTCGAATAACTCCTGTTTCAAGCATCTCTTTTACAATCCTTTCTATTTCATCCTTCTGGAGATGTGGATACTGATATGGCTGAGCATTTGCTAAAGATTTGCCTGGAAGAATCGTTATATAATGATCATGCCGACGGGTAAGAGGTAGGATGTGCGGTTCGTCAAATATATCTGAAAATTCAGCAAGCAAAGGAAGTAGGTTTGGATCTTCAAATTCTATTGGCTCTCCCTTAGTTTGCTGCTTAAGTTTTACCAAAAAGCTGCTGCATACTTTATGCAAAACCTTCTCCATTTGTTGTGTGCAAATCGTTGTTATGTCGCCCCCACGTTTCCCGTGCAATGTCACATGTTTCTCCTTATTGTAAAATTTCATAATTAGTTTCATAAAATTTCAGAAAATATCACCTAATGTCATCAACCATTTAATTCTGAGCATGGCCTCATGATTGTTAAGAGGGAGAAGGAAGAAATATGCAATTATCTCTTGGTCCTGCAGCAATAGTTTTTCCTGCCGGTGCCTACGATCACAATTCAAAATCCGTCCGTCGGTTACCTTAACATCAAACCTGTAGCGATTCTCGATAGGTAATGCTATCCGAATAGCAAGCTTACTATTTAGGAAGTTAGTAGTACTACCCGTATCGATGAGAATAGTGATCGGTTGTTGTTTGAGAAGGCCTCCAACTTTCATCTTTTGCGGGTTTGAGTAGCTGGCTAGTGCGTGTACTGTAACGTCAATCGATTGTGGCTCTTCTTCCACATCTTTTTTATGTTCAAGGTTCTCTTCTAAATGTTCAATGACCTCTTCTTCTATTGGTTCAATCATAAGAAGTCTCCCTTTACTACAGCGATGCTCATGGCTCCACGGCTCGTCGCAATGCCAACATAACCCCTTCGCATATTGTTCCCGAAGCTCTTCTCTTGTTAACCTCTTTGGTGTAGGGACTCGGTCGACAGTAGGGGGGGCTGAGGGCTTTAATATTGCTGGTTGAGGAGCGACCCTAGTCCTTTGAGCTTCATGGTTCAATTGCTCCTCTTGATGTCGTGCGAAAGAGATGGCTGCCATAAGCGTGTACGGTTGTCGTGCTTTAACTTCTCCTCGGATCTCCGGCTTCAAGCCCTCAATGAAGGTCCTCAATAGCTGTTTTTAAGACTAATCATGAGTTTGATTAGATAACATTTCAAACATGGTTTGGTACTCTTGAATGGTGGAGGTTTGTTAGATCTTTGCTAGTGCGACAACCGTACATGCTTATGGAAGCCATCTCTTTCGCACGACATCAAGAGGAGCAATTGAACCATGAAGCTCAGAAGACTAGGGTCGTTCCTCAACCAGCAATATTGAAGCCCTCAGCCCCCCTACTGTCAACAGAGTCCCTACACCAAAGAGGTTAATAAGAGAAGAGCTTCAGGAGCGATATGCGAAGGAGTTATGTTGGCATTGCGACGAGCCGTGGAGCCGTGAGCATCGCTGTAGTATAGGGAGACTTATGATTGAACCAATAGAAGAAGAGGTCATTGAGTATCCAGAAGAGAGCCTTAAACATGAAAAAGAAGATGCAAAAGAAGAGCCATAACTAACCGAAGTTACGGTACATGCACTAGCCAGCTACTCAAACTTGCAAACGATGAAAGTTGGAGGCCTTCTCAAACAACAACCAATCACTGTTCTCATCAACACGGGCAGTACTAATAACTTTCTAAACAGTAAGGTTGCTATCCAGATAGCCTTACCTATCGAGAATTACAGTAGGTTTAATGTTAAGGTCGTTGATGGATGGATTTTGAAGTATAATCATAGGCGCCCGCAAGTGAAACTGTTGCTGATCATGAGGCCTTACTAAGAGATAATTACATATTTCTTTCTTCTCCCTCTTGATAATAAAGAGGCCATGATCAGAATTAAATGGTTGATGACATTAGGTGATATTTCTTGGAATTTTATGCAACTAATTATGAAATTTTACAGTAAGGAGAAACATGTGATACTGAATGGGAAACATCGGGGTGACGTAACGACGATTTGCACACAACAAATAGAGAAGGTTTTGCATAAAGCATGCAGTGGCTTTTTGGCACAACTTGAGCAATAAACTAAGGGAGAGCCAATAGAATTTGAAGATCCAAACCTACTTCCTTTGCTTGCTGATTTTTCAGATATATTTGACGAACCGCACAACCTACCTCTTATCCGTCGGTATGATCATTATATAATGATTCTTTTAGATATATCTCCAGCAAATATTCAGCCATATCAGTATCTATATCTTCAGAAGAATGAAATAGAAAGGATTATAAAAGAGATGCTCGATACAGGAGTTATTCGGCCAAGTTGCAACCTCTACTCTTCACCAGTGCTACTTGTACGCAAGAAGGACGGAACATGGCGAATATGCGTTGATTACCGAGCTCTTAATGGTATAACCATCAAGGATAAATACCCTATTCTAGTAGTAGATGAATTGCTAGATGAAAGGGAGCACAAATCTTCACAAAGCTGGACCTTCGATCCAGGTATCATCAAATATGAGTGTACGAAGAAGTCATACCGAAAACCACCTTTCGAACACACAACTGCCACTATGAATTTTTGCTTTCTTCAACAAAAGGTGGAATATCTTGGGCATATCATATCAGAGGAAGGTGTTGTTGGGAAATCATAGGGGGGGGCGACATCATATGCGCAGCGGAAGAACAAGAAAACAAAAATCCCCGATTCCCAAAAGGTGTTCATCGTCGTGCGAAGATTGGTGCACAAAATCTGCAAAAACACAAAACTGCGTATAGAGATTGTGTTACCTAGGGAGATCGTATATCCATGTTTCCTTGCAGATCCTTAGGAGAGGGTGAAGGAGGTCAAGCGTCCTCCTCTCTAGCGGTGATCCACACAGCAGGGTTGCGACGACGCTCCTCAAAACTCCAGGCCTACTCTGAGGTGGAGAGGGAGAGGAGAATAGGAAGGGCAAGCAAAGACTCTAGCCTATGAGGCTGTGAATCCCTCCTATTTATAGAGATCCCGTGTCAAAACCCTAATGGGTCCTTTCCCTAATGGGTATTGGATCTGCATCCAATAAGACAAGGGCTCCGTCGGATATCTTATATCCGAACCTCTACTCATCGCAATGCCTACCATATGTGTGTGACCCTCTAGGCCCAATATCGAGCTGGCCGTGAGTCATACCTGTCAGAACTCCTTCTAACTCAGTGAATTATTATCTCTGTAATAATTCACTCGACTCATCGACTACGGAAGTACTAGGCCACTACGCCGTAGTCCCCAGACGATACAGGGGAATCCAATCCATTGGACCTGTCTGTCCTCAGTTACCATGTACCTATAGTCCCTCATCCATCTAATATCCCAGAGACCGTATATCGAGCATGGTGCTGTCAGACCCATACGGTTTCTACTCGAGTCTCGCTCTAATCGGATTCTCCCGGAGAACTCTTTCTCTCTCAACCCGAATGACCCTGGCCAGGGATTTGTCTGAGCAAGAACACATGGGATATTCCTCTCATGATACCGAGAGTGGATGATCCTCTATCGACACTCAATAGCCCTCGTAAGGTCGACTACCACTCCCAATGACCAGCTGTACTAGATCTGGGAACAGCCAAACCTATAAGTCTGGTATCAAAGAGTGGAGCACTCATACAGGACATCCTTGGTGTCTCAAGTCTAAGAACCAGATACACCACTAGGACTACGGAATCGTTGTCTGACAATAAGGCATCATCAACCATCCAGCATTCCGTAAGCGGATCAATCAGTGAACTCATTCTCCAATGAGCACCTGTACTGTATCCCTAGTGTCCCTACACGAGCAGCTATGAGACCAGCTGCATCCATCATATGGACGGGTATACAGCACACCAGTCTATCCGGTTATCACGATGTCCCTCTCGAGTAACCTATGACCGGGATTATTTAGGATATGTGTTTAAAGGTGAATCGATCTCATTATCGTGATCTCATCACGATCCGATTCCCATTGCACAAATCCAAGGACATCACAATATATATGCATTTATGCAATAGTTATAAAGTGATATACGCCAAAATATAATAAGCAAAAAGATTCTGTATCAAGTCACACGTGCCATCACTCACGTGATTGGCTTACTGGGCACTTATGACTAGCAATCTCCCACTTGACCTAAAGCCAATCACCTATGTGTCTGATCCCCATCAGACCCCTGTGACGCTCAAAGACAAAATGAGACAACGGCTTTGTCAGTGGATCTGCAATGTTATCTTCGGATGGAACTCTTTCCACTACTACATCTCCTCGGGTTACGATCTCTCTTATAAGCTGGAACCTCCTCAGAACACTTCTGATAAGACCCAGGTTCCCTTATTTGAGTAATCACCCCATAGTTGTCGCAATATAAGGAAGTCGACTTGTCGCTATCTGTATCGACTCCCAAATCTGTGATGAACTTCTTCACCCAGACTCCCTCCTTTGCTGCATCCGATGCAGCAATGTACTCCGCCTCTGTGGTCGAGTCAGCAGTGGTATCTTGCTTGGAACTCTTCCAGCACACTGCTCCTCCATTCAAGGTGTACACATACCCTGAATTCGACTTGCTATCATCGACATCAGACTGAAAACTTGAGTCAGTGTAGCCTTCAACCTTAAGGCTATTACCTCCATATATTAGTAAAAGATCCTTAGTCCTTCTCAAGTACTTAAGGATACACTTTACTGCTTTCCAGTGCTCCAAGCCTGGATCCGCCTGATACCTGCTCGTGACACTCAGAGCATGCGCTATATCAGGCCTAGTACATAGCATGGCATACATGATAGACCCTATTGCTGAGGCATAAGGTATCATATCCATGTTCGCCCTTTCTTTTGGAGTCTTTGGGGACATACTCGTAGAAAGCGATATCCCATGTCTCATCGGTATGAGACCTCTCTTGGAATTTTCCATGCCAAACCTTTTGACAATAGTTTCTATGTACCTGGACTGGGACAAGCCAAGCATCCTTTTGGATCTATCTCTATAGATTCTAATCCCCAAGATATAAGATGCTTCTCCTAAGTCCTTCATGGAGAAGTGTCTAGATAACCAAGCTTTTATTGTGGATAGCATTCCTATGTCATTCCCAATGATGAGGATGTCATCCACATATAACACCAAAAAGCTAATAGCGCTCCCACTTACCTTTCTGTATACACAAGGCTCATCTTCGTTCTTAACGAAGTCATAAGATCTGATTGCCTCATCAAATCTTATGTTCCAACTTCGGGAAGCTTGCTTTAGTCCATAAATGGATCTAAGCAACCTACACACCTTATATGGGCAGTTCTTGGACACGAATCCCTCAGGTTGCATCATATACACCTCCTCCTCCAGGTTCCCGTTGAGGAATGCGGTTTTCACATCCATCTGCCAGATCTCATAATCATAGTGTGCTGCAATAGCCAATAGAATTCTGATGGATTTTAGCATTGCTACGGGTGAGAAAGTTTCGTCGTAGTCAACACCTTGCCTTTGACGATACCCCTTAGCCACTAGCCTTGCTTTATAGGTCTCTACCTTTCCATCTACTCCGATCTTTTTCTTAAAGATCCATTTGCAACCGATGGGTACAATACCTTCGGGCGCATCAACTAGGTTCCAAACCTTATTGGAGTACATAGAATCCATCTCAGAATTCATGGCTTCTTGCCACTTCCCGGAGTCTATACTCATAATAGCCTCCTCGTAGGTCTGAGGATCAATATTCTCTACATCCTCTCCTCTAATATGTCCCACATATCTCTCAGGAGGATGTGATACTCTATCAGACCTGCGTAAAGTTGAAACTTGTGTATTAGATACCTGAACAGACTCGGGCTATAGAGTGGTGCTTGAGCTTGGTTCTCCAACCTCGCTCAATTCTATCATTCTCCCACTGTCTCCGTCAAGAATGTGTTCCTTCTCAAGGAACACTGCTCTCTTAGCTACAAAGACCTTTTGGTCCTCGAGATGATAGAAGTAATACCCACAAGTTTCCTTGGGGTATCCCACAAATTTACATCGCCCTGTCCTTGATTCTAACTTATCGGGGTTGTGTCTTTTAACATGGGCAGAGCAGCCCCAAATCTTAACAACCTTAAGATCAGGCTTCTTCCCTTTCCATATCTCATATGGTGTAGACACCACCGACTTAGTTGGAACTCTGTTCAGAAGGTAAGCTGCGGTTTCTAGGGCATATCCCCAGAATGAGATGGGTAGGTCAGCGAAACTCATCATGGACCGTACCATATCTAATAATGTACGATTTCTCCTTTCAGAGACACCATTGAGCTGAGGTGTATAAGGAGGTGTCCATTGGGATAATATCCCATGGTCCTTGAGGAAGTGAGTAAACTCTGTACTTAAGTACTCACCTCCTCGATCTGATCGAAGAGTTTTGATACTCTTTCCAGTCTAGTTCTCCACCTCATTCTTATACTCTCTGAATTTCTCAAAGGCCTCGGACTTGTACTTCATTAAGTACACATATCCATACCTTGAGAAATCATCAGTAAATGTAATGAAGTAGGAGTAACCTCCAATGGCATGAGTTGACATGGGTCCACATACATCACTATGTATGAGTTCCAACAAGTCAGTGGCTCTCTCTCCAGTTCCACTAAATGGAGAGTTGGTCAGTTTTCCACGAATGCAAGGCTCACAAGTTGCATATGACACATAGTCGAATGGATCTAGATATCCATCATTTAGCAACTTTTGAATCCTTCTTTCATGGATGTGACCTAGCCTACAATGCCACAGGTATGCACTGTTCAACTCATCTCGTTTCCTTTTGGACACATTTATATTCATGATATGTGGAGTGGTGTCTAACATAAATAAACCATTATGCAATGTTCCTTTCGTGATGATCTTATCATCTAATAATATCGAACAACCATTGTTCTCAAAAACAAATTTATATCCACTAACTATTAAACATGAAATGGAGATAATGTTTTTGATAATAGAAGGAACAAAATAACATGCATCTAATGCAATAAAAGCTCCACTAGGCAGATGTAGGGCGACCTCGCCAACAGCTAATACAGCAACTTTTGCTCCATTATCCATCTTGAGGTCCATCTCGCCTCTCTCTAGTCTCCTAGGCCTTGCCAGAACCTGCAACGAATTGCATATATGATAAGCACTACCGGTATCTAATACCCATGTGTTATCATAAGAGTCTGACAAATGGAGACTGATCATGAATGTACCTGAAGCTTCATCAAGCTTTTGTTTCGCCCTTTCTGCAAGGTACTCTTTGCAGTTTCTCTTCCAGTGCCCATCTTTACCACAGTGGAAGCACTGGCCTTTGTCCTTTGTTGGGTCTTTCTTAGCAACCTTTGCTTTACCTTGTTTGCCCTTGCCCTTTCCCTTCTTAAGGGACCTTTCTGCTTTCCTTTTCTTTCTGGTCTCACCAGTGTAGAGAACTGGCTTCTCTTTCTTAATAGTACTCTCTGCCTCCCTCAACATATTGAGGAGCTCTGGGAGAGTCACCTCAAGCTTGTTCATATTAAAATTCATTATGAACTGTGAAAAGGAATCTGGTAGGGACTGAAGCACAATGTCCACACACAAGTTATCCTCTAGGACCATTCCTAGACCTGTGAGTTTCTCTATCCACTCAATCATCTTTAGGACATGGTTCTGAACCGGTGTCCCCTCAGTCATCCTAGCGCGGAAAAGGCTCTTGGATATCTCATATCGTTGAGTCCTTCCCTGTTCCTCAAACAATTTACGGACATGTAGGAGAATGGATCTGGCATCCATCTTTTCATGTTGTCTCTGTAACTCTGGAGTCATAGAGCCCAACATATAGCACTGAGCAAGAGTGGAGTCATCAATGTACTTCACGTAGCGAGCGATCTCATCCTCGCTTGCCCCTTCTTCGGGCGTAGGCATCACTGTATCAAGGACGTACACGATTTTCTCCGCTGTGAGAACAATTCTCAAGTTACGGAGCCAATCCGTATAATTTGGACCAGTGAGGCGGTTGACATCAAGTATGCCACGTAAGGGATTTGAAAGCGACATTTTCTGAAAATAAAGATGTAGCAAAAATGAATAACATGCAGATTTTGCAAGAAATAAACTATCAAGATATGGACTTCTATCTTAATATGCTCCCACTATTTTACTAACGAGTCACGCGACACCCTCAGCACGTGAAACGGAAGTCTCCGGCAGACTTCTAGTGGGGATCAGGATCCAATCAGCGTCTTAGTGTAACCTCGAGGGACTCGACCAATCACACTAAGCCTAAAAGGTAGACAACTCTTGCCGATCACAACTCCTTGTGATTCCCGTCCTGTTCGGCCTCCGAATCACCATGGCCTCGAGGGACTCGACCAACCATGATGCTCGGTTAAGTCAACACCTTCGTTACAAGATGAGTCTGATTTGATGATATACCCTCGAGGGACTCGACCAAGCATATCATGCCCTCAGGTCACCGGTGACATCTCTATGTCGTAAGCAAGATAGCGAATCGCGATATAGGTGAGTCTCGAGGGACTCGACCAACTCAACCTACACCGGGATTCGGTTCCTACTCATAACGATGGAAGGCCACGTGGGTCAATCTAATTGCCTCACGTTTACCGACTTAATATTATCGAGAGATGTTTCTATGATTTGGTCTCCTAATATGCATGTCACACATATGCATATTTAATATATATCTACATCGCATGCAAATATATATACATATCTAGTATGTGTATAAGCAATCACACCAGATGATCATGGACCACAACCTAATATGATTAGGCCCGAGCCAGTAGGCCTAATCACTCACATCAAGATCTACGTGTGCAACGGTGCATCTCCATGCCTTGTAATCGTCCATCTCGTCCTCGTCGGTTCCGTCGACATCTTGATGCATCTCCATGCATCACGATCGTCCGTCTCGTGGGTCCCGCTATGGCATCCATGCTCCCGCTGCGCCTCCTCATGTGATTACAACTTAATCATAGGCACGCAGGCCCGACAATAAACGAGAAATATAATGGAGGTTCGCAGACCTCAATAATAATAATCACAAGTACACACATCACACGGTCCATGATCATCCGTCCACTCATCATATATCACATGTATAAATAATCATCATCATGTAGGACTACTAGATAATAATAAAAATAATAATCAACTAAACATTTTAATTAATTAATATTTTTCTGAAATCAGGGACATGTAGGGAATTTCTCAATTCCTAAGGGTATTTTCGTAATTTGGACAAAAGACAGAAACTGGAATTTCTCAAATTCCGAGGGGCAAAACTGTCTTTTTCCCAGAAAACCCTAATGCCCTTTCCCCTTTTCGCTGCTGCCGTCGCCGCCACCCTGCCGGCGACGGCCTGTGCGGCGAGGGGCGGGGCGCTGCCCTCGCCTGCGGGCGGCACGCCCGCTGGCCCCCGCGGGCGTCGCCGCCTCCGCGGGCAGTTCTGCCGGCGAGGCAGCGCCCGCAGGCGGTGCTGCCTCGCTGGCGGCCGCCCCTGCGGGGTTTTTGCCCGTGGGAGCAGCGGCCACAGGCGCCGCTGCCCTGCGGTGCCTCAGCCCGCGCTGCTGCCCCGCGGCGCCTCTACCCGCGGGCTCAGTGGCCGCAGGTGCCTCTACCCGCGGGCTGCCAGCCCCGCCGGCAGCAAGCCTGCTGCAAGCAGGCCGCCGGCCGGCTGCTGCAGACACAGCGCTTGCGCATGCGCCGGCGCTGTGCTGCCTGGCTGCGACTGCGGCTGCCGCTGCAGGTGGCTGCAGGCATGCAGATCGAGGGCAGCAACTGTTGCTGCCCTTCCTCGCTTTTGCGTCAACGATTTTGACGTCAAAATTCTTCCTAAACACAATACACGCAGTTCAAAACCAATCATTCGCACGAACAACCTGGCTCTGATACCACTGTTGGGAAATCATAGGGGGGGGCGACATCATATGCGCAGCGGAAGAACAAGAAAACAAAAATCCCCGATTCCCAAAAGGTGTTCATCGTCGTGCGAAGATTGGTGCACAAAATCCGCAAAAACACAAAACTGCGTATAGAGATTGTGTTACCTAGGGAGATCGTATATCCCTGTTTCCTTGCAGATCCTTAGGAGAGGGTGAAGGAGGTCAAGCGTCCTCCTCTCTAGCGGTGATCCACACAGCAGGGTTGCGATGACGCTCCTCAAAACTCCAGGCCTACTCTGAGGTGGAGAGGGAGAGGAGAATAGGAAGGGCAAGCAAAGACTCTAGCCTATGAGGCTGTGAATCCCTCCTATTTATAGAGATCCCGTGTCAAAACCCTAATGGGTCCTTTCCCTAATGGGTATTGGATCTGCATCCAATAAGACAAGGGCTCCGTCGGATATCTTATATCCGAACCTCTACTCATCGCAATGCCTACCATATGTGTGTGACCCTCTAGGCCCAATATCGAGCTGGCCGTGAGTCATACCTGTCAGAACTCCTTCTAACTCAGTGAATTATTATCTCTATAATAATTCACTCGACTCATCGACTACGGAAGTACTAGGCCACTACGCCGTAGTCCCCAGACGATACAGGGGAATCCAATCCATTGGACCTGTCTGTCCTCAGTTACCATGTACCTATAGTCCCTCATCCATCTAATATCCCAGAGACCGTATATCGAGCATGGTGCTGTCAGACCCATACGGTTTCTACTCGAGTCTCGCTCTAATCGGATTCTCCCGGAGAACTCTTTCTCTCTCAACCCGAATGACCCTGGCCAGGGATTTGTCTGAGCAAGAACACATGGGATATTCCTCTCATGATACCGAGAGTGGATGATCCTCTATCGACACTCAATAGCCCTCGTAAGGTCGACTACCTCTCCCAATGACCAGCTGTACTAGATCTGGGAACAGCCAAACCTATAAGTCTGGTATCAAAGAGTGGAGCACTCATACAGGATATCCTTGGTGTCTCAAGTCTAAGAACCAGATACACCACTAGGACTACGGAATCGTTGTCTGACAATAAGGCATCATCAACCATCCAGCATTCCGTAAGCGGATCAATCAGTGAACTCATTCTCCAATGAGCACCTGTACTGTATCCCTAGTGTCCCTACACGAGCAGCTATGAGACCAGCTGCATCCATCATATGGACGGGTATACAGCACACCAGTCTATCCGGTTATCACGATGTCTCTCTCGAGTAACCTATGACCGGGATTATTTAGGATATGTGTTTAAAGGTGAATCGATCTCATTATCGTGATCTCATCACGATCCGATTCCCATTGCACAAATCCAAGGACATCACAATATATATGCATTTATGCAATAGTTATAAAGTGATATACGCCAAAATATAATAAGCAAAAAGATTCTGTATCAAGTCACACGTGCCATCACTCACGTGATTGGCTTGCTGGGCACTTATGACTAGCAGGTGTGACAGTGGATCCCTTCAAAATTGGAGCAATGCAAAACTGGCCTACCCCGAGGAACATAAAATTGCTACATGGCTTTCTGGGTTTAACAGGCTACTACCGTAAGTTTGTGAAAAACTATGGAAAGATCAATGCACCACTCACTTCTCTACTTAAAAATGATACATTCCAATAGTCGGACAAAGCCTCCGCTGCCTTTGACAAACTTAAGGCAGCCATGACGACGATGCCGTTACTAGCGCTACCAGATTTCAACCAACCCTTCATCATTGAGGCCGATGCATTTGGAGACAGAATGGGAGACATTCTTATATAAGATGGTTGACCATTCATATACATTAGCAAGACATTGTCTCCTCCCTATCAAAACATGTTAACATTTGATAAGAAGATGCTCGCCATTGTGCACGCAGCAATGAGGTGGAGATCGTACTTGATCAAGCGATGCTTTCAAATCAAGACCAACCATAAAAGCCTAAAATATCTCTTGGAGCAGAAGATATCTTCTACCGAGCAACAAAAATGGATAACAAAGGTTCTTAGATATGATTATGAAATAACTTACAAAAAGGGGAAAGAGAATATTGTTGCAGATGCGCTTTTACGACTACCTAAGCAAGCTGAATTTTTTGCCATTTCACTTTCGACTAGTGACTTCCTTGAGGATATTAAGATGGAATGGCAGGAAGATTCGGAGACTAGTAAGATCATAAAAAAATTGGAGAAAGGACCAAGCTCCGTGGCTCATTACAATTGGGACTCAAAAGAATTATACTATAAGGGATACATTGTGCTTATGATAAATTCTACTTGCATCTTCACGAGCATATTTTGGACAAAGTTATTCCATATGTAGGGTACTAAATTGAAAAGGAGTACGACATATCACCCACAAATTGACGGCCAGACAGAAGTTGTAAATAGGTGCTTGGAGACAACCTAAAGCTACCCACCAAATATGACTACCCAAGGAGAACTCCAGACCCAACTAAGTGCCATTATTGATTGACGGATTGTGACTCGACGACGATGACCCACTACTAAAGTGCTAATATAGTGGGTGAACCTACCAACAAAAGATACCACTTGGGAGAACTATGACGACTTGAATATCAAAATCTCAGAATTCAAGAATCATCAGCCACGAGGACAAGGCTGATTTGAAGAGGGCGGGTCTGTTAGGACTCTAGCTAGGAGAGTTCTAATTGAGAGGGATATTCATGTAAAACCTACCTAAGCTGACCCCTATTAAAGAGGTGAAGAGGCCGGCTAGGGTTAGGAGGTTGTTTCTTAGAGAAGAATTAGGAGTTGTAAAGGAATAAGAGTCTTGAGTTGGAGTCATATTAGGAGTTGATTAGAAGTAGGAGTCTTGAGTAGGAGTCCTATTAGGAGTTAAGGTTTAGAAGCCCTATAAATAGCCATGTATTCCTCATCTTTTGATAAGCAATAGATGAATCTTTTATGCAGCCTTTGAGCAACAACTTGGAGGGAGGAACCCCTATAGAGTTCCAAGGAGACCGATCCCCTAAAGAGATCAACCCGAAGTTTAGAATCTGCAAGGGTTCTAACAGACCTACATCCACTTTCGGCTTCCTCCTCCGACGAGGTCACCGACGTTCACTAGAGGCCTTCCTTCAATAGGCGAAGGCCAACCACCCTTTTATAGTTTCACTCCTTTTGACAGGCTTAGGAGACAACCCTTACAGAATTTTCTCTCCTCTCTTGAAAGATCAAAACTTGGAAGAAAAGAGGGAGGAGAACTTCTAGCCTTTACAACACTTTTGAGCTCTAAAATCACAGAGTAAGATCAAGCTTTCGGTGCCCTTTTATGCAGGAAAGGGTGGGGTATATATAGGCCCCAAACTGGTTTGAATTTGGAGCTAAAAAATATCACCTCCCGGATTTCCGGGGTCCTGGCGGTACTATCGCCAGACTAGATGGTACGACCGCTTGACAGAGCTTGGAGACCGAGCTCTGGCGGTGCCACCACCTGACAGGGGCGGTTGCATCGCCCAATCTCGCTCAGAGACTGAGCCCAAGCGGTGGCACCACCTGACTGGGCGGTTGCACCACCTAGTCTCGCTCGGAGACTGAGCCCAAGCGGTGCCACCGCATAACTTGGGCAATTGCACGACCCAGGTTTCCTGGGAGACCATCTCCTGGGTGGTGCCACCGCTTGGTAGGAATTCTGGTCTGAATGGGTTGATCCATTCGGCCCAATTTAGGTCTATCAAGGGCCCAATTGCCCATAGATTAAGTTAATTGGATCACCTCCTATTCCTAACTTAATCTATATGCTAACTACGATATTTCTTAAGACATTTACTACAACTTGCTCCGGTGCGTCAATCGCTTCTTCTAGCGAGCTTCCGGCGAACATCCGACGAACCTTCAGCGATGCTCCGGCAGACTTCCAGCAAACTCCTAGACTTACGACGATCCACTTGGCGAGTTCTGATGAGTTTCTTTGGCAAGCTCCTGGACTTCTCGGATTTGTTCCCGTAGAACCTCCGACGACCATCCGGACTTCCATCAAACTCTCGAACTGCCAACGTGATCATAGTCTTATCTCTGGTGTAACTCCTACTGCATGTCTTACTTTCATCGTAGTTAATCCTGCACATGTAAAATAAAACTTCGATCGAGATAATTAATCCTAAGTAATTTACTAAGTTGTCCAGCATGTTATTGGTCCCTCGACGCTTCGTCCGATTATTCAGCTCATCGTCCTCTCTTGTGGCCTATTGCCCAATCGGCCAGTTGACTCCACAACTCCGATATCCTTGGCATAATACCCGCTCTTATTGGCCCGATGCCCGAGTCCACGGCCCAAAGCCTTCTGTCGATACGTCGACCGATCCACCAGCCCGACGTCTAATCTTCTGACATGTTCCTTCGGCACAACATGATTTTTCCTGCTTTAATTGTCTCATCCTAATCGAAGCATCCTACGTCACTCAAAACACAGATTAAAACATAAACACAATTATCAATTGATTTCATCATCAAAATACGAGATTCAACATAGTGAATTATTATCTCAATAATAATTCACTCGACTCATTGACTACGGACGTACTAGACCACTACACCATAGTCCCCAAACGATATAGAGGATTCAATCTTTTGGACCTATCTATCTTTAGTTATTATGTACCTATAGTTTCTCATCAATCTAATATCATAAAGACCATATACCGATCATGGTACTGCCAAACTTATATAGTTTCTACACGAGTCTCACTATAATTGGATTCTCCGGAGAACTCTTTCTCTCAATTCAAATGACCCTGGCTAGATATTTGTCTAAGCAAGAACACATGGATATTCCTCTTATGACATTGAGAGCGGATGATCCTATATCGATACTCAATAGCTCTCGTAAGGTTGATTACCACTCTCGATAACCAATTGTGCTAGATCTGGAACCTTCGGACCTATAAGTCTAGTATCAAAGAGTGAAGTACTCATACAGGATATCCTTGGTGTCTCAAGTCTAAGGACTAGATATACCATTAGGACAATGAAATCACTATCTGACAATAAGACATTATTAACCATCAAACATTTCATGAGCGGATCAATCAGTGAACTCATTATCCAACGAGCACCTACACTATATCTCTAGTGTCCCCACATGGGCAACTATGAAATTAGCTACATCCATAATATGGATGGGTATACATTATACCAGTTTGTTCGGTTATCTTGATGTCCCTCTTGAGTAACTTATGACTAGGATTATTTAGGATATATGTTTAAAGGTGAATCGGTCTCATTATTATGATCTCATCACGATCCGATTCCCATTGCAAAGATCCATGGACATCATAATATATTCATGCAATAAGTAATATAAAGTGATAAAATACTAAATAATAATAATAAATAAAAGACTGTGTGTCAAGTCACATGTGCCATCACTCACGTGATTAGCTTGCAGGGCACCTATGATTAGCAATCTCATACTTGACCTAAAGCCAATCACCTCTGTGTCTGATCCCTATCAGACCCCTATGATGCTTAAAGACAATATGAGACAATGGTTTTGTTAGTGGATCTACAATGTTATCTTCGGATAGAACTCATTCCACTACTACATCTTCTCGGGTCACGATCTCTTTGATTAGGTGGAACCTCCTTAGAACGTGCTTAGACTTCTGATGAGACTTGGGTTTCTTCACTTAAGTAATTGCCCCATTATTATCGTAATATAAGGGAATCAACTCCTCACTGCCCGGAAGATTCTCAAATCTATGATAAACTTCTTCATCCAGACTCCCTCCTTTGTTGCCTTTGCTACAACAATGTACTCTGCCTCTATGGTCTAGTCAGTAGTAATATCTTGCCTAGAACTCTTCCAGTATACTGCTCCTTTATTCAGGGTATACTAATACCCTGAATTCAACTTACTATCATCTACATCATACTAGAAACTCGAGTTTGTGTAGCCTTCAACCCTAAGGCTACTACCTCCATATACTAGTAAAATATCCTTAGTCTTTCACAAGTACTTAAGGATACACTTTACTGGTTTCTAGTGCTCCAAGCCTAGATCTACTTGATACTTGCACGTGACACTCAGAGCATGCGTTATATTTAGCCTGGTACATAGCATGACATACATGATAGACCCTATTATTAAGGCATAGGGTATCCTATCCATGTTTTCCCTTTCTTCAGGAGCCTTTGGGGATATACTTCTAGAAAGCGATATCTCATGTTTCATCGGTATGAGACATCTCTTGGAATTTTTCATGCCAAACCTTTAGATAATGGTGTCTATGTACATGGACTAGGACAAGCCAAGTATCCTCTCAGATTTATCTCTATAGATCCAAATCCCCAAGATATATGATGCTTTCCCTAAGTCCTTCATGGAGAAGTGTCTAGATAACCAAGCCTTTACTATGGATAGTATTCCTATATCATTTCCAATTATCAGGATGTCATCCACATATAACACCAAGAAGGTGATAGTGCTCCCACTTATATTCCTATACACACAAGGCTCATCTTCGTTCTTAATGAAGTCATAAGATATGATTGCTTCATCAAATCTTATGTTCTAACTTCGAGAAGCTTGCTTTAGTCCATAAATGGACGTAAGCAATCTACACATCTTATCTGGATAGCTCTTGGACACGAATCCCTCATGTTGTATCATATACACCTCATTCTCGAGATTGCCATTGAGGAACGCAATTTTCACGTCCATCTGTCAGATCTCATAATCATAGTGTGCTGCAATAACCAATAGTATTTGGATGGATTTTAGCATGACTACGGGTGAGAAAGTTTCATCATAGTCAACACCTTGCCTTTTTCGATATCCCTTTGTCACTAGCCTTGCTTTATAGGTCTCTATCTTTCCATCTACTCTGATCTTCTTCTTGAAGATCCACCTGCAACCGATGGGGACAATACCCTCGGATGTATCAACTAGGTTCCAAACCTTATTAGAATACATGAAATCTATCTCAGAATTCATGACTTCTTGCCACTTTCCGGAGTCTATACTTGTAATAGCCTTCTCGTAGGTCTGAGGATCAATATCCTCAACATCCTCTCCTCTAATATGTCCCACATATCTCTTAGGAGGATGGGATACTCTGTCGGACCTATGTAAAGTCAGAACTTGTGTGCTAGGTACTTGAACAAACTTGAGTTGTGGAGTGGTGCTTGTGCTAGGTTCTCCAATCTAGCTCAACTTTATCACGCTTCCATTATCTTTGCCAAGAATTTGTTCCTTCTCAAGGAACATCGTTCTCTTGGCTACAAAGACCTTTTGGTCTTCAAGATGATATAAATAATACCCACAAGTTTCCTTAGGGTATCCCATGAACTTGCACCGCTCCGTCCTCGATTTTAACTTATCAGGGTTGTGTCTTTTAATGTAGGCAGAGTAGCCCCAAATCTTAACAACCTTAAGATTGAGCTTCTTCCATTTTCATATCTTATATGGTGTAGATACTACCGACTTAGTTGGAACTCTGTTCAGAAGATAAGTTGTGGTTTCTAAGGCGTTTACATAGAATGAGATAAGTAGGTCAGCAAAGTTCATCATAGACCGTATCATGTCTAACAGTGTACTATTCCTCCTTTCAGATATACCATTGAGTTGAGGTGTATAAGGAGGTGTCCATTGGGATAAAATCCCATGGTCCTTAAGGAACTAGGTGAACTCTATACTCAAGTACTCACTTCCTCGATCCGATTGAAGAGTCTTGATACTCTTTCCAGTGTGGTTCTCCATTTCATTCTTATACTCTCTCTCATTCTTATACTCTCTCTCTGAATTTCTCAAAGGCTTTAGATTTGTACTTTATCAAGTACACATGTCTATACCTTAAGAAATCATGAGTAAAAGTAATAAAGTAGGAGTAACCACCTATGACATAAGTTGACATGGGTCCACATACATCACTATGTATGAGTTCCAACAACTTAGTGACTCTCTCTCTAGTTCCACTAAAAGGATAGTTGATTTTTCACGAGGCTTGCAAATTGCATGACTCATAGTCGAATGGATCTAGGTATCCATCCTTTAGTAACTTTTAAATCTTTCCCTCATGGATGTGATCGAGCTTACAATGCCACAGGTATGCACTATTCACCTTATCTCGTTTCCTCTTGGATACACTTATGTTAATGATATGTGGAGCAGTGTCTAGCATAAACAAATCATTATGCAATATTACTCTTGTTAATCTCCTAGGCTTTACTAGAATCTGCAATAAATTGTAAATGTGATAAGCACTATCAGTATCTAATACCTATGTGTTATCATAATAGTCTGACAAATGGAGATTGATCATGAATGTACCTGAAGCTTCTCTAAGCTTTTATTTCATCCTCTCTATAAGGTACTCTTTGCAGTTCCTCTTATAGTGCTCATCTTTGCTGTAGTGGAAGCATTGGCCTTTGTCCTTTACCGAGTCTTTCTTAGCAACTTTTGCTTTACCCAGTCTGCCCTTGCCCTTGCTCTTCTTAAGGGACTTTTTTACTTTACTCTTCTTTCTAGTCTCACCAATATAGAGAATTGGCTTCTCATTCTTGATAGTGCTCTTTGCCTCCCTCAACATATTGAGGAGCTCAAAGAGAGTCACTTCAAGCTTGTTCATATTAAAATTCATTATGAACTATAAAAATGAATCTGGTAGGGACTAAAGTACAAGATCCACATACAAGTTATCCTCTAGGACTATTCTTAGACCTGTGAGTTTCTCTATCCACTCAATCATCTTTAGGACATGGTTTTGAACTGGTATCCCCTCAATCATCCTAGCGTGGAAGAGGCTCTTGGATATCTCATATTGCTGAGTCATTCCCTATTCCTCAAATAGTTTGTCGGTATATAGGAGAATGGATCTGGCATCCATCTTTTTATGCTGTCTCTATAACTCAGGAGTCATGGAGCCCAACATGTAATATCGAGCAAGAGTGGAGTCATCTATGTACTTCATGTAACGAGTAATCTCATTCTCACTTACCCTTTCCTCGGGCGTAGACATTATTATATCAAGGACGTACGCGATTTTCTCTGTCGTAAGAACAATTTGTTAGGATTGGAGCGGCACTAAGAGGGGGGGGGGGTGAATTAGTGCAGCGGATTAAAACTTTCGTTTCGACAAATCTTTCATACGATAAAAATCGAACTCGGTAGTGCTTAACTTGAAAGCGTATTCGCAAAGTTATGCAGCAAAGGTAATGAGGAAATAAAGCAAGTAAGAAGGCTTGCAGTAATGTAAATGCCAGTAATGAAATGCAAACCAGAGATTACGCATATTTTAAAGTGGTTCGGTCAAATGACCTACATCCACTTGCGAGGCCCCTCTTTGATGAGGCTCCCACCTTCCACTAGTAAATCTCTTGAAGGGGAAGGGTAAATACCCCTCTTACAACTTTTTACAAGCGGTTCACTCTCTTACAGATTTTCAGCAAGAAAGAAGGAGGTGAACACTAGCAAATTGAAAACAAGACTAGCTAAGACTTTTCTAATACCTTTCTCTCAATCAATTGCTTCTCAAAAAGTTGTAATCTCAATTGAGATTTGAGGGGTATTTATAGGCCTCAAGAGGATTCAAATTTGGGCTCCAAAATTTGAATTCTCTTTGGTTCCCGATGCTGGCGGTGCCACCGCCCAGCTCTCGGGTGTTGGGCGGTGCCACCGCCAGACCCTTCGGTTCACTGGTTGGGCTTCAAATTTAGCCCAAACTAAGTCTACTTTTGGGCCCAGTTGGCCCCTAACCAGAATATAGGATTATCTCTTAATCCTAATCCTAATTATAAGTGAACTACATAACTAAAAACATCCTAAGTAAGTTTTCAACCGCGAACGTCGAGTCTTGTTCCGACGAGCTTTCCGACGAACTTCTTCCGACGGACTCTCAGCAAGCTCCCGATCTTGTGATGACTTTAACGAGTAGCCGAGCCTTCTCGGTGATCTCCGTGAACCTCCGACGATCTCTTCGGCGAACTTTCGAAAATTCCGACAGGTTCCCGATTTCTTCTCGGTTGGTTCCGGCAGCATCTCTGACGATTCTTTGGACTCTTAAACGTCCATCGAACTTGACTCCGGTATTCTTGCTTTGTGTTTTCTGGTTATCGTAGTTAATCCTACACACTTAACTCAATAATATGGATTAGATCAATTAACCCATCAATTGATTTTATCATCAAAATCTGAGATTCAACACAATTCTCAAAGTTGCAGAGCCAATTCATATAATTCGGACTAGTGAGGCGATTGACATCAAGTATGCCACGTAAGGGATTTGAAAGCATATTTTTCTAAAAATAAAGATGTAGTAGAAATAAATAACATTCAGATTTTATAGAAAATAAACAATCAAGATATGAACTTCTATCTTAATCTACTCCCACTATTTTACTAGCGAGTCACGTGAAACGGAAGTCTCCGACATACTTCTAGTGGGGATCGGGATCCAATCAGCATCTTAGTGTAACCTTGAGGGACTCGACCAATCACACTAAGCCCAAAAGGTAGGCAACTCTTACCGATCACAACTCCTTGTTATTCCCATCCTGTTTGGCCTTTGAACTACCATGGTCTTAAGGGACTCAACCAACCATGATGTTCGGGGAAGTCAACACCATCATTACAAGATGAGTCTAATTTGATGATATACCCTCGAGGGACTCGACCAAGCATATCATATCCTAAGGTCACCAGTGACATCTCTATGTCATAGCCAAGATAACAAATCATGATATAGGTGAGCCTCGAGGGTCTCGACTAACTCAATGTACATCGAGAATTGGTCCATACATATAACGATGGAATGCTATATGGGTCAATCTAATTGCCTCACGTTTACCAACTTACTATTATCGAGAGAGAGGTTTTGATTTTATCTTCTAATATAACATATCACACATATATATTTAATATATATCTACATTGCATGTAAATATATATACATATCTAGTAGGTGTACAAGCAATCACACTTTATATGAGCAATCACATAAGATGATCATGAACCACAGCTTAATGTGATCAGGTTTGAGCCAGTGGGCCTAATCACTCGTATCAAGATCTATGTGTGCAGCGGTGCATCTCCATGCCCTATGATCGTTTATCTCATCATCGTCGGTTCCGTCGGCATCTCAATGCATCCTAATGTATCGCGATCGTCCGTCTCGGCATCATGGGTCCCACTATCACTTCCACGCTCCCATTGTGTCTTATCATGTGATTATAACTTAATCATAGACACGTAAGCTCGATAATAAATGCGAAATAAAATCGAAGCTCACAAGCCACAATAATAATAATCACAAGTACACATATATCACACGGTCTATGATAATCCGTCTATATATCATACATCACATGTACACATCATCATGTAGGACTACTAGATAATAAAAAAATAATAATCAATTAAACTTTTAATTAATTAATATTTTTTTAAATTAAGTTTATGTAGGGAATTTTTAAAATTTTGAGGGGGTATTTTCATAATTTAAATAAAAGGACAAAACTTGCCCGTCGACGGTGTGCCCACGGCTAGCGCCGCCCTTGCGGCGTGCACCCCACGGGCGCGGTGCCCTATGGATAAGTGTGAATGTGAGCGACGCTGCACCTTAGGCCGGCACCCTTGCGGGCATCTCGTGTAACATCCCCCATTTAAAAAAAAATAAAAAAAATGGAGAACATATGTCATTAACAAGGATGAGCCACTTGCATTTATTCTAAAGTTGACACCTAAACCCCCATGCATGCTTGCCACCTCACTATTTTAGCATGAGCCAAATCTAAGTAATTTAAGGCACCATTAAAAAGAAACTTTATAGCCAACGTTAGTTTGAGGAGAAGAAGAAGAAGAGAAGAAGAAGAAGAAGAAGAAGGAGAAGAAGAAGAAGAGGAAACTTTGCTTGAGGTTTTGCATCAACTCCCTATATTTGGGAATCAAACTCATCTAAGGCAAGTGTTCTAACCCATCCTAGAGATAAATTTTGATCCTTATTTTCACCTTGATTTTTAGAAAATTGGGAGACTGTGGCTGCATGTAAGATATCTATGCCGTTTATACATCAAATGTTGAATATGAAATTTTTCAGATTTTGACCTTTCAGTACTCGTGTGAACATAACTTTTTGCTCCAATTTCGGATTTGAGGAAAAACCTCTTTCATACGAAAGGAGACTTATAGAGATTTCATTTGACATAAAATTTGAAAGATTTGGAGTAAATTTACCTATATAAACAATTGAATGAAAAGACCTCATGTATTTGGTAAAACAGAGATGATCAATTCTGACCTTCTATTACTAAATTACTCATAACTCTCTAGTGAAAATTATGAATTATACAAAACTTAGTTCTTTTGAAACTAGATTCGAATATATTTCTTTTGACATATAATTTAGTAATTTTGAAGTACGTTTGCCTTCTGAAAAATCTGTTTAAATTGACTCTATCAATTCTGCAAACCAGAGATGATCAATTCTGACCTTCTGTTACTAAATTTCTTATAACTCTCTAGTGAAAATTCTGAATTATGCAAAACTTAGTTATTTGGAAATAGATTCACATATATTTCTTTTGACATATAATTTAGAAATTTTGAAGTATGTTTGCCTTCTGAAACATCTGTTTAAATTGATTCTATCAAGTCTGCAAAACAGGAATGATCAATTCTGACCTTCCTTTACTTTATTTGTTGTAACTTCCTGGTAAGAACTCAAAAAATTATAAATCTAAGTTCATCTGAAAATAGATTGATACAGCTTTCTAATAACACCTATTTTTAGTGATTTGGAGTATGCTTGGTTACTCAAAAAATTCATAAAATGTACCATTCAAATTTTGTCATAATTGAAAACTTTGTTGGGTTTTTGCCCATTCAATTTTCATCCTATTGGAAATATGATTTCTGCTAAATTCTTCTTCAATTGAGCTTTATATTAGTCCTTTGAAGTTCTTGTATTGTTCATCCTGAAATTATTATATATCTGAAATTTATTATGTAATGCTTTGTTTGCATTTCCTAGTTTGATAAAGGCACATGCATATCTTCGTTGTTCCGCATGTGCTTCTGATATGTGTCAATGTTATTGTTCATACTACACTTTTGTACTATGGTGTCTTGTGGGATATTGTGAACCTTTGCCAGAAATGGTAAAGGGAGTTATGCTTAGAGCCCGCGATTGCTCTGTCGGCCCCATTGACTTTACTCAAACGTGGGTGGATGGAGCTCCTAGATGTGGGAGACCTATGCTTGGTGGTCATCCAGAAATGGATGAATCACATTATGTATATGGTCCCACAGCGCCCTCTATGTTTATTGATATGATATCCAAAGCTTTGTTTATGAGTTCATATTATGCTTTGGATAAAAATGGAATGCATGCTACATCAAAAATGTCATACAAGCTTGTGTTTATTATTCGGTTCACTTATTATACTTTGAAGTGTTTCATTTGTCATTATTATGCCCCCAAACACTCTTACGCCTTTGATATGCGCCTAAATGCTTCATGTGCCATTTGATACATACCTAAATGCTTCTTTTGCCAATGAAATGCTCCAATTTCCCTTCTATTGTTATGTTTAATGCCTGTTTTTGAATAAGGTAAACCTTTGTGATTTTATATCAAATGAGATGATTTCAAATGAACACTTGTATTTCTACTTTTGTATCTTGATACTAAGCCTGCTTGAACTTCTCATATCGCCATGGATATGTTAGACACTTGCTGAGCTCTTTATGCTCACCCCGTTGTTATATAAATTTTTTAGGGTAGCTTGTCATGCATTGAAAAGCTAGAATTGGGTTAAAGCAGTGAAAGGCTAGAAGATTTTTGAGCTAATCTTTGTTGGATGATAGGTTTTTGTTGTATAGTATACTTTACTTCTGATGTAATGTTAAGGATCTGTTGATACTTATGTGTTGTAAAAGTTTAAAGGACCGTTCATGTGTATAGAATGATAAGTTTAAGTTGTATAAGGATAAGAACTCATGGTAAATAATTATCTTTTTATGATTGTATATACTTCTACGATTATGGATTTGTGTTGTGGTTGATGTTTAGTTGAGTTGCCTTTAGATTTTGTGAATCTCTGAGTGAAGTGGATTATGATTTATGTAACGTACATGTTTATGAATTGTGAATATTGATTTATGAATGATTCTTAGTATCCTCAAATTGTTAGATTGGATCCTGGATGGAATTAATGATGAATTATAATATTATTGATTTTAGACAGGGTCACACCTCCTGAATGTGATAATTCGGGGGGCGTGACACCTCGCTCGTGGGCTGCTCGCAGGCGGTGGTTGCCCCTTACGGGTGCCGCCCCTACTAGCGAGCGCTGCCCCCAAGGGGGCTTACTCATGGGCCCAGCGCCCATAGGCACTGCCCCTGCGTGCAAGCGCAGTGCCCGTGTGCAGGCGACCTGCACTACAGGGAGCTTGCTTGCGGGCGAAGGGCCATCGCCCGATGGCCACCTATGGCCCCTGCATGCAGGTGGTCGAGACCTCCCTTGGGAGCTCTTGGCCAAAGGCTGCTTGCAGCCTTTGGCCAACTTGTGAGGGCAGCAACAATTGCTGCCCTCTCTCGCCTTTTGCGTCAACGATTTTGACGTCAAAAGATTTTCTAAAACACAATACACGTAGTTCAAAACCAATCTTTCGCATGAATAACCTGGCTTTGATACCATTATTTGAGAAATCTGGGGGTTTTGTTTTCTTTTTCCACTACATATGTGATGTTGCCTTTAGATTGGATTCTCCTATATCATTTGGGGACTACAGCATAGTGGCCTAGTACGTCCACAGTCGATGAGTCGAGTGAATTATTATAGAGATAATAATTCACCGAGCCAAAAGGAGTTCTGATAGGTATAACTCATAGCCAGTTCGATATTGGGCCTAGAGGGTCATACAAATATGGTAAGAGTTGTGATGAGTAGAGGTTCGGATATGAGATATCCGCTAGAGCCCCTATCTTATTGGATATCCAATAAGACCCTGAATTATTGGATCCTATGGATGAGATCCAAAAAGGGCCAATGCGAGATTATTGGATAGAGATCCACTAATCTAAGAGGCTTGGGTAGTTGGATAGAGATCTAATACCCAATAGAGTAGGATTCATTAGGGTTATATTTACAAGGGACCTCTATAAATAGGAGAGAACCAATGGTTCATAGGCTAGAGCCTCTCTGGGTTGCCATCTCCTATTCTCCTCCCCTTCTCCTCCTTAGATAGTAGGCTTGGAAATTTTAGTAGTATTGTCACAGCCTTGCTATGTGGATCATCGCTAGAGAAGATGACGCTTGACCTCCTTTATCCTCTCCTACATATCTATAGGGATTCAGGGATATACGATCTCTCTAGATAACATAATTTTTAATATATATAGTTTTTAGTTTTACGAATTTTGCGTACTAATCTTCGCACGACGATGAACACATCTTTGGAAAAATTGGGGATTTTGTTTTCTGTTCTTCAATTGCACATGTGATGTTGCCCTAGATTTCCCTACAAGTGGCTACGAAGATGCTCCTCAAATCGCTATACAAAACTCTTCCTCGCATGCACCACGTAATCAAGAAGGGGCTACCCCTTCTTGCTGTACACATGCCCCAAATAGGGGTTACAGTATGAGAAGGAGAGGGAGAGAGGAGAATAAGAGGAGGCAACCAAAAAGAACCTCTAGCCTATAGGTCTTTGGTTTCCTCCTATTTATAGAGGCACCCTGTTAACTTAAGTCTAATGGATCCTGTCATATTTGGTACTGAATCTCCATCCAACTACCCAGGCCTCTTAGATTAGTGGGTCTCTACCCAATAGTCTCTTATTAGTTCTTATTGGATCTCATCTATAGGATCCAATAATTCAGGGGCTTATTGGATATCTAATAAGATAGGGGCTCCAACGGATATCTCATATCTGAACCTCTACTCATTACAATGCCTACCATATGTGTGTGACCCTCTACCGTAAATATGAAGTTTAAACAATCTTTATCAACTTTAAAAAGTTGGTTGAGAATTTCTTTTAGTCTTCCATTAGAACAATTTACTCTGATGGCAGTGACGAATATCAAACCCTCACATCCTACCTCATAGCTTGTGGTATACAGAACTTTAACTCACCCATACTCCCCAATTATTTAGTTCTATCGAACACTAGCAGTGGCATTGAGTGTAAATGGGTCTTTCGAATTAAGTGAATCTGATATGAATCTTTTGCTAGATATAAAACACGTCTAGTAGCCAAAGGGTTTCATCAATGACCTGGTGTTGATTTCACAAAGACATTCGGTCCCATTGTTAAACCCACAACAATATAGTTTATCCTGAGTTTGGTCATCTCAAAAGGCTAGCATCTACGACAATTGAATGTTAACAATGTCTTTTTACAATGGACTCTAATTGAAGATGTCTTCATTCATCCATAGTATTCGAGGCATGTTTGTAAACTGCAAAAAGCTATTTTTGGACTTCGTCAAGCTTAAAGAGCTTGGTGTACTGAATTTGGCTCGTTTTTGACATCAATGAGCTTCATCAACTCCAAGTCTGATACCTCGTTATTCCTATGACAATAAAATAGAAATATAATATATCTTCTAGTATATGTGGACGATATTATGATTATAGGCAATGATCCTCTAGAGATTCAAGCATTCCTAAAGCAACTAGCCAATCGATTCTCCCTCAAAGATATAGGAATCTTGAGTTACTTTCTAGGAGTGGAAGTAACCTTCACATCTTCAAGTCTTTTCCTATCTGAACAAAAGTATATTCAAGACTTATTATCAAAAACAAATATGCAAGATATAAAAAAGGTTACAACTCCACTCTCTACTAGTAAATCACTTAAATTATGTGATGGAAGTCTTGCTATGGATTCTACTCAATATTGACAAGTACTTAGCTACTTATAGTACTTGGCTCTCACCTATCCAAATATCTTACTTGCAATTAATAAATTATCACAATTCATCCATCGACTATCTACTACGTATTGGTCTGCGGTCAAACGAATTTTGCGATATCTTAAGGGGACCCTCAATCATTGTGTCTGCAAACACACCCCACTTCATCTCCATGCCTTTATTGATATTGATTGGGCATAGAACTTTGATGATAGAACATCCACGTTGGGGTACATTATTTTCCTTGGAGCTAATCTAATTATTTGGAGTTCTAAGAAGCAAAAAATAATTGCACGATCTACAACTAAAGCTGAATACTATACCATCACCACTTCTACTCCTGAACTCAATTTGGTCACATATCTGCTCAAGGAACTCAATGTCAAGTCTATCTTTCCTCCTATAAAATATATTGTGAGAATATTAGAGCTACTTACCTATGTGCCAATCCAATGTTTCAATCACGCATGAAACACATTACCATCGACTTCCACTTCATGCGAGATCTGTTGAATCTCAGATTTTGATGATGAAACCAATTGATAGAGTTTATGATTTCATCTACATTTTGAGTGATGCAGGAACCTTCGATCAGGAAGAGACAATTAAAGCAGGAAGAATTATGATGGGTCGAAGTGGAACATGTCAGAAGATTGGACGTTGAGTCAGAGGATCGGTCGACATATTGGCAGAAGGGTTCATGCCATGAGTTCGAGCATCGGGTCAAGAAGAGCAAAAATTGTTCCAAGAAAATCAGAGTTGTGAAAGTCAACTGACCGATTGGGAAATATGCCGCAAGAGAGGATGACGCGCCGAAGAATCGAACGAAGCGTTGATGAACCAATGACATGCCGGAAAACATAATTCAAGCTTTGTAATAATTATCTAGATCAAAGTAAGTTTTATTTGTGCAAGATTAACTAATATAGTGATCAAGGCATAAAGCAAAATGAAGTCTCGGAGTTAAGAATGAGACTTCATTGGGAGTTCAAGAGTTCGTCGAAAGTCCAGATGTTCATCGGAAGTTCTACTGGAATTGACCGAGAAGTCCAAGAGCTCACCAAAGAAGCTTATCGGAACTCGCCAAGAAGATCATTGTGAAGTCCAAGAGCTTGCCGGGAGTCCGCTGAAACATTGCCGAGAGATTATCGGAAGTTCGCCGGAAGATCGTCGGAAGCTTGCCGGAAGAAACCTAGACTTACCAGACTTGTTTAGCTTAGTGTATGCCTTAAATTTCATAGTTAGCACATAATTGGATTAAAATTGGGTCTACCCAATTAGGGGCTAGTTGGGCCCATGTATGGACTATGTTGGGCCAAGTAAAGCCCCAAATAGTGACCCAACAAGTGGTACCATCATGGCATAGTCTCCAAGACTATGTCAAGCGATGGTACTGTCAGACTGGGCGGTGGTACTGCCCAGTGTTAATGTCAAGTGGTTGTACCGCTAGTTTGGGCAATGGTACCACCCAAACACAGTCTCCCAAGTGATGGTATTGTCCAGTGTTAGTGCTGCAGGCGGTGGTATCACTAGGACTCGAAAAACCCGGGATGAGATCATTTTAGGCTCCAAGTTTGAATCAACTTAAGGCATATAAATACCCCTCTCATCTCTGGTTAATATACACAAGCATAGAGAACTTAAAAGTAAGAAAACATTATAGAAATTACTTGAGAGATCCTCTCCTCTAGCTTAAACTTAGAATTCTATTTAGAAAGGAGTATTTGCTTATAAAAGGTTGTCTCCTAAACCAATGAAAAGGAGAAGAGGGGTGTAAAATGGTAGTTGGCCTTCACCCATTGAAGGAAGACCGTTATTGGATGTTGGTGGCCTCGACGGAAGAAAAATCGGGAGTAGATGTAGGTCACGACGACTGAACCACTATAAACTTGGTTTGCATTTCTTTTTAGTAATTTGCTTTTATAGCAAACTGCTCTCTCCTTACCTTGCTTTCACTATGCTTACACTCTCATACATTTCAAATTAAATACATTTCCGAAATGGGTTTAATCGAAACGAAAGTTTTTTAAACCGATGATTTTATTGCTACACTAATTCACCCCACCCTCTTAGTGTCGATCGTTCCTAACAGTTGGTATCAGAGCCTCGTAATTTCTCATTTGCTTTAACACCCAAGAGAAATGACTCTTTTCAGCTTACAAGAGGGTCACTCTCTCATTCGTCCTCCTATGTTCAATGGGACGGACTACATATATTGGAAAACTCGGATGAGAGTTTTCATGCTTTCCTTGGATTTAAATTTATGGAATATTATTAGAAACGACTTTGAAAAGTCTTCTACGCCAATGAACGAATTGAATGATTTGGAGAAGAAAACTTTTTCTTTAAATGCTAGAGCTATGAATGCTCTATTTTGTGCTTTGAGCTAAATGAGTTTAATCGTGTTTCTACTTATGAAACGGTTTTTGATATTTGACATACACTTAAAATCACACACGAAGGCACTAGTAGAGTAAAAGATTCTAAATAAATCTTTTGATGCATGATTTTGAACTATTTCGAATAAAGCCATACGAAACCATTGTTGACATGTACACCAGTTTTACAGATATTGTTAATGGCTAAAAAGCTCTTAGCAAATATTTTTCAAATCTTGAACTGATTAATAAAGTTTTACGATCTCTTTCTAAAACTTGGGATCCTAAAGTAACGACCATTCAAAATGCCAAGGATTTGAATACTTTCCCTCTCGTAAAACTTATCAGGTCTTTAATGATCTATGAAATGAGTTGTATGATACAAAACGAACATGAGAATAACCTTCTAAAGAACAGGAAGGATTTGACACTTAGAACACATGAAGACCACTCGAGCGAAAGCTCTAGTGATAATGAACTTGAACTTCTCACTATAAAACTTAAAAAGTTCATTAAATAAGAATTAAAGAATAAAAATGAACTTAAAAAGAAGTTACTAAAGAAGAAAAGAGCAGTCAAAGTGGCTTAGGACGAAATGAGTGCATATAAAGAAGAAGAGCAAACCGATGAAAACAAAATAACAAACTTCGCTTTGGTAACTCTCGACAATGAGGTAAAAAAATCAAACAAAACCCTATTAGTTTATTTTGAAATTACATGATCAATTTTATGAGTTGTTTCTAAATTAGTTAAAAATAAAAATTATAAAATTATAAAAAATTATATCATACTTCTTTTTCTAGCTATTTTGAAAAAATGATCATGACATTTACATGTTTTATGAAAATACAACAAAATGATGCTTGACACCTAGTAAGATTAATCTTATGTTTAAGAAGCAATAATGTGTATCATGTTGATTTCCATGTTGCTTTTCGATTTTGATTGAAGATGCCTTATGTTCAATAAAACCATGCTTGATATTTTAATGAAAATGCTAAGAGGTTTGATATCATGGTTAATGAGTTTATCTTTCGAAATTATATATGATGATTCTTGTGATTTATGGATTATCCATCTTTGCCATAATGAAAGTACTTTTTCGTTTTAAACGTTGATGCTTGTTTTTATTTGGCATAAAAATTTGGGGTATGCTTATATGAAATCAATCATATAAATTTAAATACTAAAAAGAGGAAAACTTTCTCCTATAAAAATTTCTCTACTTTATCGATTTTTAAAAAGGAGAGATTAATGAATCTATCTATGTTTTTTTTATGAATCTCTTGAAAATGATTTTGATTTGACGATTTGAATATGAATGAGCTTTATCTTGATTTTTTGAGATTTATAACTTGATATTTCTTATGCTTAAATCAAGATGAATCATTTGCCAATTGATCCTTCTTGATTTTTCATCCTTCATGTCATGACTTTCATATGATTACCTTTGTATTTATGTGATGCTTAGAGTATTGATGCAAGAAAGAAATAAATTGCATCATTAAAAATTCTTCTTTCTTATTTACAATGACAAAGGGGAGAAAAGAAATCACTTGCATTTAGAAAGATCGATAAATCTCTTTATTTCATTTTGAATCTCTTGAAAGTGACTTTGTTGATTTGATAAATTGAATGAGTTAAAAATAATGATGATTATTTTGAAAATAAATGTTTGTATCATGTTTGATGATTTTACATTTTGATATTGTGTTTGATGAGTTGTAGTGATGATTGATTTATTTTTGGTATAAGTAAGAATGAAATGTAAGATTTTAAAATTATGCATGTTTTAATTTGAAACTATTATGATGCATAATCATATTGAAAAAAGATTAATACTTTAACTTTGTCATGATTTGAAAATTGATGTAAAGGGAAAAAAAATTATAACATTGTATTCTTCCCTTCTTTTTGACAATGACAAAGGGGGAGAGAAATTACTAGCTCAAGATGCAAACAAATTTTCAACTTTCATGTGTGAAAAACTTGTTAGTTTGAACATAGTAAAGAAAAGCAAACATACTAACTTGTACTTCTAACAAAATTTACAAACTTGCAAAACTTAAAATTTGCTAGCTTGCATATTCTAAAATAATACATTGCTATCTTGTCTTCTTTTTCAAAAACTTGTTAACCTTCATACTTCAAAGAGAAGTAACACTTGTCAAATTGCTAGCTTCCATGTTGTAAAATGATGTAAAATTCTGTTAGCTTTGTTTTGCAAAGGAAGCAAAAAAAATTACACTTATCAAAAGAGAAGAAAATGCTATCTTGAACATCACCGTAGATTGCTAGCTTACCTATCTTAAGAAGCAAAAATGCAAACTTGAAAAATTTACAATCTTGCACATCTTCAAAATTAATGATGATTTGGTGATTATGCATGTTATAAGGTGATAAACAAATTTGCTAGTTGTATGTTATAAAACTTGCATGATGATAAAACTAGAGATTTTGCAATGATTTGAATTTGCATGTCTAAACATTTGATAATTGAACTTCTCCTTTTTGTTAATGACAAAGGGGGATAAGTATGATGTTATGCATAATTTTATCATGACATATTGCTTGGATTTTTGAATCCAAGAGTTCTATCAATATGACATATTGATAAGGGGAGTTAATATTAACTCCGTCATCAATTGGTTGTCATCATAAAAAAGGGAGAGATTGTTGAATCTCGGATTTTGATAATGAAACCAATTGATATAGTTTATGATTTGATTTACGTTTTGAGTGACGCATGAAAATTCATCAAGAAGAGACAATTAAAGCAGGAAGAATCATGTTGGGCCAGAGTGGAATATGTCAGAAGATTGGACGTCGAGCCGGAGGATCGATCGACGTATCGGTAAAAGGTTTCGAGCCATGAGTTCGGGCATCAGGCCAAGAAGAGTAGAAATTGCACTAAGGAAATCGGAGTTGCGGAGGTTAACTAGTCGATTGGGCAATAGGTCGCAAGAGAGGACGATACGTCGAAGAATCATACGAAGTGTAGATGAACTAATGACATATCGGACAACATGATTTAAGCTTTGTAATAATTGTCTAAGTCAAAGTAGGTTTTATTTGTGTAGGATTAACTATGATAGTGATTAAGACATAAAGCAAAATGAAGTCCCGGAGTCAAGAACGAGACTTCGTTGGGAGTTCGAGAGTTCGTCGGAAGTTCGGATGTTGATCGAAAGTTCTGCCGGAATTGATTGAGACGTCTAGGAGCTTGCTGAAGAAGCTTATCGGAACTTGCCAAGAAAATCGTCGTGAAGTCCAGGAGCTTACCGGGAGTTCGCTGGAACATTGCCAAGAGATCATCGGAAGTTCGTCGGAAGCTCGGTGGAGGAAACCTAGACTTACCAGACTTGTTTAGCTTAGTGTATAACTTAAATTTTATAGCTAACATATAATTAAGATTGAAATTGGGCCAACCCAATTAGGGGCCAGTTGGGCCCATGTATGGATTGTGTTGGGCCAAGTGAAAAGCCCAAACAGTGACCCAACAGGTAGCACTATCGTGGCATAGTCTTCCGAGACTATGTCAGACGGTGGTACCGTTAGACTGGGAGATGGTACCCCCAGTGTCAGTGTTAGGCAGTGGTACCACCAGGACCCAGAAAACCTGAGATAAGACCTTTTTAGGCTCCAAGTTTGAATCAACTTAAGGCATATAAATACCCCTCTCATCCCCAGTTAACATACATAAGCATAGAGAACTTAAAAGTGAGAAAACTTTATAGAAATTATTTGAGAGATCCCCTCCTCTAGCTTAAACTTAGAATTCTGTTTAGAGAAGAGTGTGTGCTTGTAAAAGGTTATCTCCTAAACCTGTGAAAAGGAGAAGAGGGGTGTAAAAGGGTAGTTAGTCTTCGCCCATTGAAGGAAGACCGTTAGTGGATGCCAATGGCCTCGCCGGAAAAGGAATCGGGAGTGAATGTATGTTATGACGACTGAACCACTATAAACTTGGTTTGCATTTCTTTTGAGCAATTTAATTTTATAGCAAATTGCCTCTCCTCCTTACCTTGCTTTCACTATACTTACTCTCTCATACATTTCAAGTTAAATACATTTTTGAAATGGGTTTAATCGAAACAAAAGTTTTTTAAACCAGTGATTTTATTGCTGCACTAATTCACCTACTCTCTTAGTGCCGACTCGTTCCTAACAAGATCAAGTTGCTAGACATCAACTACGTGTTTCTCACGTATATGCTGATTCACTCAGGAAGCCTCTCATACCTAAACTATTTTTCTTGTATTAGTCTAAGATCGGTATCCTTGATAGGAGCTCAATCTCACGAGGGTATGATAGTAATTAAGATTTATTTAACTGCATGAGAAGATCTCGTTGGACAATTAAAAAAAATCTTCTCTTCCTATATATATAAATAATATATTATATTTACCAATGTGTGTGTTTATCATTACAATTCTAACTTATCAATCATCACATTAGAGCTCGGTGGCCGAGGGATCCGCTACTTACATAATAACAATTCTAACTTATCAATCATCACATTCTAACTTATCAATCATCACATTACAATTCTAACTTACATAATAATATGTCTCAACAAACACATTTAAAAGTAGGTTACTCTTATGTGTAACAATGCTCGAGATAAAAATAGTAAAACAAATTTTTAAAATAAGTCACAAAGCATAGTCATTAGAATCGAACAGGATACCAAGTCACGGATCACCATTAAATGAATTTATCGGAACCATATATCTAATGCACATATGTTATTAAAATAAATAGTACTTCATCTTTGACATTTAGATGCTCTTGGAAAAAGAATTAATTATTCAAATTCAATTAGGAATATGTGTAATATTCTTCTATTGTCTTAAGTGCAAATTAGAAACATTTATAGACCAACCTTTATCTATAACAAACAAACAATACTAGTGATCGAGTTAGAATCATGATGAGAATCGGAAGGAAGTAGAGTTTTTACGTCTCAAATCATTCAATAGTTTGAACGAACATCTATTTGAATGTAGATCATTTACAAATTGTGTAAGAACATTCAAGTACATAGAGCTTTTACATCTCAAATCATTCAATAGTTTGAACGAACATCTATTTAAACATAGAGCATTTACAACTTATGTAAGAACATTCAAGTACGTAGAGCTTTTACGTCTCAAATAATTAACAGTTTAAAGGAACATCTGTTTGAACGTAGAGCATTTGCAACTTGTGTAAGAACATTCAAGTACATAGAGCTTTTATATCTCAAATCATTCAATAGTTTGAAGGAACATCTATTTGAACATAGAGCATTTGCAACTTGTGTAAGAACATTCAAGTACCTAGAGCTTTTAGGTCTCAAATCATTCAATTATTTGAACGAACATCTATTTGAACATAGAGCATTTACAACTTATGTAAGAACATTCAAGTACATAAAGCTTTTACGTCTCAAATCATTCAACAATTTAAAGGAACATTTGTTTGAACATGGAGCATTTGCAACTTGTGTAAGAACATTCAAGTACGTAGAGCTTTTACATCTTAAATCATTCAACAGTTTGAAGGAATATCTGTTTGAACGTTGAGTATTTGCAACTTGTGTAAGAACATTCAAGTACGTAGAGTTTTTATGTATTAAATCATTCAATCATTTGAAGGAACATCTATTTGAACGTAAAGCATTTGTAACTTGTGTAAGAACATTCAAGTACATAGAGCTTTTACATCTCAAATCATTCAATAGTTTGAACGAACATCTATTTGAACATAGAGCATTTACAACTTATGTAAGAACATTCAAGTACGTAGAGCTTTTATGTCTCAAATCATTAACAGTTTAAAGGAACATCTGTTTGAACGTAGAGCATTTGCAACTTGTGTAAGAACATTCAAGTACATAGAGCTTTTACGTCTCAAATCATTCAATAGTTTGAAGGAACATCTATTTGAATGTAGAGCATTTGCAACTTGTGTAAGAACACTCAAGTACCTGGAGCTTTTACATCTCAAATCATTCAATTGTTTGAACGAACATCTATTTGAACGTAGAGCATTTGCAACTTGTGTAAGAACATTCAAGTACATAGAGTTTTTATATCTCAAATCATTCAATAGTTTGAACGAACATCTATTTGAACATAGGGAGCATTTACAACTTATGTAAGAACATTCAAGTACGTAGAGCTTTTACATCTCAAATCATTAACAGTTTAAAGAACATCTGTTTGAACGTAGAGCATTTGTAACTTGTGTAAGAACATTCAAGTACGTAGAGCTTTTACGTCTCAAATCATTCAATAGTTTGAAGGAATATCTCTTTGAACCTAAAGTGTTAGGAACGGGGTCGGCACTAAGAGGGTGGGGGGTAAATTAGTACAGCAATAAAATCATGTCTTCAAAAAATCTTTTGTTTCGATAAAACCATTTACGTTGAAAACTGTTTAGGAGAGAGGTTAACTTGAAAGTGTTTTTGTAAAGATAACTTGAAGACAGTAAACAATTAAAAAGGTTTGTAATAAAGATAAATTATATAAATAGAAATGCAAACCAGATTTTAGAGTGGTTCGGTCATCGTGATCTACATCCACTTCGCCGATTCCTCCTCCATCGAGGCCACCGGCATCCACTATCGATCTTCCTTTAATAGGTGAAGATCAACCTCTTTCTTACACCCATCGTCTCCTTTTACCAGGTTTAGGAGACAACCCTTACCAGCACTCACACTCCTCCTAAACAGAATTTTAAGGTTAGATCTAGAGAAGGGATTTCTCAAGTGATTGCAACAGAGTTTCTTCACTTTAAAACTCTTTATGATTGTGTTCTTTAACCAAGGATGAGATGGCTATTTATAGGCTTCAAGTTGATTCAAACTTGGAGCCTAAAAACATCTCATCCCAGGTTTTCCGGGTCCGAGCGGTACCACCACTTGTGTTGGACGGTACCATCACCAATGTTAGTCTGACACTAACACTGCACTGGGTGGTACCATCGCCTACGATGTTGTGCTGGGTGGTACCACTGCCTGGCACCCTGCTAGGGGAGGTACAACCGCCTAGACTAGTAGTATCACTGCCTGACACAGTCTCGAAGACTGTGCCATGACGGTGCCACTTCTTGGGACACTGTTTGGGCCTCTCATTGGGCCCAACACAGTCCTTACATGGGCCTAGCTGGCCCCTAATTGGGTTAGCCCAAATCCAAACCTAATTACGTGTTAACTACGATTCCTAAGACATTTGCTAAGGTAAATAAGTCCCTGTGTCTTGGTTTCTTCCGGTGATCTTCCGGCGAACTTCCGACGATCTCTCGAACTCCCAACGAAATCGCGTTCTTGACTCCGGGACTTCATTTTGCTTCATGTCTTGCTATCATAGTTAATCCTACACATGTAAAACATAATTCGATCTAGACAATTAATACTAAGCATTAATCATCTTGTTCAGCATGTCATTAGTCCCTCGACGCTTCGTCCAATTCTTCGGCGCATCGTCCTCTCTTGCGGCCCATTGCCCAATCCGCTAGTTGACTCTGCAACTCCGATATCTTTGGCACAATATCTGCTCTTCCTAGCCCGATGCCCAAATCCATGGCCCGAAACCTTCTATCGATACGTCGACTGATCCTCCGATTGGATGTCCAATCTTCTGACATGCTTTTCCCCAGCACAACATGATTCTTCTTGCTTCAATTGTCTCTCCCTGATTGAAGCATCCCGCGTCACTCAAAATATAGATTAAATCATAAATACTTATCAATTAGTTTCATCATCAAAATTCGAGATTCAACAATCTCCCCTTTTTTATGATAACAACTAATTGATGACAGAGTTAACCTTAACTCCCGGAGTTTAAACAAACTCCCCCTATCAATATGCCATACTAATAGAATCTTGAATTCAAGCTGAATTCAAGTCGTTGCAAATTTCATCATGCATAACATTATCCTACTTCTCCCCCTTTGTCATCAACAAAAAGGAGAAGTGTACCTTTCATGTGTTTAGACATAACAGTTTCAAATCGTTGCATAATAAATCTTCAAGTTTAATCATCATTCAAGCTAGCAAAAATTTTGATTTTTGCAAGTTTGTAAATTTTGCTAGATGTGTAAGTTTAGATTACAAGCTAGTAATTTTTAGAGATGTTCAAGAAAGCAACTCTTGCTTCTTGAAATATGCAAGTCGCAAGCTAGCAAATTTTTGCTTCCTTTGCAATATTTGAGCTAGCAATTTTGCTTTCGTTGTGTTAGCATGTTTTGCATATTGAGCTAGCAATATTTCTCCCCCTTTGTCATTTTCAAATAGAAGGGAGGACCCTTTACATCAATTTTCAAATCATGACAAAGGTAAAGTATCAATCTTATTTGTGCATAATTATATTTTTAAATTAAAACATGCATAATTTCAAAAGCTTACATTTTATTTTTCATGCACAATATCAAAAAATAAATCAATCATCATTATGATCATATCATACATGATATTAAAACATTAAAATTTTTAAGCATTTATCAACATTTTGATCATGATACCAAACATTCATCATTTAAAGCATTCATGATACACATCATATGCATTTTAAATCATGATGGTATCTAATTGTCAAATTACATTGCATCCTATCATGCATGATAATAACTTCTCATTTGTATTTCATGCATATTTTTATTTCATCACATTCATTTCATCTGTGTTTCAAGAAAAAATAATTGGGTGACGAATACAAGAAATTGCATAAAAATCATATCATGAAAGATAAGATCATGTGAATACCAAAAGACATGATTTCTTTTGAAAAATCTCCTCTTAAATAATCAAAAGAAAATCTTAGGAGATCAAATAATAAAAGATATTCAAAAAAATTTTAAGTCATGAATTTCGAAAAAAGATATTCTATTTAGTAAATCGTAAAGGAAACTTAGGAGAAAAAGATTTCAATTCATGCATATAAAATCTTGATTTAAACATAAGAAATCTTAGGTTATAAATCTCAAAAAATCAAGATAAAACTCATTCATATTCAAATCGTCAAAATTAAAAATATTTTCAAGAGATTAGAAAAAAAAAGATAGATTCACTAATCTCTCCTATCATTATGAATCAATAAAAATTATAATTCTGAAAAAACAAAAGATTCATATGGATAAATCTCAATAAGAAGATACAAGAACCCATAATAGGAGATCTTGATTCATAAATGATTTCAAGTTATAAATTATCAAGATGTCAAGTAGCATATCATGGTTAATTTGAATACATCATTTTTAGTGAATACCAAGAATAATCATAGCATGAAAAAATCTTGATTCATAGAAAAAATTCATGTATCGAATATCGAGAAATCAAGATGATGATTCATAAAAAAAAAATCATAAGTTATAATCAAGAGAAAAATCATCATTCATTTTCAATTCATTTAATTTGTCAAATCAACATTTCTTGGGTATGCATGATATCAAAACATGGTTTTAAATCTCCAACATATAACATGCATAATTTCAAAAATGGAAAAGAGAAGGGAAGAATTCAAAAGTACAAAGATTTCAACCATCTCATAAACAAAAGATCAAGTCATGAATCCAAAATTTCATGAATCAAAATAATTAAAATGATCATCAAAGGTAATCTCATGTTATTCCAAGAAACTTTTAATCTATAAAAGCTGAAAAGTAAGGTTAAACTCCACTTGAATTCATGTTATGCATGAAAACAAAGTATGATCATGTTATGCATGATGAAATTTGTAATGACTTGAATTCAGCTTGAATTTAAGGTTCTATTAGTATGCCATATTGATAGGGGGAGTTTGTTTAAACTCCGGGAGTTAAGGTTAATTTCGTCATTAATTGATTGTCATCGTAAAAAAGGGGGAGATTGTTGAATCTCGAATTTTGATGATGAAACCAATTGATCAGTGTTTATGATTTAATTTGTATTTTTAGTGACGCAGGATGCTTTGATTAGGGAGAGACAATTAAATAAGGAAGAATCATGTTGTGTCGGGGGAAAACATGTTAGAAGATTGGACATCGGGCCGGAGGATCGGTCGATGTATCGATAGAAGGCTTCGGGTCTTGGATTTGGGCATCGGGCCAAGAAGAGCGGATATTGTGCTAAGGATATCGGAGTTGCGGAGTCAACTAGCCGATTGGGCAATAGGCCGCAAGAGAGAACGATGTGCCGAAGAATCAGACGAAGCGTCAAGGGACCAATGACATGACGGACAACATGATTAATGCTTAGTATTAATTATCTAGATCGAAGTGTGTTTTACATGTGCAGGATTAACTATGATAGAAAGACATGAAGCAAAATGAAGTCTCGGAGTCAAGAACGTGATTTCGTTGGGAGTTCGAGAGATCATCGGAAGTTCGAACGTTCATTAGAAGTTCTATCGGAACTAGCCGAGAAGTTTAGGAGCTTGCTAGAGAAGCTCATCGGAATTTGCCAAGAAGACCATCATGAAGTCCAGGAGCTTATCGGGGGTCCGTCAGAACATTGCCAAGAGATCGTCGGAAGTTCGCCGGAAGATCGTCGTAAGCTCGTTAGAAGAAACCAAGACATAGGGACTTATTTAGCTTAAGTATGTCTTAGATTTCGTAGTTAGCACGTAATTGGAATTGGATTTGGGCCAAACCAATTAGGGGCTAGTTGGGCCCATGTAAGGACTGTGTTGGGCCTAATAAGAGGCCCAAATAGTTGTTGAATCTCGGATTTTGATGATGAAGTCAATTGTCATTTGTTATCTAATCTATGTGTTGAGATAAGTGTGCAGGATTAACTACGATGAGAGTAAGACAAGCAGCAGGTGTTGCGCCGGAGTCAAGATCATGATCACGTTGGGAGTTCGAGAGTTCGACGGAAGTTCGGACGGTCGTCGGAGGTTCAGCGAGAACAGATCCGAGAAGTCCAGAAGCTTGCCAAGCGAAGCTCGTCGGAACTCGCCAAGTGGATCGTCGCAAAGTCCAGGAGTATGCCGGATGTCCGCAGAAGGATCACCGAGGGTTTATCGGATGATCGACGGAAGTTCGCCGGAAGAAGCGATTGACGCATCGGAGCAAAGCTGCAGAAGTTGTCTTAGAGTTAATCGTAGTTAGCATGATGATTAAGCTTGAAAATGGGAGGTGATCCCATTAGCTTAATCTTGGGGCAATTGGGCCCTTGAAAAGATTCAAATTGGGCCGAATGGAGCGAACCATTCGGACCCAGATTGCACTGGGCGGTGCAACCGCCCCAGCCAGGAGGTGCAACCGCCCAGAGCTCAGTCTTCGAGCTAGACTGGGCGGTGCAACCTCCTATGTCAAGAGGTAGCACCGCTAGAGCTCAAGTTTCGAGCTCTGCCAGGCGGTGCAACCACCGAGCTCAGTCTTCGAGCTCTGGCAGAGAGGTGCATCAGCCTGAGCTCAGTTTCGAGCTCTGCCAGGTGATGCAACCACCGAGCTCAGTCTTCGAGCTCTGGCAGAGAGGTGCATCAGCCTGAGCTCAGTTTCGAGCTCTGCCAGGTGATGCAACCACCAAGCTCAGACTTCGAGCTTTGCCAGGCGGTGCAAACACTGAGCTCAGTCTTCGAGCTCTGCCAGGTGATGCAACCATCGAGCTCAGTCTTCGAGCTCTGGCAGAGAGGAGCAATCGCCTGAGCTCAGTCGTCGAGCTCTGCCAGGCGGTGCCACCTCTCCAGTCAAGAGGTGCAACCGCCTGATCCCAGAATTCTGGGATTTGATCGATTTGATCGTTTTGAGCTCTAAATTTGAACTGGGTTGGGGCCTATAAATACCCCACCCATTCAGCACTGAAAAGATACAGATCCACACCGAATTCTTGATCTTTTCAGTGATTCTAAGAGCTCAAATTTGTGTAAAGTCCTAAAGTTCTCCTCCTTCTGTTCTTCAAGTCTTGAGTTGTAAAGAGAGGAGAGAAAGGATCTGTAGAGGTTGTCTCCTGAGCCTGTCAAAAGGAGAGAAACTGTAAAAGGGCAGTTAGCCTTCGCCCATTGAAGGAAGGCAGCTAGTTGACGTCGGTGACCTCGTCGGAGGAGAAAGCCAAAAGTGGAGTAGGTCAAGACTGACCGAACCACTCTAAATCTATGGTTTGCTTTTACTTTGAGCAATTTATCATTACTGCAAACCTCCTACATTGCTACTGCCCTCTGCGCCTTTACGAACAAGTTTCTAAGCTCTGATCTTTCAGAATCTGCATTCAAACGTAAATCGTGTTTTCGTACGATCTTCACATTGCAGCTTACGCTTACATTCGGATTCCATTTATAACTGCAAATTGCTTTCTACGTAAAACGCTTTTCAAGGTTCAAAACTGCTTTTAGACGCAAAACTACATTTAGACGTAAAATTACGTTTAGACGTAAAACTGCGTTTAGACGCAAAAATGCGTTTAGACGTAAAACTGCGTTTAGACGTAAAACTGCGTTTAGACGCAAAACTGCGTTTAGACGCAAAACTGCGTTTAGACGTAAAACTACGTTTAGACGTAAAATTGCGTTTAGACGTAAAACTGCGTTTAGACGCAAAACTGCATTTAGACGTAAAACTGCGTTTAGACGCAAACTGTGCTTAGACGCAAACTACGCTTAGACGCAAACTGTGCTTAGACGCAAACTGCGCTTAGACGCAAACTGCACTGTGATTCTGCTTTTATATCGAAATCGTTTTTTATCGGATGAACGCAGCTTTCGTTTTTAAATTGCTGTAAGATTTCCGCTGCACTAATTCACCCCCCCCCTCTTAGTGCTCTCGATCCTAACAATTGGTATCAGAGCGAGGTTAACTCTCTAAAGGATTAAAACCCAAGAGAGATGGCATACGCCGGAAACCAAGAGGGGCATTCTATTACACGTCCACCCATGTTCAGTGGAACGGACTACACCTACTAGAAGACCCGAATGAGGATCTTTCTTATCTCTATGGATTTTGAACTGTGGAACCTTGTTGAAAACGGATTTTCAAAGTCTTCTCTTCCAATGATCGATTGGAATGAGTTGGAAAAGAAGGCTTTCGCTCTTAATGCAAAGGCTATGAATGCCTTATTTTGCGCACTTGATAAAAACGAGTTTAATCGTGTTTCAACTTGCGAAACTGCATTTGATATTTGGCACACACTTGAAGTGACCCACGAGGGCACAAGTAGAGTGAAAGAGTCAAAAATCAATCTGCTGCTGCATTCTTTTGAACTTTTCCGAATGAAACCGAGTGAAATCATTGGTGACATGTTTACCCGTTTCACGGATGTCATCAACGGTCTAAAAGGACTCGGAAAAAGTTTTTCGGATTTTGAACTCGTAAATAAAATACTAAGATCCCTTCCTAAAAGTTGGGATCCTAAAGTCACTGCTATTCAAGAGGCAAAAGATCTGCGCAACTTCCCTCTTGAAGAACTAATCGGGTCATTAATGACCTACGAAATGACTTGCAAAGCTCATGAAGAGCAAGAAGACATCCTTCCAAAGAACAGGAAGGATATGGCACTGAAAACTTCTGAATGCCACTTGAGAGAAAACTCAAGTGATGAGGACTGTGATGATGACTTAGCACTTTTGACAAAAAGGTTTAAGAAATTCTTCAAAAGAAACAAGTTTAAAAACGATGTGAAAAATAAACTTGAACCCAAGAAGGACCAAGTGATCTGCTACGAATGTAAAAAGCCGGGACACTACAAGAATGATTGTCCCCAAGTCAAAAAAAGAACATCAAAGAAGAAGGCTCTTCAAGCAACATGGGATGACTCGAGCGCATCTGAAGAAGAGGAGTCCAACACCGAGGAAGTTGCTCATTACGCCTTAATGGCCATCGGAGAGGAGGTAACGGATTTATTAGATGCTGATTTATCTTTCGATGAATTATTAAATGCCTTCCATGATTTATTTGATGAATGCAAAGTTATAAATAGAAAATACAAATTGCTAAAAAAGGTACATGATAGTCTTACTTGTGATTTTAATAAGTTAAAAATCGAATATCATGATAGTTTAAATTCATGTATAAAATGTCATAATCTAGAAATCTGTCAAAAAGAAAACTTGCTACTTAAGGACACCTTGAAGAAATTCGAGGTTGGTAGCAAGTCATTAAACATGATCCTTACAAACAAGGGTCATGCTCCCAAAAGAAGTGGGATTGGATTTGTGAGGAGTCCTCACCAAAATCCAACTACCTTCGTAAAAGGCCCCATCTTACATGTTAGAAGCAAATGCAACTTTTGTTGCAAGTTTGGACACAGGACACATTATTGTCAATTCAGGAAATTGAGTCCAAACAAATTGATTTGGGTTCCTAAAGGAACCATGACAAATTCTATGCAACATGATAAAAAATGTAGATCTATTTGTGAGGAACCCAAAAGCAAATGGGTACCTAAACATCATCCTTTCTTGTAGAAAACTAAACCATCGCAAGCTAGGAGCAAGAGATGGTACCTTGACAGTGGATGCTCAAGGCATATGACCAGAGATTCATCCCAATTCTCTAAGCTCTCTAGCATAAACGAAGGATATGTCACCTTCGGAGACAACAACAAGGGTAAAATCATTGGCAAAGGAACCATAGGTAACAAATCCAACTTTTCTATTGAAGATGTTTTGCTAGTTGATGGTCTAAAACATAACCTCCTGAGCATTAGTCAATTGTGTGATAAAGGATATATTATCAGATTTGAATCTAATGCTTGCGTCATTGAAAAACCTCACAAAAACATATCTATGATTGCATTAAAACAAAATAATGTATACACTATTGACATCAATGATTTATGTAATGAAACATGTTTTTCTGCTTTAAATGAGAATGCTTGGATATGGCACAGAAGATTAGGTCATGCTAGCATGAAGCTAATCACTCAAATATCATCCAAAGAACTTGTAAGAGGAATTCCTCATATCAAGTTCATCAAAGATAATGTATGTGATGCCTGCCAATTAGGTAAACAAATTAAGAGTAGCTTCAAATCTAAAAATCAAGTAAGCACCTCTAAGCCCTTACAATTGATCCATATGGACTTGTTCGGACCCATCTCCACATCAAGCCTAGGAGGTAGCAAATACGCTTTCGTCATCATAGATGACTATAGCAGATACACATGGACTTACTTTTTAAAACAGAAAAGTGAATGCCTTAGATCTTTTACCAAGTTTTGCAAACTCGTTCAGAATGAGAAAGGTTCTATGATTTCGTCAATTAGGAGTGATCATGGTGGTGAATTTCAAAACCATGATTTCCAAGAATTTTGTGAACTCAATGGATACAACCATAATTTCTCTACTCCTAGAAACCCTCAACAAAATGGAGTTGTAGAAAGAAAAAATCGAAATTTACAAGAAATGGCAAGAACCATGTTGAATGAACATAACCTACCCAAATATTTTTGGGCCAAAGCCGTAAATACTGCATGCTATATCTTAAATAGAGTTCTAGTGAGACCTCTACTAACCAAAACTCCCTATGAGTTATGGAATAATAAAAAACCCAACATCTTTGGGTGTAAATGTTTTATCTTGAATGAAAAAGACAACTTAGGAAAATTTGATGCTAAATCCGATGAAGGAATCTTTCTTGGTTATTCTACAGTTTCTAAAGCCTTTCGTATCTTTAATAAAAGAACTCTAATTATTGAAGAATCCATTCATGTTGTTTTCAATGAGACTTCTGAAATCACGAAAAATGATCTTGACGATGATGTTAATTTTGATTCTTTAAATTTAAACGAGACCCCGTCTCCAACTAGCAACTTGGATGCATCCACTTCTCAGATTTCCTTACCCAAGGATTGGAAGTATGTAGATGCTCATCCTAAGGAGCTAATCTTAGGAGACACATCAAAGGGAGTTCAAACACGATCTTCTCTTAAAACCTTTTGTGCAAATACCGCCTTTCTCTCCCAAATTGAACCCAAATGCGTTGATGAAGCCATGAAAGATGATTCATGGATTATCGCAATGCAAGATGAATTAAATCAATTTGAGAGAAATGAAGTGTGGAAGCTTGTTCCTAGGCCAAATGACCATCTAGTTATTGGTACTAAATGGGTCTTCAGAAACAAGCAAAATGAAAATGGTATCGTGGTTAGAAACAAGGCTAGATTAGTGGCCAAAGGTTTCAACCAAGAAGTAGGTATCGATTACGAAGAAACCTTCGCTCCTGTGGCACGATTGGAAGCCATAAGGATGCTCCTTGCCTACGCTAGCAGTAAAAATTTTAAGTTGTTTCAAATGGATGTTAAAAGCGCCTTTCTTAATGGCTTTATGTCCGAAGAAGTTTATGTTGAACAACCTCCTGGATTTAAAAATAATAGTCTCCCTAATCATGTGTTTAGATTAACTAAAGCTCTCTATGGTTTAAAATAAGCTCCTAGGGCTTGGTATGAGAGACTTAGTTCTTTTCTTATTGAAAATAATTTCATAAAAGGCAAGGTTGATACTACATTATTCATCAAGAACCTTAAAAACAATTTTCTCATTGTTCAAATTTATGTTGATGATATTATCTTTGGTTCTACAAATGAATCTCTTTGTGAATCCTTTGCGAAAACTATGAGTCGTGAATTCGAAATGAGTCTAATGGGAGAGTTAACATTCTTCTTAGGCCTACAAATCAAACAACTAAGCAATGACATCTTTATTGGTCAAACCAAATATGCTGTGAGTTTGCTAAAGAAGTTCAAAATGAATAATTCAAAAGCCATTGACACTCCTATGAGCACCTCCACTAAGTTAGAAATTGATGAGAATGGAGAAAGCTTCGATCAAAAATCCTATAGGGGTATGATAGGAAGTTTACTTTACCTCACTGCCACCAGACCAGACATCATGTTTAGTGTAGGACTTTGTGCTAAATTTCAATCAGACCCTAAGATATCTCATCTCAAAGCAGTCAAAAGAATACTCAGATATCTTAATGGAACTACCAATCTAGGATTATGGTACCCAAAATCAGAAAATTTTGAATTAACAGCGTATGCTGATGCGGACTTCGCTGGCTGTAGACTAGATAGAAAAAGCACATCAGGATCATGTCAATTTTTAGGACATGCCCTTGTATCCTGGTCATCTAAGAAACAAAACTCGGTTGCTCTATCAACAACCGAAGCTGAATACATTGCAGCAAGTGCATGCTGTGCACAAGTTGTATGGATGAAAAACACTTTAGAAGATTACAAAGTGAATCTTAAAGATATTCCCATTAAATGTGATAACACGAGTGCAATATGCTTAACTAAAAATCCTATACAACACTCAAGAACAAAACACATTGATATTAGACATCACTTTATACGAGATCATGTCACTAATCATGATGTAACCATAGAGTTTATTGATACCAAACATCAACTAGCTGATATCTTTACAAAACCCCTATGTGAAGAACAATTTGATTACATAAGAAGAGAATTAGGAATGTTGATGTGTCTGAATACATGATGAATAGTTAAAATTATTTTTCGGATGGTATTACTATTACATGCCTTGACATCGCTTGATCAAATAATATGTTACAAATTATGTGACAAATATTTTTAACCAAATGCATGTAAGAAGTTCATTTTTCGGTTTGAATGCTATGAAAACTTTTTGAAAAATGACTTTCCTCCTTCAAGCAACAAACAATAAAGAGATATTCAAAGTATTATATGTGTCATGACTTCCTTTATGTGCTTGATAATGCTATCGTGCTTTTTGTTGATGACAAAGGGGGAGAAACATATGAATTGATAAACACTATGTCATAGCTGAACTGCCATAATCATGTCTATATCATAGTTGCAAATACTTGAGTGATGCTATAAACAATGTTATAGTTATGCCATCCTTGCATCACCAAGAGATATGTGAACATGTGCTATAGTTTGCATCATGTCTTGATTTGATATTCTATCTTGTGAAGTAAATGCAAACTTGCTAGAAAATCTCAAATGTGTGCATCATGTAATAATCCTTCGTAGCTTTATATGATTACATGATGAATAGTTACAAACACTATCATACAAACTTGATGATGTATGTCATGCCTTGACATCATTCTTGAAGAGATACATCATGATGGGTATCATGATGGGAGCATTGATAAGTTTAACTGATCTAACTTATCAATACATCACTTGAATTCTTAGGTCTTGAATTCAAGGTTGACTTATCTCAACTATGGCATATAGATAGGGGGAGTTAAGGATAACTCCATTATCAATTGATTGTCATCATCAAAAAGGGGGAGATTGTTGAATCTCGGATTTTGATGATGAAGTCAATTGTCATTTGTTATCTAATCTATGTGTTGAGATAAGTGTGCAGGATTAACTACGATGAGAGTAAGACAAGCAGCAAGTGTTGCGCCGGAGTCAAGATCATGATCACGTTGGGAGTTCGAGAATTCGACGGAAGTTCGGATGGTCGTCGGAGGTTCAGCGAGAACAGATCCGAGAAGTCCAGAAGCTTGCCAAGCGAAGCTCGTCAGAACTCGCCAAGTGGATCGTCGCAAAGTCAAAGAGTATGCCGGATGTCCGCAGAAGGATCACCGAGGGTTTATCGGATGATCGACGGAAGTTCGCCGGAAACTCGCCGGAAGAAGCGATTGACGCATCGGAGCAAAGCTGCAGAAATTGTCTTAGAGTTAATCGTAGTTAGCACGATGATTAAGCTTGAAAATGGGAGGTGATCCCATTAGCTTAATCTTGGGGCAATTGGGCCCCTGAAAAGATTCAAATTGGGCCGAATGGAGCGAACCATTCGGACCCTGATTGCACTGGGCGGTGCAACCGCCCCAGCCAGGAGGTGCAACCGCCAGGGCTGCGTCTCCCAGCTAGACTGGGCGGTGCAACCGCCCCAGCCAGGAGGTGCAACCGCCCAGAGCTCAGTCTTCGAGCTAGACTGGGCGGTGCAACCTCCTCTGTCAAGAGGTAGCACCGCCAGAGCTCAAGTTTCGAGCTATGCTAGGCGGTGCAACCACCGAGCTTAGTCTTCGAGCTCTGGCAGAGAGGTGCATCAGCCTGAGCTCAGTTTCGAGCTCTGCCAGGTGATGCAACCACCGAGCTCAGTCTTCGAGCTCTGGCAGAGAGGTGCATCAGCCTGAGCTCAGTTTCGAGCTCTGCCAGGTGATGCAACCACCGAGCTCAGACTTCGAGCTCTGCCAGGCGGTGCAAACACTGAGCTCAGTCTTCGAGCTCTGCCAGGTGATGCAACCATCGAGCTCAGTCTTCGAGCTCTGGCAGAGAGGAGCAATCGCCTGAGCTCAGTCGTCGAGCTCTGCCAGGCGGTGCCACCTCTCCAGTCAAGAGGTGCAACCGCCTGATCCCAGAATTCTGGGATTTGATCGATTTGATCGTTTTGAGCTCCAAATTTGAACTGGGTTGGGGCCTATAAATACCCCACCCATTCAGCACTGAAAAGATACAGATCCACACCGAATTCTTAATCTTTTCAGTGATTCTAAGAGCTCAAATTTGTGTAAATTCCTAAAGTTCTCCTCCTTCTGTTCTTCAAGTCTTGAGTTGTAAAGAGAGGAGAGAAAGGATCTGTAAAGGTTGCCTCCTGAGCCTGTCAAAAGGAGAGAAACTGTAAAAGGGCAGTTAGCCTTCGCCCATTGAAGGAAGGCAGCTAGTTGACGTCGGTGACCTCGTCGGAGGAGGAAGCCAAAAGTGGAGTAGGTCAAGACTGACCGAACCACTCTAAATCTCTGGTTTGCTTTTACTTTGAGCACTTTATCATTACTGCAAACCTCCTACATTGCTACTGCCCTCTGCGCCTTTACGAACAAGTTTCTAAGCTCTGATCTTTCAGAATCTGCATTCAAACGTAAATCGTGTTTTCGTACGATCTTCACATTGCAGCTTACGCTTACATTCGGATTCCATTTATAACTGCAAATTGCTTTCTACGTAAAATGCTTTTCAAGGTTCAAAACTGCTTTTAGACGCAAAACTACATTTAGACGTAAAATTACGTTTAGACGTAAAACTGCGTTTAGACGCAAAACTGCGTTTAGACGTAAAACTGCGTTTAGACGCAAAACTGCGTTTAGACGTAAAACTGCGTTTAGACGTAAAACTGCGTTTAGACGCAAAACTGTGTTTAGACGTAAAACTGCGTTTAGACGCAAACTGTGCTTAGACGCAAACTGCGCTTAGACGCAAACTGTGTTTAGAGGCAAACTGCGCTTAGACGCAAACTGCGCTTAGACGCAAACTGCACTGTGATTCTGCTTTTATATCGAAATCATTTTTTATCGGATGAACGCAGCTTTCGTTTTTAAATTGCTGTAAGATTTCCGCTGCACTAATTCACCCCCCCCCTCTTAGTGCTCTCGATCCTTACAATAGTGACCCAAGAGGCAGCACCATCGTGACATAGTCTCCCAGAATGTGTTAGGCGGTGATACCGCCAGTCTTAGCAGTTGTACCGCCCCTAGTAGGGTGCCAAGCGATGGTACAATCAGTCTGGGCGGCGGAACCGCCCAGCACAACCTCCCAAGCACAGTGCAGTGGTACCACTAGATTGAGCGGTGGTACCGCACAGTGCAGTGTCAGTGTCAGACTGACACTAGCGATGGTACCACCCAAGCAGGCGATGGTACCACTCATTCCCGGGAAACCCGAGATGAGATGTTTTTAGGCTCCAAGTTTGAATCAACTTGAAGCCTATAAATACCTCTCTCATCCCTGGTTAAAACAAACAAGCACAGAGAGATTAAAAGTGAGAAAATGCTGTTGCAATCATAAGTGAATCCCCTCCTCTAAATTTTAAGTTTAGAATTCTGTAAGAGAGGAGTGAGTGCTTGTAAGAGTTGTCTTCTAAACCCGGAAAAATGAGAAGAGGGGTATAAAAGGTGGTTGGTCTTTGCCTATTGAAGGAAGACCGATTGTGGATACCGGTGGCCTCGATGAAAGAGGAATCAGCGAAATGGATATAGGTCACGACGACCGAACCACTCTAAAATCCGGTTTGTATTTTACTTTGAGCAATTTATCCTTACTGCAAACCTCTTTAATAGCTTACAACTTCAATACTTTTTCGTACACTTTTAAGCTATCTTTACGAAACTGGTTTTATCGAGATGAAACGTTTTTGAAGATATGATTTTACCATTGCACTAATTCACCCCCCCCTCTTAGTGCCGACCCCGTTCCTAACAATTGTTATCAGAGCCTCATTTTCTCATTTTGTTTAACACCTAAAGAGAAATGGCTTTTTCGGCTTCCAAGAGGGTCACTCTCTCATTCGTCCTCCCTTTTACAACAGGACGGACTACATTTAATGGAAAACTCGAATGAGAGTTTTCTTGCTTTCATTGAATCTCGATTTATGGCATATAGTAGAATCCGATTTTCAAAGGTCTTCTCTTCCAATGAACAATTGGAATGATTTGGAGAAGAAGATATTTTCTTTAAATGCAAAGGCTATGAATGCCTTATTTTACGCCTTAAACAAAAACTAGTTTAATCGAGTTTCTTTGTGTGAAACGACTTTCGATATTTGCACATTCTTGAAACCACACATAAAGGCACTAGTAGATTAAAAGTTTCTAAAATAAATCTTTTAATGCATGATTTTAAACTTTTTCGAATGAAGCTGAGCGAAACCGTTGTTGACATGTACACTCATTTTACGGATGTCGTCAATGGTTTAAAAGCTCTTGGCAATTATTTTTTGAATTTTAAACTTATTAACAAAGTTTTACGATCGCTTTCTAAAACTTAGGACTCTAAAGTAACGGCCATACAAGAGGCTAAAAACCTAAACAACCTTCCTCTCGAAGAACTAATTGGATCTTTAATGACCTACGAAATGACTAATTTTGCACTTGACGAATATGAGAACCACCTTCCAAAGAACATGAAAGATTTTGAACTTAGAACAACTGAAGACCACTCGAGCATAAGCTCAAGTGATGGTGAACTTGAACTACTCATAAAATTTAAAAAGTTCATAAAACAAAAATTAAAGAACAAAAAGGACCCAACTACTTGCTATGGTAAGAAGAAGAACATAAATTGGGATGAATCAAGCTCCTCCTAAGACAAGGAGGTAATCAACAAATGTAAGGTGGCAAACTACGCCTTAACGGCTATCGATAATGAGGTAATCAAAATGCCTTTAATTTATTTTGAAAATACATAATCCTTTTCATGATCAAAATTATTTTAATTTGATTTCAATATTTATCTCAATTATGACATTTTGAAATAAGAATGATACTTTATCTTTGTCACAATTTGGAAATTGTTATAAAGGGAAAGAGAGATACAAAATTATATTCATCCCTTCTTTTTGATAATGACAAAGAGGGAGAAAGAATTGCTAGTATGCACATCTCTAATGAAAAAATTTGCTAGCTTGCACTTCTCAGAAGAGAAGAAAGAATGATGCTATCATGTGAATTTTACTAAGTTACACATTTCAAGAAAATGCAAAATGATGCTATATTGTACATTTCAAAAACTTGCTAGTTTGAACATCGTAAAGAAAAGGAAATATGTCAACTTGCACATCTTTAAATTTACTACCTTGCATGTTCTAAAAACGTTGTAAAATTTTGCTAACTTGCACTTTGCAAAGGATGCAAAAATAGCACTTCTCAAAAGAGAAGAAAGAGCTTGCTATCTTGAACAGTGCTATATCGCCTATCTCAAGATGCCAAATTTGCAACTTGCACATTGAAATAGGAAGCAAGAATCGCTAGCTTACACACTTCAACAAGAAAGCTATCTTGCATTTTCTTTCAAAATTTTTGCTAGCTTGTATGTTGTAAGCTTGCTATCTTACTACCTTGCATATCTAAAACATGATAGCTTGGATGATCTAACACTTGCTAAATTTGCTAGCTTGCATAATAATTAAACTAAAGATCATGATTATATTATGTAATGATTTGAAACTGTTATATCTAAACACATGAAAGGTACACTTCTCCTTTTTGTTGATGATAAAGGGGGAGAAGTATGATCATGTTATGCATGATGAAATTTGCAATGACTTAAATTTAGCTTGAATTCAAGGTTCTATCAGTATGGCATATTGATAGGGGGAGTTTGTTTAAACTCTGGGAGTTAAGGTTAACTCCGTCATCAATTGGTTGTCATTATCAAAAAGGGGAAGATTGTTGAATCTCAGATTTTGATGATGAAACCAATTGATAAGTGTTTATGATTTAATCTGCATTTTGAGTGACGCAGGATGCTTCGATTAGGGAGAGACAATTAAAGCAGGAAGAATCAAGTTGTGCCGGGGGAAAACATGTCAGAAGATTGGACGTCGGGCCGAAGGATCGGTTGACGTATCGATAGAAGGCTTCGAGCCATGGATTTGAGCATTGAGCCTAGAAGAGCGGATATTGTACCAAGGATATCGGAGTTGCGGAGTCAACTGGCCGATTAGGAAATAAGCCGCAAGAAAGGATGATGCGCCAAAGAATCAGACGAAGCGTTAAGGGACCAATGACATTTCGGATAACATGATTAATGCTTAGTATTAATTGTCTAGATCGAAATGTGTTTTACATGTTTAGGATTAACTACGATAGTAAGGCATAAAGCGAAATGAAGTCCTAGAGTCAAGAACGTGATTTCGTTGGGAGTTCGAGAGATCGTCTGAAGTCCGGACGTTTATCAAAAGTTCTGTCAAAACCAACTGAGAAGTCTCAGAGCTTGCTAGAGAAGCTCATTAGAAGTCACCAATAAGATCATCGTGAAGTCCAGGAGCTTGTCGGGAGTTCGCCGGAACATTGCCGAGAGATCGTTGGAAGTTCGCCGGAAGATCATCGGAAGAAACCAAGACATAGGGACTTGTTTAGCTTAAGTATGTCTTAGATTTCGTAGTTAGCACATAATTGGGACTAAATTTGGGCCAACCCAATTAGGGGCCAGTTGGGCCCATGTAAGGACTGTGTTGGGCCCAATGAGAGGCCTAAACAATGATCCAAGAGGCAGCACCGTCGTGGCACAATCTCCGAGATTGTGTCAGGCGGTGGTACTGCCAGTCTGGACAGTTGTACCACCCATGGTAGTGTGCCAGGCGGTGGTATCGTCAGTCTTGGCGGTGTTACCGCCTAGCACAACCTCCCAAGCGGTGGTACCTCCTAGTGCACTATCAGTGTCAGACTGACACTAGCGGTGGTACCGCCCGTGCTTGGGAAACCCGAGATAAGATGTTTTTAGGCTCCAAGTTTGAATCAACTTAAAGCCTATAAATACCCCTCTCATCCCTGGTTAAAACACACAAGCACCAAAAGATTAAAAGTGAGAAAACGCAGTTGTAATCATAAGTGAATCCCCACCTCTAAATTCTAAGTTTAGAATTTTGTAAGAGAGGAGTGAGTGCTTGTAAGGATTGTCTCCTAAACCCGGGAAAAGGAGAAGAGGGGTGTAAAAGGTGGTTGGCATTCTCCTATTGAAGGAAGACTAATAGTGGATGCCGGTGGCCTTGACGGAAGAGGAATCGTCGAAATGGATGTAGGTCACGACGACCGAACAACTCAAAAATCTGGTTTGCATTTTACTTTGTGCAATTTATCCTTATTGCAAACCTCTTTAATAGCTTACTACCTTCAATACTTTTTCGTATGCTTTCAAGCTATCTTTACGAAATCAGTTTTATCGAAACGAAACGTTTTTAAGACGTGATTTTACCGCTACACTAATTCACCCCCCCTTCTTAGTGCCGACCATGTTCCTAACAATTGGTATCCGAATCTCGTTTTCTCATTTGATTTACCACCCAAAGAGAAATGACTCTTTTCGGCTTTCAAAAGGGTCACTCTCTCATTTGTCCTCCCTTTTTCAATGGAACGGACTATACTTATTGGAAAACTCGAATGAGAGTTTTCTTGATTTCATTGAATCTCGATTTATGGCATATAGTCGAATTCGATTTTCAAAGGTCTTCTCTTCCAATGAACCATTGGAATGATTCGGAGAAGAAGACATTTTCTTTAAATGCAAAGGCTATGAATGCCTTATTTTGCGCCTTAGATGAAAACAAGTTTAGAGTTTCTTTGTGCGAAATGACTTTCAATATTTGACACATTCTTGAAACCACACACGAAGGCACTAGTAGATTAAACATTTCTAAAATAAATCTTTTAATGTATGATTTTGAACTTTTTCAAATGTAAAATTATTTTGCATAAAAAGGAAAAAGGCATGCTTAAATGAAATAAATCACATGAATTGAAACAACTAAAAAGAGGATAGGTTTCTCCATGAAAGATTTCATTTTCCTTACTTTAGCGAGTTTTCCAAAAAGGAGATTAATGAACCTATTTGTATCACTTTTGTGAATCTCTTAAAAATGATTTTGATTTGATGATTTCAAATTAAATAAATTTTTATCCAAATCATGATTTTGATTCTTTGATACTTATAAATTAAGATTTAATAAGAATTAAGATTTTTCATTAATCGATCTCTTAAGATCTTCTTTTGAATATTTTATAGGAGGTTTTTTAAAAGAAATCATGCCTTTTGGTATTCACATGATCTTATCTCTCATCATATGAGTTTTATACAATTACCTGTATTCATAAAATGTTTATCTCATCACCCAATTAATTTTTATCGATATTCTTCATGTGATGATATGAATTTATGCATGAAATACAAATGAGAAATTATGATTATGCATTATAGGATGTAATGTAATTTGATAATTAGATACCATCATGATATGAAATATTTATGATTTGGAAAGATGCATGCAATACTTATGTTTTTTATGATTTATGTGATGTATTGCATATGATGTGAATCACGATCAAAATTATTTTAATTTGATTTCAAAATTTATCTCAATTATGACATTTTGAAATCAGAATGACAATTTATCTTTGTCATAATTTGGAAATTATTATAAAGAAAAAAAGAGATACAAAATTATATTCATCCCTTCTTTTTGACAATGACAAAGGCGGAAGGAGAATTAGTAGTATGTACATCTCTAAAGAAAAAACTTGCTAGCTTGCACTTCTCAAAAGAGAAGAAAGAATGATGCTATCGTGTGAATTTTGCTAAGTTACACATTTCAAGAAAATATAAAATGATGCTATCTTGTACATTTCAAAAACATGCTAGTTTGAACATTGTAAAGAAAAGCAAATATGCCAACTTGCACATATTTAAATTTGCTAGCTTGCATGTTCTAACAATATTGTAAAATTTTGCTAGCTTGCACTTTGCAAAGGAAGCAAAAATGACACTTCACAAAATAGAAGAAAGAGCTTGCTATCTTGAAAAGTGCTATCTAGCCTAACTCAAGATGCAAAACTTGCAACTTGCACATTGAAATAGGAAGCAAGAATCGCTAGCATACACACTTAAACAAGAAAGCTATTTGGCATTTGCTTTCGAAATTTTTGCAAATTTGTATGTTGTAAGCTTGCTATCTTACTACCTTGCATATTTAAAACTTGATAGCTTGCATGATGTAGCACTTGCTAAATTTGCTAGCTTGCATAATAATTACACTAAATATCATGATTATATTATATAATGATTTGAAACTATTATGTCTAAACATATGAAAGGCACACGTCTCCTTTTTGTTAATGACAAAGGAGGAGAAGTATGATCATGTTATGCATGATGAAATTTACAATGACTTGAATTCAGCTTGGATTCAAGGTTCTATCAGTATGACATATTGATAGGGGGAGTTTGTTTAAACTCTAGGAGTTAAGGTTAACTCCGTCATCAATTAGTTATCATCATCAAAAAGGGGAAGATTGTTGAATCTAAGATTTTGATGATGAAACCAATTGATAAGTATTTATGATTTAATCTCCATTTTGAGTGACGCAGGATGCTTCGATCAGGAAGATACAATTAAAGCAGGAAGAATCATATTGTGCCGGGGGAAAATATGTCAGAAGATTGGACGTCAGGCCGAAGGATCAGTCGATGTATCGACAGAAGGCTTCAGGCCATGGATTCTGGCATCAAGCCAAGAAGCATGGATATTCCGCCAAGGATATCGGAGTTGAAGAGTCAACTAACCGATTGGGCAATAGGCTGCAAGAGAGGACGATGCGCCGAAGAATCGGACGAAGTGTCGAGGGACGAAATTATGATCATGCATGATAGGATGCCATGTAATTTTACAATTAAATACCATTATGACATGAAATATTTATGATTTGGAATGATGCATGCAATACTTATGTTTTTTATGATGTATGTGATGTATTGCATATGATGTGGATCATGATCAAAATTATTTTAATTTGATTTCAACATTTATCTCAACTATGACATTTTGAAATAAGAAAGACACTTTATCTTTGTCATAATTTAGAAATTATTGTAAAGGGAAAGAGAGATATAAAATTATATTCATCCCTTCTTTTTGATAATGACAAAGGGGGAGAAAGAATTGCTAGTATGCACATTTCTAAAGAAAAATTTAATAGCATGCACTTCTCAAAAGAGAAGAAAGAATGAATCTATCGTGTGAATTTTTCTAAGTTACACATTTCAAGAAAATGCAAAATGATGCTATCTTGTAAATTTCAAAAACATGCTAGTTTGAATATTGTAAAGAAAAACAAATATGCCAACTTGCACATCTTTAAATTTGTTAGCTTGCATGTTCTAAAAACGTTGTAAAATTTTGCTAGCTTGCACTTTGCAAAGGAAGCAAAAATGACATTTCTTAAAATAGAAGAAAGAGCTTGCTATCTTGAATAGTGCTATCTCGCCTATCTCAAGATGCAAAACTTGCTACTTGCACATTGAAATAGGAAGCAAGAATCGCTAGCATACACACTTCAACAAGAAAGCTATCTGGCATAAATTTTTGCTATTTTGTATGTTGTAAGTTTTCTATCTCACTACCTTGCATATCTAAAACTTGATAGCTTGCATGATGTAGCATTTGCTAAATTTGCTAGCTTACATAATAATTAAACTAAAGATCTTGATTATATTATATAATGATTTGAAACTATTATGTCTAACCATATGAAAGGTACATGTATCGTTTTTGTTAATGACAAAGGAGGAGAAGTATGATCATATTATGTATGATGAAATTTGTAATGACTTAAATTCAGCTTAGATTCAAGGTTCTATCAGTGTGACATATTGATAGGGGGTGTTTGTTTAAACTCTGGGAGTTAAGGTTAACTCCGTCATCAATTGGTTATCATCATAAAAAAAGGGGGAGATTGTTGAATATAAGATTTTGATGATGAAACCAATTGATAAGTGTTTATGATTTAATCTCCATTTTGAGTGACACAAGATGCTATGATTAGGGAGAGACAATTAAAGCAGGAAGAATCATGTTGTGCCGGGGAAAAATATGTCAGGAGATTGGACGTCGGGCTGAAGGATCGGTCGATGTATCGACAGAAGGCTTCGGACCATAGATTCGGGCATCGAGCCAAGAAGCACGGATATTCCGCCAAGGATATCGGAGTTGAAGAGTCAACTAACCGATTGGGCAATAGGCCGTAAGAGAGGACGATGCGCCGAAGAATCGGACGAAGTGTTGAGGGACGAAATTATGATCATGCATTATAGGATGTAATGTAATTTGACAATTATTTACCATCATGATATGAAATATTTATGATTTGGAATTATGCATGCAATACTTATGTTTCTTATGATTTATGTGATGTATTGCCTATGATGTGAATCACGATCAATATTATTTTAATTTGATTTCAACATTTATCTCAATTATGACATTTTGAAATCAGAATGACAATTTATCTATGTCATAATTTGGAAATTATTGTGAAGAAAAAAAGAGATACAAAATTATATTCATCCCTTCTTTTTTACAATGACAAAGGGGGAAGGAGAATTAGTAGTATGCATATCTCTAAAGAAAAAACTTGCTAGCTTGCACTTCTCAAAAGAGAAGAATGAATGATGCCATCGTGTGAATTTTGCTAAGTTACACATTTCAAGAAAATACAAAATGATGCTATTTTGTACATTTTAAAAACATGCTAGTTTGAACATTGTAAAGAAAAGCAAATATGCCAACTTGCACATATTTAAATTTGCTAGCTTGCATGTTCTAAAAACGTTGTAAAATTTTGCTAGCTTCCACTTTGCAAAGGAAGCAAAAATGACACTTCACAAAATAGAAGAAAGAGCTTGCTATCTTGAAAAGTGCTATCTCGCCTAACTCAAGATGCAAAACTTGTAACTTGCACATTGAAATAGGAAGCAAGAATCGCTAGCATACACACTTAAACAAGAAAGCTATCTGGCATTTACTTGCGAAATTTTTGCTAACTTCTATGTTGTAAGCTTGCTATCTTACTACCTTGCATATCTAAAACTTGATAGCTTGCATGATGTAGCACTAGCTAAATTTGCTAGCTTGCATAATAATTAAACTAAAGATCGTGATTATATTATATAATGATTTGAAACTGTTATGTCTAAACATATGAAAGGTAAACGTCTCCTTTTTGTTAATGACAAAGGAGGAGAAGTATGATCATGTTATGCATGATGAAATTTGCAATGACTTGAATTCAGCTGGGATTCAAGGTTCTATCAGTATGACATATTGATAGGGGGAGTTTGTTTAAACTCCGGGAGTTAAGGTTAACTCCGTCATCAATTGGTTATCATCATCAAAAAGGGGGAGATTATTGAATTTAAGATTTTGATGGTGAAACCAATTAATAAGTATTTATGATTTAATCTTCATTTTGAGTGACGTAGGATGCTTCGATTAGGGAGAAACAATTAAAGTAGGAAGAATCATGTTATGCCTTGAGAAAATATGTCAGAAGATTGGACGTCGGGCCGAAGGATCGGTCGATGTATCGACAGAAGGCTTCGGGCCATGGATTCGAGCATCGGGCCATGAAGAGCGGATAGTGTGCTAAGGATATCCGAGTTGAAGAGTCAACTGACAGATTGGGCAATAGGCCGCAAGAGAGGATGACACGCCAAAAAATCGGACGATGTGTCGTGGGACCAATAACATGCAGGACAACATGATTGATGCTTAGTATAAATTAACTAGATCAAAGTGTGTTTTACATATGCAAGATTAATAACGATAGGAAGGCATGAAGCAAAATGAAGTCCCGGAGTCAAGAACATGATTTTGTTAGGAGTTCGAGAGATCGTCGGAAGTCCGGACATTCGTTGGAAGTTCTGTCGGAACCAACCGAGAAGTCTCAGAGCTTGCCAAAGAAGCTCATCCGAACTCGCCAAAAAGATCATCATGAAGTCCATGAGTTTGCCAAGAGCCCGCCGTAACATTGCCAAGAGATCATTGGAAGTTCGCCGGTAGATTGTCGGAAGCTCGTTGGAAGAAACTAAGACATAGGGACTTGTTTAGCTTAAATATGCCTTAGATTTCGTAGTTAGCACGTAATTAGGATTGGATTTGGGCCAACCTAATTAGGGGCCAGTTGGGCCCATGTAAGGACTGTTGGGCCCAATGAGAGGCCCAAACAATGACCCAAGAGGCTACACCGTCGTGGCACAATCTCCAAGATTGTGTCAGGCAGTGGTACTGCCAGTCTGGGTAGTTGTATCACCCATAGCAGTGTGCCAGGTGGTGGTATCGCCAGACTAGGCAGTGGTACCGCCTAGTGCTGTGTCAGTGTTAGACTGACACTAACGGTGGTACCGCCCGTGCCTAGAAAACCCGGGATGAGATGTTTTTAGGCTCCAAGTTTGAATCAACTTGAAGCCTATAAATTCCCCTCTCATCCTTGGTTAAAACACATAAGCACCGAGAGATTAAAAGTGAGAAAACGTTGTTGCAATCATAAGTAAATCCCCTCCTATAAATTCGAAGTTTAGAATTTTGTAAAAGTGGAGTGAGTGCATGTAAGGGTTATCTCCTAAACCCGAAAAAATGAGAAGAGGGGTGTAAAAGGTGGTTGGTCTTCGTCTATTAAAGGAAGACTGATAGTGGATGCCGGTGGCCTCGATGGAAGAGGAATCGGCAAAGTGGATGTAGGTCACGACGATCGAACCAATCTAAAATCTGGTTTGCATTTTACTTTGAGCAATTTATCCTTATTGCAAACCTCTTTAATAGCTTATTGCCTTTATTACTTTTTCATACACTTTCAAGCTATCTTTACGAAATTGGTTTTATAGAAACGAAACGTTTTTTAAGACGTGATTTTACCGCTACTGACCCTATTCCTAACAATTAGTATTAGAGCCTCGTTTTCTCATTTGGTTTACCATCCAAAGAGAAATGACTCTTTTTAGCTTTCAAAAGAGTTACTCTCTCATTCGTCCTCCCTTTTTCAATGGGACGGACTACACTTATTAGAAAACTCGAATGAGAGTTTTCTTCCTTTCATTGAATCTCGATTTATGGCATATAGTCAAATCCGATTTTCGAATATCTTCTCTTCTAATGAACCATTGAAATGATTTGGATAAGAAGACATTTTCTTTAAATGCAAAGGCTATGAATGCCTTATTTTGTGCCTTAGACAAAAATGAGTTTAATCGAGTTTCTTTGTGCGAAATGACTTTCAATATTTGGTACATTCTTGAATGCATAATTTTAAACTTTTTCGAATGAAGCCGAGAGAAATCGTTGTTGACATGTACACTCGTTTTACGGATGTCATTAATGGTTTAAAAGCTCCTGGTAAATGTTTTTTGAATTTTGAGCTTATCAACAAAGTTTTACGATCGCTTTCTAAAACTTGGGACTCTAAAGTAAGGGCCATACAAGAGGCTAAAAACCTAAACAACCTTCTTCTCGAAGAATTAATTGGGTCTTTAATGACCTACAAAATTACTAATGTGGCACTTGACAAACATGAGAATCACTTTCCATATAACAGAAAGGATTTTAAACTTAGAACAATTTAAGACCACTCGAGCATAAGCTCAAGTGATGGTGAACTTGAACTACTCATAAAATTTTAAAAGTTCATGAAAAAAAAATTAACGAACAAAAAGAACGCAACTATTTGCTATGAATGCAAGAAGAATAACATAAATTAGGATGAATCGAGCTCCTCCGAAGACAAGGAGAAAATCAACAAAGGCGAGGTGGCAAACTACACCTTAAGGCTTTCGATGATGAGGTAATCAAAATGCCTTTAATTTATTTTGAAATTACATAATTCATTTCATGAGCTACTTTTACTTTAGTTTAGAATTTCTTTTCTTGAAAACTACATGTTTAAAAATAAAAATGTAAAAATTATGAACATGCTAGTAATTTTGAAAATGATAATGAAAATTACATGTTTTATGTTAATGAAATAAAATATTAGATTTAAATCTAATGATCATATGTATGTTTTTTTTAAGAATAAATAATGTGTATTTTGATGATTTCCAAATTTGAGTGAAACCATGCTTGATGTCTTAATAAAAATATTAAAAAGTTTGATATTATGCTTAATGATGATGCATGGCTTTTGTATGGAAAATTAAGCATGAAAACTTGATTCACCTAAAAAGAAAAATGCATGACTACAACAAATAAAATTATCTTGATGGAAAATGCTTTATGAAATCAATTTCAATGATGCATAATGATGTAATTATGCAATGAAAATATTAAATATCTTGAAACCATGTTTTGATGTCATGCATAATGATCACGCTTAATAAATTTTGAAATTATGCATGATGATTTTTAAGTAATTTATGGTTTATTGATCTTGATGGTTTTTATGACGAAATTTATTTTTCGATTGATGATATAATTTTTTTCATTTGGCATAGAAAGGAAAAAGGCATGCTTAAATGAAATAAATCACATGAATTGAAACAACTAAAAAGAGGGTAGGTTTCTCTTTGAAAGATTTCTTTTTCCTTACTTTATCGAGTTTTTCGAAAAGGAGATTAATGAATCTATTTGTATCACTTTTGTGAATCTCTTGAAAATGATTTTCATTTGATGATTTGATCATTTAAAATTGAATAAATTTTTATCTAAATTATGATCTTGATTCCTTGATACTTATAAATTAAGATTTATTATAAATCAAGATTTTTCATTAATCGATCTCCTAAGATTTTCTTTTGATTATTTAAGAGGAGGTTTTTCAAAAGAAATCATGTCTTTTGGTATTTACATGATCTTATCTTTAATCATATGAGTTTTATGCAATTCCTTATATTCATGAAATGTTTATCTCATCACCCAATTAATTTTTCTTGATATTCTTCATGTGATGATATGAATTTATGCATAAAATACAAATGAAAAATTATGATCATGCATGATAGGATGCAATGTAATTTGATAATTAGATACCATCATGATATGAAATATTTATGATTTAGAATGATGCATGCAATACTTATGTTTTTTATGATGTATGTGATGTATTGCATATGATGTGAATCATGATCAAAATTATTTTAATTTGATTTCAATATTTATCTCAATTATGACATTTTGAAATAAGAATGACACTTTATCTTTGTCATAATTTGAAAATTGTTGTAAAGGGAAAGAGTGATACAAAATTATATTCATCCCTTCTTTTTGACAATGACAAAGGGGGAGAAAGAATTGCTAGTATGCACATCTCTAAAGAAAAAAATTGCTAACTTGCACTTCTCAAAAGAGAAGAAAGAATGATGCTATCGTGTGAATTTTGCTAAGTTACACATTTTAAGAAAATGCAAAATGATGTGTCTTGTACATTTCAAAAACTTGCTAGTTTGAACATCTTAAAGAAAAGCAAATATGCCAACTTGCACATCTTTAAATTTGCTAGCTTGTATGTTCTAAAAATGTTATAAAATTTTGCTAGCTTGCACTTTGCAAAGGAAGCAAAAATGGCACTTCTCAAAAGAGAAGAAAGAGCTTGCTATCTTGAACCGTGCTATCTCGCCTATCTCAAGATGCAAAACTTGCAACTTGCACATTGCAATTGGAAGCAAGGATCGCTAGCTTACACACTTCCACAAGAAAGCTATCTTACATTTGCTTTCGAAATTTTTGCAAGCTTGTATGTTGTAAGCTTGCTATCTTACTACCTTGCATATCTAAAACTTGATAGCTTGCATGATATAGTACTTGCTAACTTTGCTAGCATGCATAATAATTAAACTAAAGATTATGATTATATTATGTATGTTGAATCTCGGATTTTGATGATAAAATCAATTGATGGGTTAATTGATCTAATACATATTATTGAGTTAAGTGTGCAGGATTAACTATGATAACCAGAAAACATAAAGCAAGAATACCGTAGTCAAGTTCGATGGACGTTTAAGAGTCCGAAGAATTGTCGGAGATGCTATCGGAACCAACCGAGAAGAAATCGGGAACCTGTCGGAATTTTCGGAAGTTCGCCGAAGAGATCGTCGGAGGTTCACGGAGATCACCGAGAAGGCTCGGCTACTCGTTGAAGTCGTCACAAGATTGGGAACTTGCTGGGAGTCCGTCAGAAGATGTTCGTCGAAAAGCTCGCCGGAACAAGACTCGACGTTCGCGGTTGAAAACTTGCTTGGGATGTTTTTAAGTTATGTAGTTCACATGTAATTAGGATTAAGATTAAAAGATAACCCTATATCCTGGTTAGGGGCCAATTGGGCCCAAAATTAGACTTGGTTTGGGCTAAATTTAAAGCCCAGCCAGTGAACCGAAGGGTCTGACGGTGGCACCGCCCAGCACCCGAGAGCCAGGCGGTGGCACCGCTTGGCTAGGCGGTGGCACCGCCAGTCCACTGTCAGTGTCAAACACTAACAGGCGGTGGCACCGCCAGCATCAGAAACCAAAGAGAATTTAAATTTTGAAGCCCAAATTTGAATCTTCTTGAGGCCTATAAATACCCCTCAATTCTCAGTTGAGATTACAACTTTTTGAGAATCAATTGATTGAGAGAAAGGTCTTAGAAAAGTCTTAGCAAGTCTTGTTTTCAATTTGCTAGAGTGTTCACCTCCTTCTTTCTTGCTGAAAATTTGTAAGAGTGTGAACCGCTTGTAAAGAGTTGTAAGAGGGGTATTTACCCTTCCCCTCCAAGAGATTTGCTAGTGGAATGTGAGAGCCTCATCGAAGAGGGCCTCGTAAGTGGATGTAGGTCATTTGACCGAACCACTTTAAAATCAGCGTGATCTCTGGTTTGCATTTCATTATTGCTATTTACATTACTGCAAACCTTCTTACATGATTTATTTTCTCATTACCTTTGCTGCATATCTTTACGAACACGCATTCAAGTTAAGCACCTCCGAGTTCAATTTTTATCGTACAAAAGATTTGTCGAAATAATTGTTTTAATCCGCTGCACTAATTCAATCCCCCCTCTTAGTGCCGCTCCGATCCTAACAATTGGTATCAGAGCAAGGCTCACTCTCATATTTGGTTTAATACCCAAGAGAGATGGCTTACTCCGGCATACATGAGGGTCATTCTATCACACGTCCACCCATGTTTAATGGGTCGGATTATACTTATTGGAAGACTCGTATGAGGATCTTCCTCATTTCCATGGATTTCGAGCTTTGGACTATTATCGAAAACGGATTTCAAAAATCTTCTCTTCCGATGAGCGAATGGAATGAATCGAAGAAGAAGGTTTTTGCTTTAAATGCAAAGGCTATGAATGTCTTATTTTGTGCACTAGACAAAAATGAATTTAATCATGTTTCAATTTGTGATTCGGCTTTTGATATTTGGAGAACTCTTGAGGTCACTCATGAAGGCACTAGCCGAGTGAAAGAGTCCAAAATCAACATCCTTGTGCACTCTTACGAACTTTTTCGAATGAAACCAAGTGACTCCATCGGAGACATGTACACCCGGTTCACGGATGTCATCAATGGACTCAAAGCTCTTTGTAAAGATTTTACTAACTTTGAACTAGTAACTAAAATCTTAAGATCCCTCCCTAAAAGTTGGGATCCAAAAGTTACGGCCATTCAAGAGGCTAAAGACCTTAAAACATTCCCTCTTGAAGAACTTATTGGGTCTCTAATGACCTACGAAATGACATGTCAAGCTCATAACGAGCTCGAGAACCCTCTTCCAAAGAACAGGAAGGATATGACACTCACATCACAAGAAGATCACTTGAAAGAAACATCAAGTGATGAGGATAGTGACAATGACATTACACTTTTGACTCAAAAATTTAAAAAATATTTAAGAAAGAATAAATTTAAAAATAATAAAAAAAATAAATTTGAACATAAGAAGGACCAAGTGATTTGCTATGAGTGCAAAAAATCGGGACACTAAAAGAACGATTGTCCCCAAACCAAAAAGAAAGCATCAAAGAAGAAGGCGCTCAAGGCAACGTAGGATAATTCAAGCGCATCCGAAGAAGAGGAGTCCAACACCGAGCAAGTTGCTCATTACACCCTAATGGCCAGCGGAGAAGAGAAACATACACCATCACAAGCTAGGAGCAAGAGATGGTATCTCGATAATGGAGGCTCAAGACATATGATTGGAGATCCATCTCATTTCTCTATGCTCACTAGCAAAGAAGAAGGGTACATCACCTTCGGAGACAACAACCAAGGCAAAATCATTGGCAAGGGAACCATAGGTAACAAATTAAAATTTTCTATTGATGATGTCTTACTAGTTGATGGATTGAAACATAATCTCTTGAGTGTTAGTCAATTATGCGATAAAGGTTATATCATTAGATTTGAATCAAATGTGTGTATTATTGAAAAATCAAACCATAACATAACTATGATTGCATTAAAACAAAATAATGTCTACACCATCAGCCTTGATGAACTAAGTAATGAAATGTGCTTCTCTGCTTTAAATGATGATGCTTGGCTTTGGCATAGGAGACTAGGCCATACAAGCATGAAACTAATATCTAAGATCTCATCTAGAGAATTAGTACGAGGAATTCCAAATATGAAGTTTATTAAGGACAAAGTATGCGATACATGTCAACTAGGTAAACAAATAAAAACTAGTTTCAAACCAAAAATTCAAATTAGCACCACTAGACCATTACAATTGATTTATTTGGATTTATTTGGACCAATTGACACGACAAGTCTAGGAGGAAGCAAATATGCATTTGTAATTGTGGATGACTATACTAGATACACTTGGACCTATTTCTTAGCTTACAAAAGTGATTGTTTCAAGTGTTTCTCTAAATTTTACAAACTCACTCAAACTGAAAAAGGCTTCATGATTTCATCAATTCGGAGTGATCACGGTGGCGAATTTCAAAACCGTGACTTTCAAAATTTTTGTGAAGTTAATGGATACAATCACAACTTCTCCACTCCAAGGAATCCTCAACAAAATGGAGTAGTTGAAAGAAAAAATAGAAACCTACAAGAAATGGCAAGAACGATGTTGAATGAACATAGTCTACCTAAGTATTTTTAGGCTGAAGCCGTGAATACGACTTGCTACATCATGAATAGGGTTTTAATAAGATCGTCCCTATCAAAAACTCCCTATGAATTATGGAATAACAAAAAATCAAATATTTTCTATTTTAAAGTTTTCGGTTGTAAATGCTTTGTTTTGAATGAAAGGGTTGCCTTAGGAAAATTTGATGCTAAATCCGATGAAGGCATATTTCTTGGTTACTCTTTATTAGAACCCTTGCAGATTCTAAACTTGGGGTTGATCTCTTTAGGGGATCGGCCTCCTTGGAACTCTATAGGGGTTCCTCCCTCCAAGTTGGTGCTCAAAGGCTGCAGAAAAGGTTCATCTATTGCTTAAGAAAAGAGAAGGAATACATGGCTATTTATAGGGTTTCTAAACCCTAACTCCTAATAGGACTCCTACTTAAGACTCTTACTTCTAACCAACTCCTAATATGACTCATACTCAAGACTCCTATTCCCTTACAACTCCTAATTCTTCTCTAAGAAAAAACCTCCTAACAAAATGTCCCTTTCAATTAGGACTCTCCTAGTTAGTCCTAACAGAGTGTCCCTCTCAATTAGGACTCTCCTAGCTAGAGTCCTAACAGAATATCCCTCTCAATTAGGACTCTCCTAGCTAGAGTCCTAACAGAATGTTCCTCTCAATTAGGACTCTCATAACTAGAGTCCTAACAGACCCGCCCTTCAAATCAGCCTTGTCCTCAAGGCTGAGATTCCATGAACTCAGGGAACCGGGTCTTCAGCTCCTCATATGGTTCCCATGTGGCGTCTTCAAGTGGTAGATTATTCCAATGCACTAGTACTTCAGTAGAGGGATGTCGGCGACGCATCACGATCCTGCGATCGAGGATGGCCTGTGGTTGGGCTTGAATAACTCCATCCTCAGTTGTGTTGGGCAGTTGGATCTGGGGTGACTCGTGTTCTCCCAACTTGGGCTTTAGGCATGATACGTGGAAGACAGGGTGAATTTTGGCATCTTCAGGTAATTTAAGTATGTATGCCATGGCTCTAATACGCTCTGTGATCTGATAGGGCCCATAAAAACGTGGGGATAGCTTCATGGAGGCTCGAGTGTTGATAGAGAGTTGCTTGTATGGTTGTAGGCGAAGATAAACCCAATCTCCCACTGAAAATTCTCTTTCACTTCGTCGTGTGTCGGCTTGCTGCTTCATTCTGGCTTGAGCGGTAGAGAGATTATCTTTTAACAGTTGTAAGAGTTTGTCCCTATCAATCAATTCTTGGTCAACCTGATCTACCTTGGCCGAGCCAATTACATACTTTGGAATCACAAGTGCTGGTCGACCATACAATGCTTCATAAGGGGCACATTTTGTAGATGAATAATATGTAGTATTATACCACCATTCGGCCCAAGGAAGCCATTTTGCCCACTCTTTTGGTTGGTTGCTAGCGAAACTCCGGAGGTACGTCTCTAAGCACCTATTTACCACCTCTGTTTGACCGTCAGTTTGTGGATGATATGCTGTGCTCATCTTGAGTTTGGTGCCTTGTAACTGAAATAACTCGGTCCAAAATTTACTAGTGAAGATCTTGTCACGATCACTTATGATGGACCTTGGCATCCCATGCAGTTTAACAATATTTTCTATGAAAATCTGAGCAATACTAGCAGCAGTGTAGGGATTTCTCACAGCACAAAAATGAGCATATTTCGTAAGTCGATCAACCACCACGAGAATCGTGCTTTTACCTTTGGAAGATGGCAGCCCTTCAATGAAGTCCATGGAGATGTCAGTCCACATTGAGTCTGGTATGGGTAGTGGTTGTAGCTTCCCTGGATTTGCCACAATTTCACCCTTATGCTGTTGACATACATCACATTGTGCCACATATTCAGTAATAATTTTTTTCATCCCTCTCCAATAAAAATTTTGCTTCACTCTTTTGTAGGTTCTTAGGAATCCAGAGTGCCCTGCTAAAGGTATAGAGTACATTTCATGCAAGATGATTGCGATGCAAGGGGAGTCAAGTATAAGCACAATGCGACCTTTGTAGCTTAAATCCCTCGAATCCCAAGTGTAGTGGACTATTGCACTTGGATCCTCCTCCAATTTTTTTATGATCTTGCTGATCTCTGGATCCTTCTTCCATTCTTCCCTAATGTCCTCGAGGAGACCGGTGGTAGGAAGGGAGATGGCTGAAACCTTAGCTTGTTCAGGTAGCCGTGAGAGTGCATCTGCAACAACGTTTTCTTTCCCCTTTTTGTAAATAATTTCATAATCAAATCCAAGAAGTTTGGTTACCCATTTTTGCTGCTCAGGGGATGATATCTTTTGCTCCAAAAAGTACTTGAGGCTTTTATGGTCAGTTTTAATTTGAAATCGCCGACCGATCAGGTAGGGTCTCCACCTCGTTACTGCGTGTACAATGGCAAGCATCTCCTTATCATATACTGACATATTTTGATGGGAGGGAGATAATGCCTTGCTAGTGTATGTGAGTGGTCGACCATTTTGCATGAGAACGACTCCAATTCCGACTCCAGATGCGTCGGCCTCAATGATGAAGGGTTTATTGAAATCTGGTAGCGCAAGCACCAGCGTTGTTGTCATGGCTGCTTTAAGTTTGTCGAAGGCAACAGAGGCTTTGTCCGACCATTGGAAAGCATCTTTTTTCAATAAAGAAGTGAGTGGTGCACTGAATTTTCGGTAGTAGCCCATTAGTCCAAGGAACCCCAGTAGTAATTTCACGTATGTAGGTTTCGACCAGCCTTGCATTGCCTCAATTTTTGTTGGGTCTACCGCCACTCCTTCTTCTGATATTATATACCCAAGGTACTCTACTTTTTGCTGGAGAAAGCTGCACTTTGGTTGCTTAACAAAAAGAGTATTCTCCCGAAGGATCGTCAAAACAATCCGTAAATGCTGAAAGTGAGTCTCAAGAGAAGGGTTGTAAACGAGAATATCATCGAAAAATACCAGCACAAATTTACGAAGAAAGCTCCGAAATATATCATTCATGAGACTTTGAAAGGTTGAAGGAGCATTAGTGAGTCCAAAAGGCATTACCAAGAATTCATAATGGCCATCATGTGTGCGAAATGCAGTTTTTAGAATGTCATCGTTACATACCCGAATTTGGTGGTAACCGGATCGGAGGTCCAACTTCATGAAGACTCGAGCTCCTTTCAATTCATCAAGAAGTTCATCCACCACTGGTATTGGGTATTTGTCCTTGACGGTGATGCCATTTAAAGCTCGGTAGTCGATGCACATCCGCCAAGTTCCGTCCTTTTTGTGTACAAGTAGCACCGGTGAGGAATAGGGGCTGCAACTTGGTCGAATCACCCCTGTTTCAAGCATCTCCTTTACAATCTTTTCAATTTCATCTTTCTGGAGGTGAGGATATCAGTATGGTCGAGTGTTCGCTGGTGGCTTGCCCGGAAGGATTGGAATTCGATGGTCATGTTGCCGAGAAGGAGGAAGACCGCACGATTCAACAAATATGTCGGCAAATTCAGTAAGCAATTGGGCAAGATTTTGATCTTCAAATTCTATTTTCTTCCCCTTTGGTTGCTGCTGGAGGTGCATCAAAAAGGAACCATTTACCTTGTGTAAAACTTTCTCCATTCGTTGGGTCGAAACAGTGGTAACGTTGCTTCCACGCTTCCCGCGTAGGATGATCTGTTTGCCCTTACAGTAGAATTTCATAATTAATTTAGAAAAGTTCCAAGAGACATCACCTAGTGTAGTCAGCCATTCTATACCAAGCACTACCTCATAGTCATCGATTGGTAGGAGGAAGAAATCGGTGATAATTTCTTGGTCTTGCAGTAATAGTTTCACCTGCGGGCATCTTTGGTCGCACTTTAAGATTCTACCGTCGGCAACCTTTACATCGAACTTGCTGCAACCTTCAATATGCAGTGCCATCCGAGCAGCAACCTTACTATTCAGGAAGTTATTAGTGCTACCCGTGTCGATGAGAACAGTGATCGACTGTTGTTTGAGAAGGCCTCCAACTTTCATCGTTTGCGGATTTGAATAGCCGGCTAGTGCGTGTACCGTAATGTCGGTCGGCTGTGGCTCTTCTTCCATATCTTCTTCTTCATGTTCAAGGCTCTCTTCTAGATGTTCAATGACCTCTTCTTCTACTGGTTCAATCATAAGAAGTCTACCTTTTTAACAATAATGCTCGCGGCTCCACGGCTCGTCGCAATGCCAACATAACCCCTTCGCAGATCACTCCCGAAGTTCTTCTCTTGTTAACCTTTTCGGTGCAGGGACTCGGTTGATAGTAGGGGGGGCTGAGGGCTTTAGTATTGTAGGTCGTGGAGTGATCCTTGTCCTCTGGGCTTCATGGTTCAATCGCTCCTCTTGAAATCGTGCGAAAGAGATGGCTGCCATAAGCGTGTATGGTTGTCGCGCCTTAACTTCTCCCCGGATCTCTGGCTTTAAGCCCTCAATAAAAGTCCCCAATAACTGTTTTTCAGACCAATCACGAGTTTGATTAGATAATCTTTCAAACCTAGTTTGGTACTCCTGAATGGTGGAGGTTTGTCGGATCTTTGCTTGTTGTCCGTCAATGTTCTCGTAATAAGTTGGTCCGAAGCGGATCAGTAGTCCTTCTTTGAATTGTCAACATGAAATGGCTCCATAAGTGTGTTCAAACCAGTCAAACCATTGTATGGCATCCCCTTTAAGATGTATAGCTGCAATTTCCACCATGGATGCATCCGCAGTTTTATGGTACCGAAAATATCGCTCAACGCTCGAGATCCAACCAATTGGGTCTCCTTCTTCCCATCTAGGGAAGTCCACTCTCATGCGCGAATAGTTGGGGTCGGTCATAGAGCCTCCCCTCTCTTGGAAGTCGTCTCTTTGGGCATGATGTGATTGGTTAGAGCTCTCTCCTTGATGTGATTTCTTCGGGCTTGGTGGTCGGCCCAAACTGAATTCGGTAAGGAGAGTCCGAATCTTATCCTCCATTCGTGCCTCAAAGGCTTCAAATTTAGCATTGATTGCCTCCTCAAATGCCATAGTATATGACTCCAAATCTGTGATGTTAAGATCTCTCTTTTGTTGATGAGTTAAAGGCATGTATAGGTTTGATAGAAATCAGTGAAAGTTTGCTGCAGAATTGTGTTGTCTTGTAAGAGCAGAATTATCGTCGAAGAAACAGCGGTTTCTCGACGAAATCTCCACAAAAAATTTGAGAGATTTGAGGAGAGAGTTGACAGCAATATCTCAGTTTATATGATAGCAAGGATGTCCATCAAGAAAATTTCGACAGTAATAGCAAGAAAATTGGTGTAAGTTGCGATAGCAGAATTCTCGTCGAAAAATTTCAGCAACTTACGATGAAAATTTACAGCAATATAGGAACGAAATTTTTTTTTTTTTTGATTTTTGGATAGGGATAAATAACTTGCAGCAGCAGTAAGGTAGGAAACCAGAACCTGTTGCAATTCATGGGGAGATCAAAGGTTGATCTGCGGTGGTGGAGATGATGGTAGAATTTGGCGACGATCTTTTAAGCAATTGTGGGAATTGCTTTGGATGGTTGTGGAGGGTTGATGGATGGCAATGGAAGGGTAGCGAGATGTCGAGAACGCTGCTCTGATACCAGGTGTTAGAACCATTGCAGATTCTAAACTTGGGGTTGATCTCTGTAGGGGATCGGCCTCCTTGGAACTCTATAGGGGTTCCTCCCTCCAAGTTGGTGCTCAAAGGCTGCAGAAAAGGTTCATCTATTGCTTAAGAAAAGAGAAGGAATACATGCCTATTTATAGGGCTTCTAAACCCTAACTCCTAATAGGACTCCTACTTAAGACTCTTACTTCTAACCAACTCCTAATATGACTCATACTCAATACTCCTATTCCCTTACAACTCCTAATTCTTCTCTAAGAAAAAACCTCCTAACAGAATGTCCCTTTCAATTAGGACTCTCCTAGTTAGTCCTAACAGAGTGTCCCTCTCAATTAGGACTCTCCTAGCTAGAGTTCTAATAGAATGTCCCTCTCAATTAGGACTCTCCTAGCTATAGTCCTAACAGAATGTCCCTCTCAATTAGGACTCTCATAGCTAGAGTCCTAACACTCTTCCGTTTCTAATGCTTTTCGGGTTTTTAACAAAAGAACCTTAGTAATAGAAGAATCTATTCATGTAGTTTTTAATGAAATTTCTTATTTAAAGAAAAATGATTTTGATGATGATCTTGGTTTTGATAATTTGAATTTATAGGAACCCCCTCCTCAAAATAGCAACTTGGATGCACCTTCTTCCGAAATTTCCTTACCCAAGGAATGGAAGTATATAGATGCTCATCCAAAGGAGCTAATTATAGGAGATACATCAAAAGGGGTTCAAACACGTTCCTCTTTCAAGAATTTTTGTGCTAACTCTGCCTTCCTTCCTCAAATCGAACCTAAATGCATTGACGATGCCTTAAAAGATGATTTTTGGGTTATTGCAATGCAAGAGGAATTGAATCAATTTGAGAGGAATAAGGTATGGAAGCTTGTTCCTAGGCCTAGTGACCATTTAGTCATTGGTACTAAATGAGTCTTTAGAAACAAGCAAGACGAAAATGGTATCGTGGTTAGAAACAAGGCTAGATTAGTAGCCAAAGGTTTCAACCAAGAAGAAGGTATCGATTATGAAGAAACCTTCACTCCCGTGGCTCGATTAGAAGCTATAAGGATACTCCTTGCCTATGCTAGTAGTAATAACTTTAAACTATTTCATATGAACATCAAAAGTGCCTTCTTGAATGGTTTTATTTCCGAAAAAGTATATGTCGAACAACCTCCCGGATTTGAAAATTCTCTTCTTCCTAATCATGTATTCAAATTGACTAAGGCTCTTTATGACTTGAAACAAGCTCCTAGAGCTTGGTATGAAAGGCTTAGTTCCTTTCTTATTTTATATAATTTTAACAAAGGTAAGGTTGATACTACATTGTTTATCAAACATTTTGAAAATAATTTTCTTATTATGCAAATTTATATTAACGATATTATTTTTGGCTCTTCGGATGAATCACTATGTGAATCATTTGCCAAATGTATGAATCATGAATTTGAAATGAGTTTAATGGGTGAATTAACCTTCTTTTTAGGATTACAAATCAAACAACTTAATGATGGTATATTTCTTAACCAATCTAAATATACATTAGAATTGTTAAAATGATTTAATATGGATAATTCAAAAGCAATAAACACCCCTATGAGTACTTCGACTAAGTTAGATATGGATGAAAATAGTAAAAATTTCGACCAAAAAACATATAAGGGAATGATAGGTAGTCTACTCTACCTCACCGCGACTAGACCGGATATTATGTTTAGTGTAGGACTTTATGCTAGGTTTCAATCTAATCCTAAATTATCTCATCTTAAGAGTGTTAAAAGAATATTTAGGTATCTTAAAAGAACTCCAAATTTAGGATTGTGGTATCCAAAATCTGAAAAATTCGATTTAATAGCTTGTGCAGATGCCGATTTTGGTGGATGCAGAATAAATAGAAAAAGTACATCCGAAACATGCCAATTTTTAGGACATGCACTTGTCTCTTGGACTTCCAAGAAGCAAAATTCAGTTGCACTATCTACGGGGGAAGCCGAATACATTGCTGCAAGTGCATGTTGTGCACAAGTTGTTTGGATGAAAAATACATTAGAAGACTATGGAATTCACTTAAAAAATATTCTCATAAAATGTGATAATACTAGTGCCATATGTCTTACTAAAAATCCAATTCAGCACTCTAGAACGAAGCACATCGACGTTAGGCATCATTTCATACATGATCATATTCTTAACAATAATGTTGTTCTAGAATTCATTGACACAAAGCATCAATTAGCAGATATATTTACAAAAGTGTTGAATGAAGACCAACTTGAATTCATTAGAAGGGAATTAGGTATGTTAAATTGTTCCTAAGAATAAACTTGTTTGAATGGAGTTTCTGTAAAGTTTTTCATCCTCTCTCCGTTCCTCGGCGGATTTGATCCTTCTCTTTCATTTCTAAATAACATGTTAAATTACCTTATCCTATCTTGAGTCAAACACCTCTCCCATCTGATCAAGATTTTATGATATTTTGTGAATCTTGAAATTGATTTTGATGGCTTGATTATGAGTTTCAAGTTGACGATTTGAATTTGAATGAGTTTGTATTCGAATTATGATCTTGACTTATTAGAGTTACTACTTGAAATTTTTTTAATCACAATCTCTTCTTTGTACACCTATAATTTTTATTATTTATAGAAAGAAGAGATTTGATAAAATGGATGAACTCTGCGTAAATATTTTAGCATACTTAATTTTGAATGATGAATTTTTGTATGATCAATGCTGAATTCCTGATGTTATAATCACAAATTATGTGCTTCAAGTCTCATTCCCTTTTTATTGATGACAAAGGGGGAGAAATGATGACTAAGTGATGACTTATACCATTTCGATAGCATGACTTAATGAAAATGTCTTATACGCATCGATAACATGAGTTATATGAATTACAAGAGCTTGTAGAATATAAATATCTTATATGCCTTGCAAAATCCTTGAGTATATCGCAAGTTTTTAGATTGGTTGATCATATGAAATCACGCCTTACATTTATATCATGAAATTCATGTTAAAAATCTTTATCTCCTATCGTAATAAAAATTGTCTCTTATCATTCGACTTCAAATTGATTTTCATCGAAGTTTCGTATTTACTTATGCTCAATGAGAATAATGATAAGTTCAATGGTTAGAACTTATCGGTTTATGCTTGAATTCAATGGGATGAAACTCAAGAGTTTTTATCTTCTTATAATATGGCATATAGATAGGGGGAGTTATGTTTAACTCCGTCATCAATTGATTGTCATCATAAAAAAGGGGGAGATTATTGAATCTCAGATTTTGATGATAAAATCAATTGATAGGTTAATTGATCTAATCCATATTATTGAGTTAAGTGTGCAGGATTAACTACGATAATCAAAAAACATAAAGCAAGAATACCGGAGTCAAGTTCGATGGACGTTTAAGAGTCCGAAGAATCGTCGGAGATGTTACTGGAACCAACCGAGAAGAAATCGGGAACCTGTCGGAATTTTTGAAAGTTCGCCGAAGAGATCGTCGGAGGTTCGCGGAGATCACCGAGAAGGCTCGGCTACTCGTTGAAGTCGTCACAAGATCGGGAGCTTGCTGGGAGTCCGTCGGAAGATGTTTGTCGGAAAGCTCGCCGAAACAAGACTCGACGTTCGCGGTTGAAAACTTACTTGGGATGTTTTTAAGTTATGTAGTTCACATGTAATTAGGATTAGGATTAAAAGATAATCCTATATCCTGGTTAGGGGCCAATTGGGCCCAAAATTAGACTTGGTTTGGGCTAAATTTAAAGCCCAACCAGTGAACCGAAGGGTCAGGCGGTGGCACCGCCCAGCACCCGAGAGCCAGGCGGTGGCACCGCTTGGTTGGGTGGTGGCACCGCTAGTCCACTGTCAGTGTCGGACACTGACAGGCGGTGGCACCGCCAGCATCGGAAACCAAAGAGAATTCAAATTTTGGAGCCCAAATTTGAATCCTCTTGAGGCATATAAATACTCCTCAATTCTCAGCTGAGATTACAACTTTTTGAGAAGCAATTGATTGAGAGAAAGGTCATAGAAAAGTCTTAGCAAGTCTTGTTTTCAATTTGCTAGAGTGTTCACCTCCTTCTTTCTTGCTGAAAATTTATAAGAGTGTGAACCGCTTGTAAAGAGTTGTAAGAGAGGTATTTACCCTTCCCCTTCAAGAGATTTGCTAGTAGAATGTGGGAGCCTCATCGAAGAGGGCCTCGCAAATGGATGTACGTCGTTTGACCGAACCACTTTAAAATCGGTATGATCTCTGGTTTGCATTTCATTATTGCTATTTACATTACTGCAAACCTTCTTACTGTTGAATCTCGTATTTTGATGATGAAACTACTTGATATATGTTTATGATTTAATCTGCGTTTTGAGTGACGCAGGATGCTTCGATCAGGATGAGACAATTAAAGCAGGAAAATCATGTTGTGCCGAAGGAACATGTCAGAAGATTGGACGTCGGGCCGGTGGATCGGTCGACGTATCGACAGAAGGCTTCGGGCCGTGGACTCGGGCATCGGGCCAAGAAGAGCGGGTATTGTGCCAAGGATATCGGAGTTGCAGAGTCAACTGGCCGATTGGGCAATAGGCTGCACGAGAGGACGATGCGCCGAAGAATCGGACGAAGCGTCGAGGGACCAATGACATGTCGGACAACTTGGTTAATTGCTTAGGATTAATTGTCTCGATTGAAGTTTTGTTTTGTTGTGCAGGATTAACTATGATAACGATGAAGACATAAAGCGAAACAAAGTGTCGGAGTCAAGCGCGATGGATTTGTTGCGAGTTCGAGAGTTCGACGGAAGTCCGAAGATTCGTTGGGAGTTCGCGGAGCTCGCCGAGAAAGATCGGAGCTTGCCGAAGAAGCTCGTTGGAACTCGCTAAGAACAAATCGTGAAGTCTAGGAGCTTGCCGGGAGTCCGCAGAATGGTTTCCGAGAGTTCTTCGGAAGACCGCCGGAAGTTTGCCGGAAGCTCGCTAGAAGAAGTCTTGACTTGCGGACTTTGTAATAGCTTAGAAAATGTCTTTAAATTCATAGTTAGCATGTTAATTAGGGTTAGGATTAGGTGTTAATCCTATAACCCAAGTAGGGGCCAATTAGGCCCAAGTTCGGACTGGTTTGGACCAAGTTTGGAGCCAAACCAAGTGAGCTGGAATAGTGAAGAGGTGCCACCTCTCCAGCCTGGAGGTGCCACTGCCAGGGTTGGGAGGTGCAACCGCCCCAGCCAGGAGGTGCAACCGCCTGGGCTGTGGGGTTGGGAGGTGCAACCGCCCCAGCCAGGAGGTGCAACCGCCAGGGTTGCAAGGCTGGGAGGTGCAACCGCTCCAGCCAAGAGGTTGCACCGCCAGAGCTCAAGTTCCGAGCTCTGCCAGGCGATGCAACCACAGAGCTCAGTCTTCGAGCTTTGGCAGAGTGGTGCATCAGCCTGAGCTCAGTCTCGAGCTTTGCCAGGTGATGCATTCACCAAGCTCAGTCTTCGAGCTCTGGCAGAATGGTGCATCAGCTTGAGCTCAGTTTGGAGCTCTGCCAAGTGATGCAACCACCGAGCTCAGATTTCGAGCTCTGCCAGGTGATGCAACCACCAAGCTCAGTCTTCGAGCTCTGCCAGGTGATGCAACCATCGAGCTCAGTCTTCGAGCTCTGGCAGAGAAGAAGCAATCGGCAGAGCTCAGTCTTCGAGCTCTGCCAGGCGGTGCCACCTCTCCAGTCGAGAGGTGCAACCGCCTGATCCCAGAATTCTGGGATTTGATCGATTTGATCGTTTTGAGCTCGAATTTTGAATTGGGTTGGGGCCTATAAATACCCCACCCATTCAGCACTGAATTGAGCAAGAACTGACCCGAAATCTTGATCTTTTCAGTGGTTCTTAGAGCTCAAAACTGCTAGTTTTCCTCCTCCTTCTGTTCTTCAAGTTTGAGTTGAAAAGAGAGGAGAGAAAACATCTGTAAAGGTTGTCTCCTAAGCCTGTCAAAAGGAGAGAAACTGTAAGAGGGAAGTTTGGCCTTCGCCCATTGAAGGAAGGCACCTAGTTGACGTCGGCAACCTCATCGGTGGAGGAAGCCAAAAGTGGAGTAGGTCAAGGCTGACCGAACCACTCTAAATCTCTGGTTTGCGTTTAATTTCGAGCACTTTATCATTACTGCAAACCTCCCTCATCACTACTGCTCTCTGCGCTTTCACGAACAAGTTCTAAGAGCTGTTCTTCCAAATCTGCATTCAGACGTAACTTCGTATTTTCATACATTACAGTTTACGTTTACGTTTGATTCTGCAGAACTGTTTTCCGCGCTTTTGCGAACGAGCTTCCTTGCAGTTTACGCTTACATTTTAATCCTATTAATAACTGCAATCTGTCCTCTACGATTTTACGAACGAGTTTCAACATTTAGACGTAAAACTGCATTCAGACGTAAATCGGCTTTCCTCGCTCAATCATCAGATTTCAGTTCATGTTTACGTCTTGATTTCAACTGCATACTGCCTTCTGCGAATATACAAACGAGTTTCAAAGTTTAGACGTAAATCTGCGTCTAGACGTAAAACTGCGTTTAGACGTAAATCTGCGTTTAGACGTAAAACTGCGTTTAGACGTAAAACTGCGTTTAGACGTAAATCTGCGTTTAGACGTAAAACTACGATTAGACGTAAAACTGCGTTTAGACGTAAAACTGCGTTTAGACGTAAATCTGCGTTTAGACGTAAATCTGCATTTAGACGTAAATCTGCGCTTAGACGCAAAACTGCGCTTAGACGCAAAACTGCGCTTAAACGCAATCTGCACTTAGATACAAACTGAGAATTTGCTCTTGCATCATAATAGTTTTTGAACGTACGCAGCTTTTGGTTTTTAAATTATTATAAGGTTTCCGCTGCACTAATTCACCCCCCCCCTCTTAGTGCTCTTGATCCTAACAATTGGTATCAGAGCTCGGTTAACTCTCTAAAGGATTAAAACCCAAGAGAGATGGCATACGCCGGAAACCAAGAGGGGCATTCGATTACACGTCCACCCATGTTCAGTGGAACGGACTACACTTACTGGAAGACCCGAATGAGGATCTTTCTTATTTCTATGGATTTTGAACTATGGAACCTTGTTGAAAATGGATTTTCAAAATCTTCTCTTCCAATGATCGATTGGAACGATTTGGAGAAGAAGGCTTTCGCTCTTAATGCAAAGGCTATGAATGCCTTATTTTGCGCACTAGATAAAAACGAATTTAATCGTGTTTCAACTTGCGAAACTGCTTTTGATATTTGGCACACACTTGAAGTGACCCACGAGGGCACAAGTAGAGTGAAAGAGTCAAAAATCAATTTGTTGCTACATTCTTTTGAACTTTTTCGAATGAAACCGAGTGAAACCATTGGCGACATGTTTACCCGTTTCACGGATGTCGTCAACGGTTTAAAAGGTCTCGGAAAGAGCTTTTCGGATTTTGAGCTTGTTAATAAGATACTAAGATCCCTTCCTAAGAGTTGGGATCCTAAAGTCACCGCCATTCAAGAGGCAAAAGATCTGCGAAATTTCCCTCTTGAAGAACTAATCGGGTCATTAATGACCTACGAAATGACATGCAAAGCTCATGAAGAGCAAGAAGACATCCTTCCAAAGAACAGGAAGGATATGGCACTTAAAACTTCTGAATGCCACTTGAGAGAAAACTCAAGTGATGAGGATTGTGACGATGACTTGGCACTTTTGACAAGAAAGTTTAAAAAATTCTTCAAAAGAAACAAGTTTAAAAATGATGATTTTCATATTGCTTTTCAATGACGATACATGGCTTTTGTCTGGAAGGCTTGATATTTCTCATTGTCTTTGTTTATGAAATATAATGTATTGTTTTGACATAAAAATAAAGATTTGAGCATGCTATTATAAAGTCAATCATAGATTAAAACTAAAGAGGTTTTAGGCATCTATAAGAATCATTCAAAATTATGTTCAATGAAACCTTGCTTAATGTTGTAATGAAAATATTAAAGTTATACTTGATGATTTCAGATTTGACAAATGCTACACTTTAAATATGAATCATTCTTCAATCAGATTAAATGCTTCAATCATTTTCTAACTCTAGAGTTCTCGATTTTGGTGAAATACAAGTGATAAATTCATTTATGATATCTTGTAAATCACTTGAATTATGAATGAGTTTTTCTTTTTTATGATGTGTTAAAAGAATCACTTAAAAAGAAAATGTTTTTCCCATTTTATCGAGATTAATGATTTCATGATATTATGTGAATCTCGAAACTGATTTTGATGAAATAGTAATAACGTTATTCATGTTATGAATCTTAAAAATGATAATATGCTTCATGTGATAATATGGATACATGAAACACTTATGATATTCTGTGTATTCATAAAATATTTATCTCATCATCCAATAACTCTTCTTGATATTCCTTATGAGATGAAATGAAATAATGCATGAAATACAAATGAGGAGTTAATGATCATGCATAATAGGATGTAATGAATTCTAGATACCATCGTTTGAATATCTATGATCATGCTGCCAATATGATATATCATGAATGCTTGAATATCATGTTTGAAATGCTCATGATGAAGATTGATTTTTCAGTATCATGCATAAATTTTTGAAATGTAATGTTAATGAATTTGTGCATTGAAACTATAATGATGCACAAATAAGAATGATTACTTACCTTTGTCATAATTTAGAAATTGATGTAAAGGGTTTTTCCCTTGTTGACAATGACAAAGGGGGAGATAGCTAGTTTGCACAAGTCAAGAAGATGCAAAAACTTATTTGCTAACTTGCTTATTTCAAGAAGCAAAAGTTGTCTTCTTGAACATCACCATCTTGAATATCTCAAGAAGCAAGACTTGCAACTTGCACATTACAATAGGAAGCAATAATCATGAGCTTACACAAGAAATTTATCTTGCATTTGCTTTCGAAATTTTTGCTAGCTTATATATTGTGAAACTTGTATATCGTAAAAATTGCTAGCTTGTTGGTCTAAAGAGAAGCAAAAAGTTGCTATCTCAAAAGAAGCAAATGTGCTATCTTGCCTATCTCAAGAGGCAAAAATGCTAACTTGTGCATCTAGCAAAGTGAGCAAAATTTTCAAGAAGCAAGAGTTGCTTTCTTGAACATCTCTAGTTTGCTAGCTTGCATGATATAGAACTTGCTATCTTGAACATTACCAAAAGTGCTATCTCATATATGTTATAAAACTTGCATATCTAAAACTTGATAGCATGAATGTTCTAAGCATGATGTAACACTTGCTAAATCTTCTAGCTCCAAGATTGCATGATGATAAAACTTGATACTATGTTCTTCATGCAATGAGTTGAACCAATATCACACACACTTGATTGTAGTACTTCTCCTTTTTGTTGATGACAAAGGGGGAGAAGTATGTTGATGACATGACATGTGATGCATAAGTTCATGTTGACGTGTTGCAAGTATTCATGATGAATATTGCAATGACTTGAATTCAGTTTGAATTCAAGGTTCTATCAATATGGCATATTGATAGGGGGAGTTTGTTTAAACTCCGGGAGTTAAGTTTAACTCCGTCATCAAGTGGTTGTCATCATCAAAAAGGGGGAGATTGTTGAATCTCGTATTTTGATGATGAAACTACTTGATATATGTTTATGATTTAATCTGCGTTTTGAGTGACGCAGGATGCTTCGATCAGGATGAGACAATTAAAGCAGGAAAATCATGTTGTGCCGAAGGAACATGTCAGAAGATTGGACGTCGGGCCGGTGGATCGGTCGACGTATCGACAGAAGGCTTCGGGCCGTGGACTCGGGCATCGGGCCAAGAAGAGCGGGTATTGTGCCAAGGATATCGGAGTTGCAGAGTCAACTGGCCGATTGGGCAATAGGCTGCACGAGAGGACGATGCGCCGAAGAATCGGACGAAGCGTCGAGGGACCAATGACATGTCGGACAACTTGGTTAATTGCTTAGGATTAATTGTCTCGATTGAAGTTTTGTTTTGTTGTGCAGGATTAACTATGATAACGATGAAGACATAAAGCGAAACAAAGTGTCGGAGTCAAGCGCGATGGATTTGTTGCGAGTTCGAGAGTTCGACGGAAGTCCGAAGATTCGTTGGGAGTTCGCGGAGCTCGCCGAGAAAGATCGGAGCTTGCCGAAGAAGCTCGTTGGAACTCGCTAAGAACAAATCGTGAAGTCTAGGAGCTTGCCGGGAGTCCGCAGAATGGTTTCCGAGAGTTCTTCGGAAGACCGCCGGAAGTTTGCCGGAAGCTCGCTAGAAGAAGTCTTGACTTGCGGACTTTGTAATAGCTTAGAAAATGTCTTTAAATTCATAGTTAGCATGTTAATTAGGGTTAGGATTAGGTGTTAATCCTATAACCCAAGTAGGGGCCAATTAGGCCCAAGTTCGGACTGGTTTGGACCAAGTTTGGAGCCAAACCAAGTGAGCTGGAATAGTGAAGAGGTGCCACCTCTCCAGCCTGGAGGTGCCACCGCCAGGGTTGGGAGGTGCAACCGCCCCAGCCAGGAGGTGCAACCGCCTGGGCTGTGGGGTTGGGAGGTGCAACCGCCCCAGCCAGGAGGTGCAACCGCCAGGGTTGCAAGGCTGGGAGGTGCAACCGCTCCAGCCAAGAGGTTGCACCGCCAGAGCTCAAGTTCCGAGCTCTGCCAGGCGATGCAACCACAGAGCTCAGTCTTCGAGCTTTGGCAGAGTGGTGCATCAGCCTGAGCTCAGTCTCGAGCTTTGCCAGGTGATGCATTCACCAAGCTCAGTCTTCGAGCTCTGGCAGAATGGTGCATCAGCTTGAGCTCAGTTTGGAGCTCTGCCAAGTGATGCAACCACCGAGCTCAGATTTCGAGCTCTGCCAGGTGATGCAACCACCAAGCTCAGTCTTCGAGCTCTGCCAGGTGATGCAACCATCGAGCTCAGTCTTCGAGCTCTGGCAGAGAAGAAGCAATCGGCAGAGCTCAGTCTTCGAGCTCTGCCAGGCGGTGCCACCTCTCCAGTCGAGAGGTGCAACCGCCTGATCCCAGAATTCTGGGATTTGATCGATTTGATCGTTTTGAGCTCGAATTTTGAATTGGGTTGGGGCCTATAAATACCCCACCCATTCAGCACTGAATTGAGCAAGAACTGACCCGAAATCTTGATCTTTTCAGTGGTTCTTAGAGCTCAAAACTGCTAGTTTTCCTCCTCCTTCTGTTCTTCAAGTTTGAGTTGAAAAGAGAGGAGAGAAAACATCTGTAAAGGTTGTCTCCTAAGCCTGTCAAAAGGAGAGAAACTGTAAGAGGGAAGTTTGGCCTTCGCCCATTGAAGGAAGGCACCTAGTTGACGTCGGCAACCTCATCGGTGGAGGAAGCCAAAAGTGGAGTAGGTCAAGGCTGACCGAACCACTCTAAATCTCTGGTTTGCGTTTAATTTCGAGCACTTTATCATTACTGCAAACCTCCCTCATCACTACTGCTCTCTGCGCTTTCACGAACAAGTTCTAAGAGCTGTTCTTCCAAATCTGCATTCAGACGTAACTTCGTATTTTCATACATTACAGTTTACGTTTACGTTTGATTCTGCAGAACTATTTTCCGCGCTTTTGCGAACGAGCTTCCTTGCAGTTTACGCTTACATTTTAATCCTATTAATAACTGCAATCTGTCCTCTACGATTTTACGAACGAGTTTCAACATTTAGACGTAAAACTGCATTCAGACGTAAATCGGCTTTCCTCGCTCAATCATCAGATTTCAGTTCATGTTTACGTCTTGATTTCAACTGCATACTGCCTTCTGCGAATATACAAACGAGTTTCAAAGTTTAGACGTAAATCTGCGTCTAGACGTAAAACTGCGTTTAGACGTAAATCTGCGTTTAGACGTAAAACTGCGTTTAGACGTAAAACTGCGTTTAGACGTAAATCTGCGTTTAGACGTAAAACTACGTTTAGACGTAAAACTGCGTTTAGACGTAAAATTGCGTTTAGACGTAAATCTGCGTTTAGACGTAAATCTGCATTTAGACGTAAATCTGCGCTTAGACGCAAAACTGCGCTTAGACGCAAAACTGCGCTTAAACGCAATCTGCACTTAGATACAAACTGAGAATTTGCTCTTGCATCATAATAGTTTTTGAACGTACGCAGCTTTTGGTTTTTAAATTATTATAAGGTTTCCGCTGCACTAATTCACCCCCCCCCTCTTAGTGCTCTTGATCCTAACACTTACATGCTTTATTTTCTCATTACTTTTGCTGCATATCTTTACGAACACGCGTTCAAGTTAAGCACTTCCGAGTTTGATTTTTATCATACGAAAGATTTGTCAAAACAATTATTTTAATCCACTGCACTAATTCAACCCCCCCTCTTAGTGCCGCTCCGATCCTAACAATGTAATGATTTGAAACTGTTATGTCTAAACACATGAAAGGTACACTTCTCCTTTTTGTTGATGACAAAGGAGGAGAAGTATGATCATGTTATGCATGATGAAATTTGCAATGACTTGAATTCAGCTTGAATTCAAGGTTCTATCAGTATGGCATATTGATAGGGGGAGTTTGTTTAAACTCCGGGAATTAAGGTTAACTCTGTCATCAATTAGTTGTCATTATCAAAAAATGGGAGATTGTTGAATCTCAAATTTTGATGATGAAACCAATTGATAAGTGTTTATAATTTAATCTGTGTTTTGAGTGACGTAGGATGCTTCGATTAGGGAGAGACAATTAAAGTAGGAAGAATCATGTTGTGCCAAGGGAAAACATGTCAGAAGATTGAACGTCGAGCCGAAGGATCGGTCGACGTATCGACAGAAGGCTTCGGGCCATGGATTCGGGCATCGGGCCAAGAAAAACGGATATTACGCCAAGGATATCAGAGTTACGGAGTCAACTGGCCAATTGGGCAATAGGACGCAAGAGAAGACGATGCGCCGAAAAATCGAATGAAGCGTCGAGGGACCAATGACATGCCGAACAACATGATTAATGCTTAGTATTAATTGTATAGATTGAAGTATATTTTACATGTGTAGGATTAACTATGATAGCAAGGCATGAAGCAAAATGAAGTCCTGGAGTCAAGAACGCAATTTCGTTGGGAGTTCTAGAGATTGTCGGATGTCCGGACGTTCGTCGAAAGTTCTGTCGGAACCAGCCAAGAAGTCTCGGAGCTTGCTAGAGAAGCTCATCGGAACTCGCCAAGAAGATCATCATGAAGTCCAGGAGCTTGCTGGGAGTCTGCCGGAACATTGTCGAGAGATCGTCGGAAGTTCTTTAGAAGATCACCGGAAGAAACCAAAACATAGGGACTTATTTAGCTTGAGTATGCTTTAGATTTCATAGTTAGCATTTAATTGGGATTGGATTTGGGTCAACCCAATTAGGGGCTAGTTGGGCCCATGTAAGGACTGTGTTGGGCCCAATGAGAGGCCCAAACAGTGACCCAAGAGGTAGCACCATCGTGGCACAATCTCCGAGATTATGCCAAGCGGTGGTACCGCTAGTTTGGGCAGTTGTACAGCCCGTGGCAGTGTGCCAGGCAATGGTACTGCCAGTCTTGGTGGTGTTACCGCCTAGCACAGCCTTCCATGTGGTGGTACCGCCTAGTGCACTGTCAATGTCAGACTAACACTACGGTGGTACCGCCTAGCGCAAGCGGTGGTACCGCGCATGCCTAGGAAACCCAGGATGAGATATTTTTAAGCTCTAAGTTTGAATCAACTTGAAGCCTATAATACCTCTCTCATCCCTGGTTAAAACACATAAGCACCGAGAGATTAAAAGTGAGAAAACATTGTTACAATCATAAGTGAGTCCCCTCCTCTAAATTCTAAGTTTAGAATTATATAAGAGAGGAGTGAGTGTTTGTAAGGGTTGTCTCCTAAACCCGGGAAAAGGAGAAGAGGGGTGTAAAAGGTGGTTGGTCTTTGCCTATTGAAGGAAGACTGATAGTGGATGTCGGTGGCCTCGACGGAAGAGGAATCAGTGAAGTGGATGTAGGTCACGACGACCGAACCACTCTAAAATCTGGTTTGTATTTTACTTTGAGCAATTTATCCTTACTGCAAACCTCTTTAATAGCTTACTACCTTCAATACTTTTCTATATGCTTTCAAGCTATCTTTACGAAACTGGTTTTATCGAAACGAAACGTTTTTGAAGATGTGATTTTACTACTGCACTAATTCAACCCCACTCTTAGTGCCGACCCCGTTCCTAACAATTAATATTAGAGCCTCGTTTTCTCATTTGGTTTAACACCCAAAGAGAAATGACTCTTTTCGACTTTCAAGAGGGTCACTCTCTCATTCTCTTGCGGCTTTAATACCAATTGTTAGGAATGGGGCCGGCACTAAGAGGGGGTGAATTAGTGCAGCGGTAAAACCACGTCTTCAAAAAACCTTTTATTTCGATAAAATCATTTACGTTAAAAACTGTTTAAGAGAGTGGTTAACTTGAAAGCATTTTCATAAAGATAGCTTGAAGGCAGTAAACACTTAAAGAGGTTTATAGTAAAGATAAATTGCACAAATAGAAATGTAAACTAGATTTTAGAGTGGTTCAATCGTCGTGACCTACATCCACTTCGTCGATTCCTCCTCCATGGAGACCACCGGCATCTAGTATCGATCTTCCTTTAATAGGCAACGATCAACCTCCTTCTTACACCCATTTTCTCCTTTTACTGGGTTTAGGAGACAACCCTTACAAGCACTAACACTCCTCCTAAACAGAATTCTAAGGTTAGATCTAGAGGAGGGACTTCTCAAGTGATTGTAATAGAGTTTCTTCACTTTTAAACTCTCTGTTCTTGTGTTCTTTAACCAGGGATAAGTGGGGTATTTATAGGCTTTAAATTGATTCAAACTTGGAGCCCAAAAATATCTCATCCCGAGTTTCTCGGGTCCAGGTAGTACCACCACCTGTGTTGGGCGGTACCACCGCCAGTGTCAGTCTGACACGGACACTGCACTGGGTGGTACCACTGCCTGAGATGCTGTGCTGGGCAGTACCATCGCCCAGACTGGCGGTACCACCGCCTAGCACCCTGCCAGGGGTGGTACAACAGCCCAGATTGGCGGTACCACCACCTAACATAGTCTCAAACACAGTCTTGAAGACTGTGCCACGGTACCACCCTGCCAGGGGCGATTCAACATAGAGCATTTGCAAATAGTATAAGAACATCCAAGTACCTAGAACTTTTACGTCTCAAATCATTCAATTGTTTGAACGAACATCTATTTGAATGTAGAGCATTTACAACTTATGTAAGAACATTCAAGTATGTAGAGATTTTACGTCTCAAATCATTCAACAGTTTAAAGGAACATCTGTTTGAACGTAGAGCATTTGCAACTTGTGTAAGAACATTCAAGTACGTAGACCTTTTACATCTCAAATCATTCAATAGTTTGAAGGAACATCTATTTGAACATAGAGCATTTGCAACTTGTGTAAGAACATTCAAGTACCTAGAGCTTTTATGTCTCAAATCATTCAATTGTTTGAATGAACATCTATTTGAATGTAGAGCATTTGCAACTTGTGTAAGAACTTCAAGTACGTAGAGCGTTTACATCTCAAATCATTCAATAGTTTGAACGAACATCTATTTGAACATAGAGCATTTACAACTTATGTAAGAATATTCAAGTACGTAGAGCTTTTACGTCTCAAATCATTAACAGTTTAAAGGAACATCTGTTTGAACGTAGAGCATTTGCAACTTGTGTAAGAACATTCAAGTACGTAGAGCTTTTACATCTCAAATCATTCAATAGTTTGAAGGAACATCTATTTGAACATAGAGCATTTGCAACTTGTGTAAGAACATTCTAGTACCTAGAGCTTTTACGTCTCAAATCATTCAATTGTTTGAATGAACATCTATTTGAACATAGAGCATTTACAACTTATGTAAGAACATTCAACTACATAAAGCTTTTACGTCTTAAATCATTCAACAATTTAAAGGAACATCTATTTGAAGGCAGAGCATTTGCAACTTGTGTAAGAACATTCAAGTAGATAGAGCCTTTATGTCTCAAATCATTCAATAGTTTGAAGGAACATTTGTTTGAACATTATGTATTTGCAACTTGTGTAAGAACATTCAAGTACATCAAGTTTTTATGTTTTAAATCATTCAATCGTTGGAAGGAACATCTATTTGAACATTGAGCATTTACAACTTGTGTAAGAACATTCAAGTACGTAGTGCTTTTACCTCTCAAATCATTCAATAGTTTGAAGGAACATCTATTTCAATGTAGAGCATTTGCAACTTGTATAAAAACATTCAAGTACCTAGAGCTTTTACGTCTCAAATCATTCAATTGTTTGAACGAACTATTGGAAAGAATAGAAGACAAGAAGAATTATTGAAGAAGCTATTTTACATTAAAGTTATTCTCCTCCTATTTATATAGATTAAGAGGGAGGATTTCCCTCAACAGAGTAGAGAGATTTCCTCATATAGTTAGGAAAATCTTATCATAGTAGAGATATTTACTCATATAGTTAAGAAAATCTTATATGCTATCATGCCCCCTCAAGATGGTGCTCCTATCAAGGATACCAATCTTGGATCGATACAAAGCAAATAGTTTATTAGCGAGAGGCTTCGTGAGTAGGGCAAGAGCATATTGCTACTGCTGTTGAGGCTGCGACGACGGCAACTACGGTTGCTACAGCTACTGTGAAAGCTACAGTTGCTGCGAAACCTACAGTAGAGGAGAAAGCTATAGTGATGCTGCAGTGATGCTATATTAGAGGAGGTAGCTGCAATAGAGGAGGTAGCTATAGCAGAAGTGCAGCAGAGGAAGTAGCTACAGTAGAGGAGAAAGCATAGGAGAAAGCTACAGTAAAGGAGGTAGTTGTAGCGATGCTACAATAGTGGAGGAAGTTGTAGCAGAGGAGGTAGATGCAGTGATGCTACGATAGAGGAGGAAGCTGCAATAGAGGAGGTAGCTGCAGCAGAGGTGCAGTAGAGGAAGTAGCTATAGTAGAGGAAATAACTATAGCATAGGAGGTAGCTACAGTGATGCTACAATAGAGGATGAAGCTACAGTGGAAGCTGCAACAATGCTGCAATAGAGGAGGAAGTTGCAGTAGGAGGAATCTGCATCGATTTGGTAGAGAAATTTGCAACTATTTGGTAGATAAATCTGCAGCGATTAGCTCTTAGTAGGAGCTGAAGATTAATAGTTGATAGTGAGGCAGCGGGCTGCGATTGATGCAGATCACAGCCTGATGAAGACGATGCTACGACGACAGACAACCCGAGCCTAGGGGCAGTGCAAGCAGGCGGCGTCAGTGAAGAACAAGGCCACATTGAGGAAAAAAAGGAAGGAGTGGGCAGGGGTTGGAGAGGGATCCACTACCGAGGGCGAGCAGCCGTATAACATCCCTCATTTCTAAATTTTCGTATAAGTTTCTAGTTGTAATGTAAGTATCTATTTTAAATTTGATAAAATAGCCAAAGTATAACTCTAAGAACTTATTCATAAGATTTGGGGATCTGTTCAAAAAGAAAAAGAAAAATCTGAGGACCTATATGTAAACCTTGAGGACCTAATCGTAAATATAATAATTCAAGGACTAAACTGCAAAATACATAAAATTACAAAACCCACCGCTTAAGCCTCCCTACCTTCATTCTAAGAAACTTGATAAGGCAACTGCGTGGGAGAAGAAGAGAGAAAGAGAGAAAGAAGAAGGAAAATTAGGGGGAAGAAGAAGAAGAGATATTTGGGAGCTTTGAGGTTTCTTATTCAAATCTTCTCAATTGGAGTCATAATTCTCAAATGCAAGTATTCTAACCCTATCCTATAGAAATATTAGTCTCTATTCTTATATTAATTCTAAATAATCTGAAAGATTTTGGCTTAGAACCTAATATTTCTCTCTTTGGACATAAAACCTTGGATCTGAAATTTTTCGGTAAACTGACCCATATACACTTTTTCAGCTATAATTTTTAGCACCAAATGTGGATTTGGGCAAAACCTAATTTTTTTGAAATTAGACTCTTATATATTTCTTTTGACACTGATTTTGAAGATTTTGGACACCGAATACTTATCCAAACGTCTGTTTCAAATGAGCCTATAGATGCTACAAAACAGGGATCAAAATTTCAGACCTTTTGATACTAAAATGCCTATAAGTCCCTGTTGGAAATTCTGATTTATACCAAACAGACTTCATTCAAAACTAGACTTATAGACCTTTCTTTCAATATATAGATCGAAAATTTTGGAATTCAAATTCCTATCCTGTTATCTATTGAAACTGACCCTATGAATTCTGCAAAACAGTGATTTTATTTTTGACCATCAGTTACTAAATCAATGGTAACTCTTTGTTGGAAATCTTGATTCGTACGAAATTTATTTCATCAGAAAATAGATTGATATATCTTTCAAAATAGCTTTCTTGAGGGTATTGGAGCATAATTGACAATCTAAAGTATTTATCTAATGTGCCTCTCGAATTCTGTCAAAAATCGAGCTTTGATCGATTTCGCATATTTTGTTTTCATTCGTTTGGAAATAGATTTCATTTAGTTCCCTTCACTCAATTGAGGCTTGTATTAATGTTTGAATTCTGGTTTGCTCTTGTCTATAAATTATTTACATTCTTGAAACATATTGTGTAACGTTTATGCTATATCACATTGACTCATATAGGCACATGTATATCCCATTGTTCCACATTTGCTTTCGATATGTGCCTATTCTAGTTTCATTCCTTTCGATATCGAATTCATCTAACCTTCGTATTTGAATTGAGCTGCATGTGATTGCCTAGATTCCGTGTGTGCTCTTGCTTTCATTTCCTTTTAAATCTAAATACAATTGTGAAATATTATTGCTTAACTCGCATTGACTCGTAAAGGCACATGTACGTTTTGTTGTTTCACGTGTGCTTCCAATATGTGCTATTTATTGTTCATACTATCCTTTTGTACTCTGGTGTTTGTGAGATATTATGAACCTTTGCCAGAAATAGTGAAGGGAGTTATGCATAGAGCCAGTGATGCTCTGCCGGCCCTTATGACTTCACTCAGACATGGGTGGATGGAGCTCCCAGACATGGGAGACTTATGTTTGGTGGTCATTCAAAAATGGATGTATTATATTATGTTATGGTCCCACTTCACTTTCTGTATGTTTGATAAGGTATCCAGATCTTTGGTTATGTGTTTCTATACATGCTTTGGATAAGAATGATATGAATGCAACGTCAAATTCGACGTTTCAGCTTCTGTTTCGTATTCGTTCTTTGAAATGCTCCGAAATGGTCCATACGCCATTGATATGTTCTAAAATGTTTTATTTATATTGATATGCTTCGAAACATTTCATACGCATTTGATATGCTCCAAAATGTTTCATTTGCTATTGTTATGCTTCGAAATATTCCATATGTTGTTGATATACTCCGAAACATTTCATACGCTATTGATATGCTCCAATTACTCTATGCTCCTTCTATTATGAACCAAATATGTTTGATTGAAATGACATTTGTGATTCTGCACCTAATGAGATTACGTCTATGAATTCTTATATTCTGCCTTGCATTTTGAAACCTTATTTGATTGGAAATTTTCCTCTTTTACCATGGATATGTTAGTCACTTGTTGAGCATTGTATGCTCACCCCGTTGCTGTATAAATTTTTCAGGATAGCTTGTCGCTTGCTTAAATGTTAAGATTGGGCTGAGGCAGTGGAAAGCTAAAAGATTTTGGGCAGATCTTTATTAGTATATATGTTTTTGTTGTATAAGCACACTCTACATCTAATGAAATGTTGACGATGAATCTAAACTTATGGATTTTGTATAAGTTTAAAGGACCTCTCATGTTTAGGATTATGGAATGTTAAGTTTAATTCGTGTAACGATATGAACTTATGGTAAACATTGGTTTTGTGACTGTATAGACTCTCACACTTGTGAATTTATGTTGTGGTTATTATTTTGGTGAGTTGGGTTCATATTTTATGAATCATCAAGCGATGTGTTGTATGTTTATTAACTGCATAGGGTTTATAAATTTGTAGATTTTAGAGGTGAAATTTTGATCTGAATGTTTTCTTAGTGACCTCAAATGTGTGTTTGGATCATGGATTTGTATTGAAATTTTTTTAATATTATCGATATTTTGATGGGCGTGACAAAGGTGGTATTAGAGCATGGTTTGAGAATCACTAAGAATATTTTTTTGATATACTTAATTAAAAAAAAAACAAATTAAGGTTTATTGACTTTCATTTAGAGATTGATCAAAGAAAATTTTCTTTTGATGTTTTAGGAAGCAAGGATGATGAGATCATCTAGTTCTCCTGTTGCATCTACTACTGATCAATTGAGTAGTATCATGTGGACTTTGGAGACTATGGCACAAGTGATGCAACAACAACAACAACATATCCAACAAGGAAGAAATGATGGAACATGGACATCAAACCAGACAAGGTTGGGAATTGAACAGTTTAAGAAGCTTAGTCCTCCTAGTTTTAGTGGTGAGTTTGATCCAATGGCTGCAGAATGATGGATGGTGCAGATAGAGAAAATATTTGATGTCTTAAATTACCCTGATGATCAGAAAGTTTCTCTTGCTACCTTCATGCTGGAAGGAGAGGCTGAACACTAGTGGAGAATGATTAAGAGGATTTTTGAAATCAAACATGAGCCAATGACATGGAAGTTATTCAAAGAAAAGTTTAACAATAAATATTTTCTAGATTGTATAAGAGAGCAAAAAGAATTGGAGTTCTTGAATCTTATCCAGGGAATTATGACGGTTACAAGTATGAATCTAAATTCATTGAGCTCTCTAGATTTGCCACACATATGACTGATGATGAATCTAGAAAAGCAAGAAGGTTTGAAAGGGGATTACGGCCAGCAATAAGAAGTCGAATGTCAGCCTTAAAACTATAAACATATGCGGATACGATAGAAAGAGCATTGAAAATTGAAAGAGACTTGGAGGAAATTCAAGAAATTATGAGCAAGAACAAAAAGGACAAATTTACTAGCAAAAGCAAGAGAGAAAATGAATATGAAGCTAGTAACAAGAGGATCAAGACATCTAGATTTGAGAAAGGTAAACTACTGTGGAGGACTCAGTCATGTGCAAAATGTGGATTAAATCATGAGACAAGTCAGTGTTTTTGGACGATTGGAGTATATTTTACTTGTGGAAAGTTAGATCATCAAGTAAGAGATTGCCCACTGAACTGGAAGAAAGAGCCACTGCCTCCTAGACCCTTAGCCCATGCTAGAGTGTATGCTATCACTGAACAAGATTCTAAAGCTTCTAAATCAGTGGTTGAAGGTATTCTTCATGTTTCTAAAAGAAATGCAAAAGTTTTGTTTGATCCCGGTTCCAACTTATCCTTTGTTTCACAATACTTCGCTTGTCACTTGGATATTCTACCTAGACCCCTAGATGATATGTTATATGTAACAACTGCTGTTCAGGATTCTTTGGCAATAAACTTGGTTTACCCATCTTGTTTGATCTCTATTGGAGAACACGAACTCCTTGCTGATTTGATTCTCCTAGAGATCTAGGGTTTTGATATTATACTTGGCATGGATTGGCTATCTTCCTATCATGCTAGTATTGATTGCTACATAAAATAATTACTTTCTGTATACCATATCAGCCTATATTTTACTTTGAGGGCATTAGGCATGATTTGCCTCCTTACTTGATATCAGCACTTCAAGCTTATCGTCTTATGCAGAAGGGTTGTTTTTGTTATATGGTGTGTGTAAAGGATCATTCAAATCAGGAAATCCATCTAGATGATATTTCAGTGGTCAAAGAGTTCCTTGATGTATTCCCAAATGACTTGCCTGGTTTACCTCTAGATAGAGAGGGTGAATTTGTTATTGATCTGGTCCCCAGTACTGTTGAATCTCGGATTTTGATGATGAAGTCAATTGTCATTTGTTATCTAATCTATGTGTTGAGATAAGTGTGCAGGATTAACTACGATGAGAGTAAGACAAGCAGCAGGTGTTGCGCCGGAGTCAAGATCATGATCACGTTGGGAGTTCGAGAGTTCGACGGAAGTTCGGACGGTCGTCGGAGGTTCAGCGAGAACAGATCCGAGAAGTCCAGAAGCTTGCCAAGCGAAGCTCGTCGGAACTCGCCAAGTGGATCGTCGCAAAGTCCAGGAGTATGCCGGATGTCCGCAGAAGGATCACCGAGGGTTTATCGGATGATCGACGGAAGTTCGCCGGAAACTCGCCGGAAGAAGCGATTGACGCATCGGAGCAAAGCTGCAGAAGTTGTCTTAGAGTTAATCGTAGTTAGCACGATGATTAAGCTTGAAAATGGGAGGTGATCCCATTAGCTTAATCTTGGGGCAATTGGGCCCCTGAAAAGATTCAAATTGGGCCGAATGGAGCGAACCATTCGGACCCTGATTGCACCAGGCGGTGCAACCGCCCAGGCCAGGAGGTGCAACCGCCAGGGCTGCGTCTCCCAGCTAGACTGGGCGGTGCAACCGCCCCAGCTAGGAGGTGCAACCGCCCAGAGCTCAGTCTTCGAGCTAGACTGGGCGGTGCAACCTCCTCTGTCAAGAGGTAGCACCGCCAGAGCTCAAGTTTCGAGCTCTGCCAGGCGGTGCAACCACCGAGCTCAGTCTTCGAGCTCTGGCAGAGAGGTGCATCAGCCTGAGCTCAGTTTCGAGCTCTGCCAGGTGATGCAACCACCGAGCTCAGTCTTCGAGCTCTAGCAGAGAGGTGCATCAGCCTGAGCTCAGTTTCGAGCTCTACCAGGTGATGCAACCACCGAGCTCAGACTTCGAGCTATGCCAGGCGGTGCAACCACTGAGCTCAGTCTTCGAGCTCTGCCAGGCGGTGCAACCATCGAGCTCAGTCTTCGAGCTCTGGCAGAGAGGTGCAATCGCCTGAGCTCAGTCTTCGATCTCTGCCAGGCGGTGCCACCTCTCCAGTCAAGAGGTGCAACCGCCTGATCCCAGAATTCTGGGATTTGATCGATTTGATCGTTTTGAGCTCCAAAATTGAACTGGGTTGGGGCCTATAAATACCCCACCCATTCAGCACTGAAAAGATACTGATCCACACCGAATTCTTGATCTTTTCAGTGATTCTAAGAGCTCAAATTTGTGTAAAGTCCTAAAGTTCTCCTCCTTCTGTTCTTCAAGTCTTGAGTTGTAAAGAGAGGAGAGAAAGGATCTGTAAAGGTTGTCTCCTGAGCCTGTCAAAAGGAGAGAAACTGTAAAAGGGCAGTTAGCCTTCGCCCATTGAAGGAAGGCAGCTAGTTGACGTCGGTGACCTCGTCGGAGGAGGAAGCCAAAAGTGGAGTAGGTCAAGACTGACCGAACCACTCTAAATCTCTGGTTTGCTTTTACTTTGAGCACTTTATCATTACTGCAAACCTCCTACATTGCTACTACCCTCTGCGCCTTTACGAACAAGTTTCTAAGCTCTGATCTTTCAGAATCTGCATTCAAACGTAAATCGTGTTTTCGTACGATCTTCACATTGCAGCTTACGCTTACATTCGGATTCCATTTATAACTGCAAATTGCTTTCTACGTAAAACGCTTTTCAAGGTTCAAAACTGCTTTTAGACGCAAAACTACATTTAGACGTAAAATTACGTTTAGACGTAAAACTGCGTTTAGACGCAAAACTGCGTTTAGACGTAAAACTGCGTTTAGACGTAAAACTACGTTTAGACGTAAAACTGCGTTTAGACGTAAAACTGCGTTTAGACGCAAAACTGTGTTTAGACGCAAACTGCGCTTAGACGCAAACTGCGCTTAGACGTAAACTGTGTTTAGAGGCAAACTGCGCTTAGACGCAAACTGCACTGTGATTCTGCTTTTATATCGAAATCGTTTTTTATCGGATGAACGCAGCTTTCGTTTTTAAATTGCTGTAAGATTTCCGCTGCACTAATTCACCCCCCCCCTCTTAGTGCTCTCGATCCTAACAATTGGTATCAGAGCAAGGTTAACTCTCTAAAGGATTAAAACCCAAGAGAGATGGCATACGCCGGAAACCAAGAGGGGCATTCTATTACACGTCCACCCATGTTCAGTGGAACGGACTACACCTACTGGAAGACCCGAATGAGGATCTTTCTTATTTCTATGGATTTTGAACTGTGGAACCTTGTTGAAAACGGATTTTCAAAGTCTTCTCTTCCAATGGTCGATTGGAATGAGTTGGAAAAGGAGGCTTTCGCTCTTAATGCAAAGGCTATGAATGCCTTATTTTGCGCACTTGATAAAAACGAGTTTAATCGTGTTTCAACTTGCGAAACTGCATTTGATATTTGGCACACACTTGAAGTGACCCACGAGGGCACAAGTAGAGTGAAAGAGTCAAAAATCAATCTGCTGCTGCATTCTTTTGAACTTTTCCGAATGAAACCGAGTGAAACCATTGGCGACATGTTTACCCGTTTCACGGATGTCGTCAACGGTCTAAAAGGACTCGGAAAAAGTTTTTCGGATTTTGAACTCGTAAATAAAATACTAAGATCCCTTCCTAAAAGTTGGGATCCTAAAGTCACTGCTATTCAAGAGGCAAAAGATCTGCGCAACTTCCCTCTTGAAGAACTAATCGGGTCATTAATGACCTACGAAATGACTTGCAAAGCTCATGAAGAGCAAGAAGACATCCTTCCAAAGAACAGGAAGGATATGGCACTTAAAACTTCTGAATGCCACTTGAGAGAAAACTCAAGTGATGAGGATTGTGATGATGACTTAGCACTTTTGACAAAAAGGTTTAAGAAATTCTTCAAAAGAAACAAGTTTAAAAACGATGTGAAAAATAAACTTGAACCCAAGAAGGACCAAGTGATCTGCTACGAATGTAAAAAGCCGGGACACTACAAGAATGATTGTCCCCAAGTCAAAAGAAGAACATCAAAGAAGAAGGCTCTTCAAGCAACATGGGATGACGCGAGCGCATCTGAAGAAGAAGAGTCCAACACCGAGCAAGTTGCTCATTACGCCTTAATGGCCATCGGAGAGGAGGTAACGGATTTATTAGATGCTGATTTATCTTTCGATGAATTATTAAATGCCTTCCATGATTTATTTGATGAATGCAAAGTTATAAATAGAAAATACAAATTGCTAAAAAAGGTACATGATAGTCTTACTTGTGATTTCAATAAGTTAAAAATCGAATATCATGATAGTTTAAATTCATGTATAAAATGTCATGATCTAGAAACCTGTCAAAAAGAAAACTTGCTACTTAAGGACACCTTGAAGAAATTCGAGGTTGGTAGCAAGTCATTAAACATGATCCTTACAAACAAGGGTCATGCTCCCAAAAGAAGTGAGATTGGATGTGTGAGGAGTCCTCACCAAAATCCAACTACCTTTGTAAAAGGCCCCATCTTACATGTTAGAAGCAAATGCAACTTTTGTTGCAAGTTTGGACACAGGACACATTATTGTCCATTCAGGAAATTGAGTCCAAACAAATTGATTTGGGTTCCTAAAGGAACCATGACAAATTCTATGCAACATGATAAAAAATGTAGATCTATTTGTGAGGAACCCAAAAGCAAATGGGTACCTAAACATCATCCTTTCTTGTAGAAAACTAAACCATTGCAAGCTAGGAGCAAGAGATGGTACCTTGACAGTGGATGCTCAAGGCATATGACCAGAGATTCATCCCAATTCTCTAAGCTCTCTAGCATAAACGAAGGATATGTCACCTTCGGAGACAACAACAAGGGTAAAATCATTGGCAAAGGAACCATAGGTAACAAATCCAACTTTTCTATTGAAGATGTTTTGCTAGTTGATGGTCTAAAACATAACCTCCTGAGCATTAGTCAATTGTGTGATAAAGGATATATTATCAGATTTGAATCTAATGCTTGCGTCATTGAAAAACCTCACAAAAACATATCTATGATTGCATTAAAACAAAATAACGTATACACTATTGACATCAATGATTTATGTAATGAAACATGTTTTTCTGCTTTAAATGAGAATGCTTGGATATGGCACAGAAGATTAGGTCATGCTAGCATGAAGCTAATCACTCAAATATCATCCAAAGAACTTGTAAGAGGAATTCCTCATATCAAGTTCATCAAAGATAATGTATGTGATGCCTGCCAATTAGGTAAACAAATTAAGAGTAGCTTCAAATCTAAAAATCAAGTAAGCACCTCTAAGCCCTTACAATTGATCCATATGGACTTGTTCGGACCCATCTCCACATCAAGCCTAGGAGGTAGCAAATACGCTTTCGTCATCATAGATGACTATAGCAGATACACATGGACTTACTTTTTAAAACAAAAAAGTGAATGCCTTAGATCTTTTACCAAGTTTTGCAAACTCATTCAGAATGAGAAAGGTTCTATGATTTCGTCAATTAGGAGTGATCATGGTGGTGAATTTCAAAACCATGATTTCCAAGAATTTTGTGAACTCAATGGATACAACCATAATTTCTCTACTCCTAGAAACCCTCAACAAAATGGAGTTGTAGAAAGAAAAAATCGAAATTTATAACAAATGGCAAGAACCATGTTGAATGAACATAACCTACCCAAATATTTTTGGGCCGAAGCCGTAAATACTGCATGCTATATCTTAAATAGAGTTCTAGTGAGACCTCTACTAACCAAAACTCCCTATGAGTTATGGAATAATAAAAAACCCAACGTTTCATATTTCAAAGTCTTTGGGTGTAAATGTTTTATCTTGAATGAAAAAGACAACTTAGGAAAATTTGATGCTAAATCCGATGAAGGAATCTTTCTTGGTTATTCTACAGTTTCTAAAGCCTTTCGTATCATTAATAAAAGAACTCTAATTATTGAAGAATCCATTCATGTTGTTTTCAATGAGACTTCTGAAATCACAAAAAATGATCTTGACGATGATGTTAATTTTGATTCTTTAAATTTAAACGAGACCCCGTCTCCAACTAGCAACTTGGATGCATCCACTTCTCAGATTTCCTTACCCAAGGATTGGAAGTATGTAGATGCTCATCCTAAGGAGCTAATCTTAGGAGACACATCAAAGGGAGTTCAAACACGATCTTCTCTTAAAACCTTTTGTGCAAATACCGCCTTTCTCTCCCAAATTGAACCCAAATGCGTTGATGAAGCCATGAAAAATGATTCATGGATTATCGCAATGCAAGATGAATTAAATCAATTTGAGAGAAATGAAGTGTGGAAGCTTGTTCCTAGGCCAAATGACCATCTAGTTATTGGTACTAAATGGGTCTTCAGAAACAAGCAAAATGAAAATGGTATCGTGGTTAGAAACAAGGCTAGATTAGTGGCCAAAGGTTTCAACCAAGAAGAAGGTATCGATTACGAAGAAACCTTCGCTCCTGTGGCACGATTGGAAGCCATAAGGATGCTCCTTGCCTACGCTAGCAGTAAAAATTTTAAGTTGTTTCAAATGGATGTTAAAAGCGCCTTTCTTAATGGCTTTATTTCCGAAGAAGTTTATGTTGAACAACCTCCTGGATTTGAAAATAATAGTCTCCCTAATCATGTGTTTAGATTAACTAAAGCTCTCTATGGTTTAAAACAAGCTCCTAGGGCTTGGTATGAGAGACTTAGTTCTTTTCTTATTGAAAATAATTTCATAAAAGGCAAGGTTGATACTACATTATTCATCAAGAACCTTGAAAACAATTTTCTCATTGTTCAAATTTATGTTGATGATATTATCTTTGGTTCTACAAATGAATCTCTTTGTGAATCCTTTGCGAAAACTATGAGTCGTGAATTCGAAATGAGTCTAATGGGAGAGTTAACATTCTTCTTAGGCCTACAAATCAAACAACTAAGCAATGGCATCTTTATTAGTCAAACCAAATATGCTGTGAGTTTGCTAAAGAAGTTCAAAATGAATAATTCAAAAGCCATTGACACTCCTATGAGCACCTCCACTAAGTTAGAAATTGATGAGAATGGAGAAAGCTTCGATCAAAAATCCTATAGGGGTATGATAGGAAGTTTACTTTACCTCACTGCCACCAAACCAGACATCATGTTTAGTGTAGGACTTTGTGCTAGATTTCAATCAGACCCTAAGATATCTCATCTCAAAGCAGTCAAAAGAATACTCAGATATCTTAATGGAACTACCAATCTAGGATTATGGTACACAAAATCAGAAAATTTTGAATTAACAGCGTATGCTGATGCGGACTTCGCTGGCTGTAGACTAGATAGAAAAAGCACATCAGGATCATGTCAATTTTTAGGACATGCCCTTGTATCCTGGTCATCTAAGAAACAAAACTCGGTTGCTCTATCAACAACCGAAGCTGAATACATTGCAGCAAGTGCATGCTGTGCACAAGTTGTATGGATGAAAAACACTTTAGAAGATTACAAAGTGAATCTTAAAGATATTCCCATTAAATGTGATAACACGAGTGCAATATGCTTAACTAAAAATCCTATACAACACTCAAGAACAAAACACATTGATATTAGACATCACTTTATACGAGATCATATCACTAATCATGATGTAACCATAGAGTTTATTGATACCAAACATCAACTAGCTAATATCTTTACAAAACCCCTATGTGAAGAACAATTTGATTACATAAGAAGAGAATTAGGAATGTTGATGTGTCCGAATACATGATGAATAGTTAAAATTATTTTTCGGATGGTATTACTATTACATGCCTTGACATCGCTTGATCAAATAACATGTTACAAATTATGTGACAAATATTTTTAACCAAATGCATGTAAGAAGTTCATTTTTCGGTTTGAATGCTATGAAAACTTTTTGAAAAATGACTTTCCTCCTTCAAGCAACAAACAATAAAGAGATATTCAAAGTATTATATGTGTCATGACTTCCTTTATGTGCTTGATAATGCTATCGTGCTTTTTGTTGATGACAAAGGGGGAGAAACATATGAATTGATAAACACTATGTCATAGCTGAACTGCCATAATCATGTCTAACATATGAATTGATAAACACTATGTCATAGCTGAACTGCCATAATCATGTCTATATCATAGTTGCAAATACTTGAGTGATGCTATAAACAATGTTATAGTTATGCCATCCTTGCATCACCAAGAGATATGTGAACATGTGCTATAGTTTGCATCATTCTATCTTGTGAAGTAAATGCAAACTTGCTAGAAAATCTCAAATGTGTGCATCATGTAAAAGTCCTTCGTAGCTTTATATGATTACATGATGAATAGTTACAAACACTATCATACAAACTTGATGATGTATGTCATGCCTTGACATCATTCTTGAAGAGATACATCATGATAGGTATCATGATAGGAGCATTGATAAGTTTAACTGATCTAACTTATCAATACATCACTTGAATTCTTAGGTCTTGAATTCAAGGTTGACTTATCTCAACTATGGCATATAGATAGGGGGAGTTAAGGATAACTCCATTATCAATTGATTGTCATCATAAAAAAGGGGGAGATTGTTGAATCTCGGATTTTGATGATGAAGTCAATTGTCATTTGTTATCTAATCTATCTGTTGAGATAAGTGTGCAGGATTAACTACGATGAGAGTAAGACAAGTAGCAGGTGTTGCGCCGGAGTCAAGATCATGATCACGTTGGGAGTTCGAGAGTTCGACGGAAGTTCAGACGGTCGTCGGAGGTTCAGCGAGAACAGATCCGAGAAGTCCAGAAGCTTGCCAAGCGAAGCTCGTCGGAACTCGCCAAGTGGATCGTCGCAAAGTCCAGGAGTATGCCGGATGTCCGCAGAAGGATCACCGAGGGTTTATCGGATGATCGACGGAAGTTCGCCGGAAACTCGCCGGAAGAAGCGATTGACGCATCGGAGCAAAGCTGCAGAAGTTGTTTTAGAGTTAATCGTAGTTAGCACGATGATTAAGCTTGAAAATGGGAGGTGATCCCATTAGCTTAATCTTGGGGCAATTGGGCCCCTGAAAAGATTCAAATTGGGCCGAATAGAGCGAACCATTCGGACCCTGATTGCACCAGGCGGTGCAACCGCCCAGGCCAGGAGGTGCAACCGCCAGGGCTGCGTCTCCCAGCTAGACTGGGCGGTGCAACCGCCCCAGCTAGGAGGTGCAACCGCCCAGAGCTCAGTCTTCGAGCTAGACTGGGCGGTGCAACCTCCTCTGTCAAGAGGTAGCACCGCCAGAGCTCAAGTTTCGAGCTCTGCCAGGCGGTGCAACCACCGAGCTCAGTCTTCGAGCTCTGGCAGAGAGGTGCATCAGCCTGAGCTCAGTTTCGAGCTCTGCCAGGTGATGCAACCACCGAGCTCAGTCTTCGAGCTCTGGCAGAGAGGTGCATCAGCCTGAGCTCAGTTTCGAGCTCTACCAGGTGATGCAACCACCGAGCTCAGACTTCGAGCTCTGCCAGGCGGTGCAACCACTGAGCTCAGTCTTCGAGCTCTGCCAGGCGGTGCAACCATCGAGCTCAGTCTTCGAGCTCTGGCAGAGAGGTGCAATCGCCTGAGCTCAGTCTTCGAGCTCTGCCAGGCGGTGCCACCTCTCCAGTCAAGAGGTGCAACCGCCTGATCCCAGAATTCTGAGATTTGATCGATTTGATCGTTTTGAGCTCCAAATTTGAACTGGGTTGGGGCCTATAAATACCCCACCCATTCAGCACTGAAAAGATACTGATCCACACAGAATTCTTGATCTTTTCTGTGATTCTAAGAGCTCAAATTTGTGTAAAGTCCTAAAGTTCTCCTCCTTCTGTTCTTCAAGTCTTGAGTTGTAAAGAGAGGAGAGAAAGGATCTGTAAAGGTTGTCTCCTGAGCCTGTCAAAAGGAGAGAAACTGTAAAAGGGCAGTTAGCCTTCGCCCATTGAAGGAAGGCAGCTAGTTGACGTCGGTGACCTCGTCGGAGGAGGAAGCCAAAAGTGGAGTAGGTCAAGACTGACCGAACCACTCTAAATCTCTGGTTTGCTTTTACTTTGAGCACTTTATCATTACTGCAAACCTCCTACATTGCTACTGCCCTCTGCGCCTTTACGAACAAGTTTCTAAGCTCTGATCTTTCAGAATCTGCATTCAAACGTAAATCGTGTTTTCGTACGATCTTCACATTGCAGCTTACGCTTACATTCGGATTCCATTTATAACTGCAAATTGCTTTCTACGTAAAACGCTTTTCAAGGTTCAAAACTGCTTTTAGACGCAAAACTACATTTAGACGTAAAATTACGTTTAGACGTAAAACTGCGTTTAGACGCAAAACTGCGTTTAGACGCAAAACTGCGTTTAGACGCAAAACTGCGTTTAGACGTAAAACTGCGTTTAGACGTAAAACTGCGTTTAAACGCAAAACTGCGTTTAGACGTAAAACTGCGTTTAGACGCAAACTGCGCTTAGACGCAAACTGTGTTTAGAGGCAAACTGCGCTTAGACACAAACTGCGCTTAGACGCAAACTGCACTGTGATTCTGCTTTTATATCGAAATCGTTTTTTATCGGATGAACGCAGCTTTCGTTTTTAAATTGCTGTAAGATTTCCACTGCACTAATTCACCCCCCCCCCCCCCCCCTCTTAGTGCTCTCGATCCTAACAAGTACAACCCCAATATCTAAGCCTCCCTACAGAATGGCACCACTCAAGCTAGAAGAATTAAAGAAGTAACTAAAAGAATTATTAGATAAGGGCTTCATACGACCCAGCGTTTCACTGTAGGGTACTCCGGTATTATTAGTGAAGAAGAAGGATGGTACATTGAGGCTTTGTATTGATTATAGACAGTTGAATCAGGTGACCATCAAAAACAAGTATCCCATACCCAGAATTGATGATTTGTTTGATCAACTGCAGGGTGCACAAGTATTCTCTAAGATTGACTAGAGGTCAGGTTATTATCAGTTGAAGATCAAGGAGGAGGATATTCCAAAAACAGCTTTTAGAACTCGATATGGTCACTATGAATTCTTGGTGATGCCTTTTGGTTTGACTAATGCCCCTGCAGCTTTTATGAAACTAATGAATAGGATATTTCAACCGCTCTTGGATAACTGTGTAATTGTATTCATTGATGACATATTGGTGTATTCAAGGAGTAATCAGGAGCATGAGGAACACTTGAGAAATGTATTATCCATACTAAGAGAAAAGAAGTTGTATGCAAAGTTCAGCAAATGTAAATTTTGGTTGAATGAAGTTGCTTTCTTAGGCCACGTGATTTTAGGAAAGGGTATATCTATTGATCCAAAGAAAGTGGAAGTTGTAGTTGAATGGGATGTACCAACAAATGTAACAGAAGTTAGAATCTTGGGCATGGCAGGTTATTACAGGAGATTTGTGGAGGGATTTTCTCGAATCGCTCAACCTCTCACCAACCTCACTAAAAAGAATGTGAAATTTATATGGGGTGATGATTGTGAGCAAAGTTTTCAAGAGTTAAAAAGAAGATTGACTAGTGCCCCTATTCTCACTATTCCAAGTGGTAGTGAGGGATTTGTAGTTTATATTGATGCTTCAAAAAAGGGCCTTGGATGTGTTTTGATGCAGGAAAGGAGAGTGATTGCTTATGCTTCTACGCAACTAAAAGGTTATGAATTGAATTATCCGACTCATGATTTGGAATTGGCAGCAATTGTTTTTGCTCTAAAGATTTTGAGACATTGTTGAATCTCGTATTTTGATGATGAAACCACTTGATATGTGTTTATGTTTTTATCTGTGTTTTGAGTGACACAGGATGCTTCGATCAGGATGAGACAATTAAAGCAAAAAAAATCATGTTGTGCCGGAGGAACATGTCAGAAGATTGGACGTCGGGCCGGTGGATCGGTCGACGTATCGACAGAAGGCTTCGGGCCATGGACTTGGGCATCGGGCAAAGAAGAGCTGGTATTGTGCCAAGGATATCAGAGTTGCAGAGTCAACTGGCCGATTGGGCAATAGGCTGCAGGAGAGGATGATGCACCGAAGAATCGGACAAAGCATCGAGGGACCAATGACATGCCGGACAACTTGGTTAATTGCTTAGGATTAATTGTCTCAATCGAAGTTTTGTTTTACATGTGCAGGATTAACTATGATGGAAGTAAGACATGCAGCAGGAGTTACGCCGGAGTCAAGACTATGATCACGTTGGGAGTTCGAGAGTTCGACGGAAGTCCGGATGGTCATCGGAGGTTCTACGAGAACAAATCCGAGAAGTCCAAGAGCTTGCCAAAACAAGCTCGTTGAAACTCGCCAAGTGGATCGTCGTAAGTCCAGGAGTTTGCCGGAAGTTCGTAGGAGCATCACCGAGGGTTCATCGGATGATCGACGGAAGTTCACCGGAAGCTCATCGGAAGAAGCGATTGACGCATCGGAGCAAGCTATAGTAAATGTCTTAAGAATTATCGTAGTTAGCATGTAGATTAAGTTAGGAATGGGAGGTAATCCCATTAACTTAATCTGGGGGCAATTGGGCCCTTGACAGACCCAAATTGGGCTGAATGGATCAACCCATTCGGACCAGAATTCCTGCTAGGCGGTGGCACCGCCCAGGAGTGGGTCTCCCAGGAAAGCTGGGCGGTGCAACCGCCCCAGGCAGGAAGTGGCACCGCCTGGGCTCAGTCTCCAAGCGAGACTGGGCAGTGCAACCGCCCGTGACAGGCGGTGGAACCGCCTGAGCTCGGTCTCCAAGCTCTACCAAGCGGTGCAACCGTCCCTGTCAGGCGGTGGCACCGCCTAGAGGCTCAGTCTCCGAGCTCTGCCAAGCGGTGCAACCGCCCCTGACAAGCGGTGGCACTGCCCAGAGGCTCAGTCTCCGAGCTCTGTCAAGCGGTGCAACCGCCAGACGCCGGAATTATGGGAGATGACAGTTTTGAGCTCGAAATTCAAACTGGTTTGGAGCCTATAAATACCCCTCCCATCCTTGGGTAAAAGACACAAGCACGGAGATATTAAAAAGAGAGAAAACGCTGCTGCAATCTCTAGAATTTCTCTCCTCTAGCTTAAGTGTTAGAATTCTGTTTAAGAGAGGAGAGTGAGTGCTTGTAAGGGTTGTCTCTTAAACCTAGTAAAAGGAGAAGAGGGGTGTAAGAAGGAGGTTGATCTTTGCCTAGTAAAGCAAGATCATTAGTGGATGCTGGTGGCCTCGACGGAAGAGGAATCAAAGGAGTGGATGTAGGTCACGATTGACCGAACCACTATAAACTCTCGTCTTCTCTGGTTTGCATTTATTCTTGCTGCTTACCTTACTGCAAACCTTCATATGTGCTTTACTTCCTTATTACGAAAATGGTTTTACATCGGAAATGATTTCATCGTACGAACATAGTTTTAATCGTCGAAAGTTTTTCACTGCACTAATTCACACCCCCCCCCCCTCTTAGTGCCCTTGATCCTAACAGACATTATTTGTATGGTCGATAATTTGAAATCTTTACTGATCACAAGAGTTTAAAATATGTTTTCACTCAAAAAGAGTTAAACATGAGGTAGCGAAGATGGATAGAACTTCTAAAGGATTATGATTGTGCCATCCGTTATCACCCGGGCAAAGCCAATGTTGTAGCTGATGCACTTAGTAGAAAATCTACAAGTTTTATGGCTAGTCTGGTCATGAAACAACGGAAGTTATTAGAAGAAAATTTTGATTTGAAAGCTCTGAGGAAAGAGCAAGACTCGATGATATTGATAGCCTCCATTCAAGTACAATCTAATCTTATTCAACAAATTAAGGAAGGACAATTACGAGATCCACGTTTAATCTACTTGAGAAATGAATTAGAAAAGGAATTGAAGCTAAAATTTCAAGTTTCAAAGGATGGCCTATTGAGATTTGGGGATGTTAGGATCGGAGCGGCACAAAGAAGGGGGGGGTGAATTAGTGCAGCGGATTAAAATATTGGTTTCGACAAATCTTTCATACGATAAAAATCGAACTTGAAAAGTTTAACTTGAACGCATGTTCGTAAAGGTGTGCAGCAAAGGTAATAAGGAAATAAGGCACGTAAAAAGGTTTGCAGTAATGTAAATAGCAATAAGAAAATGCAAACCATAGATCACGCCAATTTTAAAGTGGTTCGATAAAATGACCTACATCCACTTGCAATGCCCTCTTCGATGAGGCTCCCACCTTCCACTAGCAAATCTCTTGAAGGGAAAGGGCAAATACCCCTCTTACAACCTTTTATAAGCGGTTCACACTCTTATAAATTTTCAGCAAGAAAGAATGAGGTGAACACTCTAACAAATTGAAAACAAGACTTGCTAAGACTTTTCTAAGACCTTTTTCTCAATCTATTGCTTCTCAAAAAGTTGTGATCTCAATTGAGAATTGAGGGGTATTTATAGGCCTCAAGAGAATTCAAATTTGGGCTCCAAAATTTGAATTCTCTTTGGTTCTCGATGCTAGCGGTGCCACCGCCTGTCAATGTCTGACACTGACAGTGTACTGGCGGTGCCACCGCTTGGCTCTCAAGTGCTGGGCGATGCCACCGCCAGACACTTCGGTTTACTGGTTGGGCTTTAAGTCCAGCCCAAACCAAGTCTAATTTTGGGCCTAGTTGGCCCCTAACCAGGATATAAGATTATCTTTTAATTCTAATCCTAATTACATGTGAACTACGTAACTAAAAACATCCCAAGAAAGTTTTCAACCGCGAACGTCGAGTCTTGTTCCGGCGAGCTTTCCGACGAACTTTCGGCGGACTTCCGATATGCCCTCAGATTTCTTCCGATGGACTCCTAGCGGGCTCCCGATCTTGTGACAACTTCAATGAGTAGCCGAGCCTTCTCGGTGATCTCCGCGAACCTCCGACGATCTCTTTGGCGAACTTCCGAAAACTCCGACAAGTTCCCGATTTCTTCTCGGTTGGTTTCGGCGGCATCTCCGATGATTCTTCGGACTCTTAAACGTCCATCGAACTTGACTCCAGTATTCTTGCTTTATATTTTCTGGTTATCGCAGTTAATCCTGCACACTTAACTCAATAATATGGATTAGATCAATTAACCCATCAATTGATTTTTATCATCAAAATCCGAGATTCAACAATCTCCCCTTTTTTTATGATGACAATCAATTGATGACGGAGTTAAACATGACTCCCTCTATCTATATGCTATATTATGAGAAGATAAAAACACTTGAATTCCATCCCATTAAATTCAAGCATAAACCGATAAGTTCTAACCGTTGAACTTATTGTTATTCTCAGTGAATACGAAACTTTGATGAAAATCATTTTCAACTTTGATGAGAATTGAGGGGTATTTATAGGCCACAAGATAATTCAAATTTGGGCTCCAAAATTTGAATTCTCTTTGGTTCTCGATGCTAGCGGTGCCACCGCCTGTCAATGTCTAACACTGATAGTGTACTGGCGGTGCCACCGCTTGGCTCTCGGGTGCTAGGCGGTGCCACCGCCAGACACTTCGGTTTACTGGTTGGGCTTTAAGTCCAGCCCAAACCAAGTCTAATTTTGGGCCTAGTTGGCCCCTAACCAGGATATAGGATTATCTTTTAATTCTAATCCTAATTACATGTGAACTATGTAACTAAAAACATCCCAAGAAAGTTTTCAACCGCGAACGTCGAGTCTTGTTCCGGCGAGCTTTCCGACGAACTTTCGGCGGACTTCCGATATGCCCTTAGATTTCTTCCGATGGACTCCCAGCGGGCTCCCGATCTTGTGACGACTTCAATGAGTAGCCGAGCCTTCTCGGTGATCTCCGCAAACCTCGAACGATCTCTTCGGCGAACTTCCGAAAACTCCGACAAGTTCCCGATTTCTTCTCGGTTGGTTTCGGCGGCATCTCCGACGATTCTTCGGACTCTTAAACGTCCATCGAACTTGACTCCAGTATTCTTGCTTTATATTTTTTTGTTATCGTAGTTAATCCTGCACACTTAACTTAATAATATGGATTAGATCAATTAACCCATCAATTGATTTTTATCATCAAAATCCGAGATTCAACAATCTCCCCTTTTTTGATGATGACAATCAATTGATGACGGAGTTAAACATGACTCCCTCTATCTATATGCTATATTATGAGAAGATAAAAACACTTGAATTCCATCCCATTGAATTCAAGCATAAACCGATAAGTTCTAACCGTTGAACTTATCGTTATTCTCAGTGAATACGAAACTTTGATGAAAATCATTTTCAAGTCGAATGATAAGGGACAATTTTTACTACGACAAGATATAAGATTTTCAACATGAATTTCATGATATAAATGTAAGGTATGATTTCAATATGATCAACCAATCTTGCGATATTCTCAAGGATTTTGCAAGGCATATAAAGATTTGTAATTCATATAAGTCATGCTATCAAAATGGTACAAGTCATCACTTTTCTCCCCCTTTGTCATCAACAAAAAGGATATGAGACTTGAAGCATACAATTTGTGATCATAAAATCATTAGAGAAAGAATTCAGCATTAAGATTAATCATATAAAATTGATCATTCAAATTTACTAAAAATATTTATCCAGAAAAAAAATCAGCATTCATTTAGAAAACAGAACCAGCATATATCCAGAATTTTAAAAATACATTTAAAAAGAAGGTTCAGTTTTTGTTCAAAAAATGACAAACTTCGAACTTGATATTAAGAGTAAACATAACAGAATAAAAATATACATGAATTAATCCTTAGGAGGTAATCCATAGTGCTGATACATGACATCTATTTTTTGATTCATTTGTCGTAGTTCCTTCAAAATTTTAATTTGCTGGATTTGAATTTGTTTTTGCTGCGATTTGAGTTGGTCTTGTTGGAATTTGATTTGAGACAGTTCTGCCATAATGAGTCCTTCAGAGGATGAAACAGGAGCTGAAGGTACTACGCCAAAGGGACTAGGAGGAAGAGATTCATTTCCCCTAAAGATTGGTGTTTCTGGGTGTTCTACTAGTGGAGGAATAGGATCAGTCCTTCTAGGTTGTTAAGTGTGCACCTAAGTCTTTTCAGTAGATTTCTATTGATGATGTTATATCTATCACTTTGAATTGTTTCTTCATCGGGTGGGATACAAATGTCATGGGGAAGAAGAAATCTAGTGATTAACCCCCCATATGGCAACATAGTATCTTTAGCTATAATATCCTACATGTGTTGCCGGATTGAGTATCCAAAACAGTTATGTTGACCGGTCATAATCCAATACATGGTGCTTATCTCTATTTGACTCATTTCATAAAGATGAAATTGCTTAGGGAATAGTATGCTTGTTATGATATGATGAAGAATTTTAGAGTTAAAGGGTAGTAAGTGTTCACAACTCTTGGGTATTATTCCGAGGTCCGAGTTTGCAAAAATAGTTTCGACAGCTTCGGTGTAAGTTGCTCCGATTATATTAACATCTCATTTACCTCTAAAATAGCAGCCCCTATCTTTTTCAGTGATTCCAATCAGTTCACAAATAGTATTATCAAAAATCCTAATTTGTTTTCCTAGAAGGTAAGTACTTAGGCTATCGTTATCTACCCATAAGTTTGCATAAAAGAGCCTAACTAACCTAGGATAAATTGGTTCATCTATTTGTAGGAGAGGTAGGGCCTCTAGATGAGCAAACCACCTAATGGGTTCTAAGTTTCCTAGTTCATCGAGATCAACGTGTTTACCCTTATGGATATATCTTGTTTCGAATTTTGGAAACCTAAGAGCCACTTCTTTGGATCTAAAAAGATCGTGGTCATATGAATCTCCTTCAATCCTTTTCCCTTTTGATCTCTTAGGAGCCATTATCTAGTCAAGATGATAGAAAAAAAAAATGAAATTGTAAAGAGTAGGTAAAACAATGAGAAGAGGAAGGAAAGATTTTACCTTATGGAATGTTTCTTGGAGAACGGAGAGCTTGGACCAATAAGAATCCCTCTCCAAGACTTCTAGAGGTTAGAATGAGAGTTAGAAAGTTTTTGGGAGAGTTTGAGCGAGGCATTCACGGGTTGGGGGCGGTGTTACCACCGGCCCTAACCCTTCGGTATTTAAAGGGTGTCTCAGGCGGTGCTATCGCCGGTTTTGGCGGTGCCACCACTGGCATGCCGTGGAAGAAGGAAAAAAAAAATCCTTTCTTCCCCCTTTTGTGTTTCAAAGGTGTTTGACTCAAGATAGGTTAAGATAATGAGTTGTATGTCATTTTAAATCAAAGGAGAATGATGAAGTCAAATCCATAGAAGAACGGAAAAGGATGAGACATTTTGCACTTGCAGCAATGTATTCGGCTTCCGCCGTGCAACTGAATTTTGTTTCTTGGAAGTCCAAGAAACAAGTGCATGTCATAAAAATCGGCATGTACCGGATGTACTTTTTCTATCTATCCTGCATCCGCCAAAATCGGCATCTGCATAAGCTATTAAATCAAATTTTTCAGATTTTGGATATCATAATCCTAAATTTGGAGTTTCTTTAAGATACCTAAATATTCTTTTAACACTCTTAAGATGAGATAATTTAGGATTAGATTGAAACCTAGCGCAAAGTCCTACACTAAACATAATATCCGGTCTAGTCGCAGTGAGGTAGAGTAGACTACCTATCATTCCCCTATATGTTTTTTTATCGAAATTTTCACTATTTTCATCCATATCTAACTTAGTCGAAGTACTCATAGGGGTGTTTATTACTTTTGAATGATCCATGTTAAATCGTTTTAACAATTCTATTGTATATTTAGATTGGTTAAAAAATATACCATCACTAAGTTGTTTGATTTGTAATCCTAAAAAGAAAGTTAATTCACCCATTAAACTCATTTCAAATTCATGACTCATATATTTGGCAAATGATTCACATAGTGATTCATCCGAAGAGCCAAAAATAATATCGTCAACATAAATTTGCACAATAAGAAAATTGTTTTCAAAATGTTTGATAAACAATGTAGTATCAACCTTGGCTTTGGTAAAATTATTTAAAATAAGAAAGGAACTAAGCCTTTTATACCAAGCTCTAGGAGCTTGTTTCAAGCCATAGAGAGCCTTAGTCAATTTGAATACATGATTAGGAAGAAGAAAATTTTCAAATCCGGAAGGTTGTTCGACATATACTTCTTCGGAAATAAAACCATTCAAGAAGGCACTTTTGACATCCATTAAAAACAGTTTAAAATTATTACTACTAGTATAGGCAAGGAGCATCCTAATGGCTTCTAATCTTGCCACAGGAGCGAAGGTTTCTTCGTAGTCGATACCTTCTTCTCGGTTGAAACCTTTGGCCACTAATCTAGCCTTGTTTCTAACCACGATACCATTTTCGTCTTGCTTGTTTCTAAAGACCCATTTAATACCAATGACTCAATGGTCACTAGGTCTAGGAACAAGCTTCCATACCTTATTTCTCTCAAATTGATTCAATTCCTCTTGCATTGCAATAACCCAAAAATCATCTTTTAAGGTCTCGTCAATGCATTTAGGTTCGATTTGAGAAAGGAAGGTGGTGTTAGCTCAAAAATTCTTGAAAGAGGAACGAGTTTGAACCCCTTTTGATGTATCTCCTATAATTAGCTCCTTTAGATGAGCATCTATATACTTCCATTCCTTGGGTAAGGAAATTTCGGAATAAGGTGCATCTAAGTTGCTGTTTTGAGGAGAGGGTTCATTTAAATTCAAATTATCAAAACCAAGATCATTTTCAACATCATTTTTCTTTAAATTAGAAATTTCATTAAAAACTACATGAATAGACTCTTCTATTACTAAGGTTCTTTTGTTAAAAACCCGAAAAGCCTTAGAGACGGAAGAGTAACCAAGAAAGATGCCTTTATCGGATTTAGCATCAAATTTTCCTAAGGCATCCCTTTCATTCAAAATAAAGCATTTACAACCGAAAACTTTAAAATAGGAAACATTTGGTTTTTTGTTATTCCATAATTCATATAGAGTTTTTGATATAAACGATCTTATTAGAACCCTATTCATGATGTAGCAAGCCGTATTCACGGCTTCGACCCAAAAATACTTAGGTAGACTATGTTCATTTAACATCATTCTTGCCATTTCTTGTAGGTTTCTATTTTTTCTTTCAACTACTCCAGTTTGTTGAGGATTTCTTGGAGTGGAGAAGTTGTGATTGTATCCATTAACTTCACAAAAATTTTGAAAGTCACGGTTTTGAAATTCGCCACCGTGATCACTCCGAATTGATGAAATCATGAAGCCTTTTTCGTTTTGAGCGAGTTTACAAAATTTAGAGAAACACTTGAAACAATCACTTTTGTGAGCTAAGAAATAGGTCCAAGTGTATCTAGTATAGTCATCCACAATTACAAACGCATATTTGCTTCCTCCTAGATTTGTCGTGTCAATTGGTCCAAATAAGTCCAAATGAATCAATTGTAATGGTCTAGTGGTGCTAATTTGAATTTTTGGTTTGAAACTAGTTTTTATTTGTTTACCTAGTTGACATGCATCGCATACTTTGTCCTTAATAAACTTCATATATGGAATTCCTCGTACTAATTCTCTAGATGAGATCTTAGATATTAGTTTCATGCTTGCATGGCCTAGTCTCCACTACCAAAGCCAGGCATCATCATTTAAAGCGGAGAAGCACATTTCATTACTTAGTTCATCAAGGTTGATGGTGTAGACATTATTTTGTTTTAATGCAATCATAGTTATGCTAGTCATAAGTGCCCAGCAAGCCAATCACGTGAGTGATGGCACGTGTGACTTGATACAGAATCTTTTTGCTTATTATATTTTGGCGTATATCACTTTATAACTATTGCATAAATGCATATATATTGTGATGTCCTTGGATTTGTGCAATGGGAATCGGATCGTGATGAGATCACGATAATGAGATCGATTCACCTTTAAACACATATCCTAAATAATCCCGGTCATAGGTTACTCGAGAGGGACATCGTGATAACCGGATAGACTGGTGTGCTGTATACCCGTCCATATGATGGATGCAGCTGGTCTCATAGCTGCTCGTGTAGGGACACTAGGGATACAGTACAGGTGCTCATTGGAGAATGAGTTCACCGATTGATCCGCTTACGGAATGCTGGATGGTTGATGATGCCTTATTGTCAGACAACGATTCCGTAGTCCTAGTGGTGTATCTGGTTCTTAGACTTGAGACACCAAGGATGTCCTGTATGAGTGCTCCACTCTTTGATACCAGACTTATAGGTTTGGTTGTTCCCAGATCTAGTACAGCTGGTCATTGGGAGTGGTAGTCGACCTTACGAGGGCTATTGAGTGTCGATAGAGGATCATCCACTCTCGGTATCATGAGAGGAATATCCCATGTGTTCTTGCTCAGACAAATCCCTGGCCAGGGTCATTCGGGTTGAGAGAGAAAGAGTTCTCCGGGAGAATCCGATTAGAGCGAGACTCGAGTAGAAACCGTATGGGTCTGACAGCACCATGCTCGATATACGGTCTCTGGGATATTAGATGGATGAGGGACTATAGGTACATGGTAACTGAGGACAGATAGGTCCAATGGATTGGATTCCCCTGTATCGTCTGGGGACTACGGCATAGTGGCCTAGTACTTCCGTAGTCGATGAGTCGAGTGAATTATTACAGAGATAATAATTCACTGAGTTAGAAGGAGTTCTGACAGGTATGACTCACGGCCAGCTCGATATTGGGCCTAGAGGGTCACACACATATGGTAGGCATTGCGATGAGTAGAGGTTCGGATATGAGATATCCGACGGAGCCCTTGTCTTATTGGATGCAGATCCAATACCCACTAGGGAAAGGACCCATTAGGGTTTTGACACGGGATCTCTATAAATAGGAGGGATTCACAGCCTCATAGGCTAGAGTCTTTGCTTGCCCTTCCTATTCTCCTCTCCCTCTCCACCTCAGAGTAGGCCTGGAGTTTTGAGGAGCGTCGTCGCAACCCTGCTGTGTGGATCACCGCTAGAGAGGAGGACGCTTGACCTCCTTCACCCTCTCCTAAGGATCTGCAAGGAAACAGGGATATACGATCTCCCTAGGTAACACAATCTCTATACGCAGTTTTGTGTTTTTGCGGATTTTGCGCACCAATCTTCGCACGACGATGAACATCTTTTTGGGAATCGGGGATTTTTGTTTTCTTGTTCTTCCACTGCGCATATGATATCGCCCCCTATGATTTCCCAACAAGTTATGTTATGGTTTGGTTTTTCAATAATACACACATTTGATTCAAATCTAACGATATAACATTTATCGCATAATTGACTAACACTCAAGAGATTATGTTTCAATCCATCAACTAGTAAGACATCATCAATAGAAAATTTTAATTTGTTACCTATGGTTCCCTTGCTAATGATTTTTCCTTGGTTGTTGTCTCCGAAGGTGACGTACCTTTCTTCTTTGCTAGTGAGCATAGAGAAATGAGATGGATCTCCAGTCATATGTCTTGAGCATCCACTATCGAGATATCATCTCTTGCTCCTAACTTGTGATAGTATATGTTTCTACAAGAAGAGATTATTTTTATGTACCCATTTTCTTTTGGGTGCCTTAAAAACTGATCTAACTTGTTCTTCATATTGCATAGAATTGATCATAGTTCCTTTAGGAACCCAAATTAGTTTGTTCGACTACTTTTCTTGAATGGACATTTATAAGTTTTATGTCCATATTTGTAACAAAAGTTGCAATTGCTTTGGTGTCGAACATGTAAGACAGGGCCTTTAATGAAGGTGGTTGGATTTTGGTGAGGACTTCTCACAAATTCGATTCCACTTCTTTTTGGAACGTGATCCTTATTTGTAAGGATCATGTTCAAAGATTTGCTACCAACCTCGAATTTCTTCACGGTGTCCTTAAGTAGCAAGTTCTCCTTTTGGAGAGTTTTTAGATCATGATATTTTATACATGGAGCTAAACTATCATGATATTCAGTCTTTAATTTATCGAAATTACAAGTGAGACTATCATGCTCATTTTTTAGTAATTTATATTTTTTATTAATTGTCTTACATTCATCAAATAACTCATGGAAGGCATTTAATAATTCATGATATGGTAAATCTGTATCAATTAAATTCATTACCTCTTCTCCGATGGCCATTAGGGTGTAATGAGCAACTAGCTCGGTGTTGGACTCCTCTTCTTCGGACGCGCTTGAATCATCCCATGTTACCTCGAGGGCCTTCTTCTTTGATGTTCTCTTTTTGGCTTGGGGACAATCGTTCTTGTAGTGTCTCGGTTTTTTGCACTCATAGCAAATAACTTGGTTCTTCCTGTGTTCAAATTTATTTTTTATATTATTTTTAAATTTGTTCTTTCTTAAAAAAATTTTAAATTTTTGAGTCAAAAGTGCAATGTCATTGTCATTGTCCTCATCACTTGATGTTCCTTTCAAGTGATCTTCTTGTGATGTGAGTGTCATATCCTTTCTGTTCTTTGGATGGGGGTTCTCGAGCTCATCACGAGCTTGACATGTCATTTCGTAGGTCATTAGAGACCCAATAAGTTTTTCAAGAGGGAATGTTTTAAGGTCTTTGGCCTCTTGAATGACCGTAACTTTTGGATCTCAACTTTTAGGGAGGGATCTTAAGATTTTAGTTACTAGTTCAAAGTTAGTAAAATCTTTACCAAGAGCTTTGAGTCCATTGATGATATCCGTGAAACGGGTGTACATGTCTCCGATGGACTCACTTGGTTTCATTCGAAAAAGTTCATAAGAGTGCACAAGGATGTTGATTTTGGACTCTTTCACTTGGCTAGTGCCTTCATGAGTGACCTCAAGAGTTCTCCAAATATCAAAAGCCAAATCGCAAATTGAAACACAATTAAATTCATTTTTGTCTAGTGCACAAAACAAGGCATCCATAGCCTTTGCGTTTAAAGCAAAAACCTTCTTCTCCGATTCATTCCATTCGCTCATCGGAAGAGAAGATTTTTGAAATCTGTTTTCGACAATGGTCCAAAGCTCGAAATCCATGGAAATGAGGAAGATCCTCATACGAGTCTTCCAATAAGTATAATCCGACCCATTAAACATGGGTGGACGTGTGATAGAATGACCCTCATGTATGCCGGAGTAAGCCATCTCTCTTGAGTATCAAACCAAATATGAGAGTGAGCCTTGCTCTGATACCAATTGTTAGGATCAGAGCGGCACTAAGAGGGGGGGGGGTGATTTAGTGCAGCGGATTAAAATATTGGTTTCGATAAATCTTTCATACGATAAAAATCGAACTTGAAAAGCTTAACTTGAACGCGTGTTCGTAAAGGTGTGCAGCAAAGGTAATAAGGAAATAAGGCACGTAAGAAGGTTTGCAGTAATGTAAATAGTAATAAGAAAATGTAAACCATAGATCACGTCAATTTTAAAGTGGTTCGGTCAAATGACCTACATCCACTTGCGAGGCCCTCTTCGATGAGGCTCCCACCTTCCACTAGCAAATCTCTTGAAGGGGAAGGGCAAATACTCCTCTTACAACCTTTTACAAGCGGTTCACACTCTTATAAATTTTCAGCAAGATAGAAGGAGGTGAACACTCTAACAAATTGAAAACAAGACTTGCTAAGACTTTTCTAAGACCTTTTTCTCAATCTATTGCTTCTCAAAAAGTTGTGATCTCAGTTGAGAATTGAGGGGTATTTATAGGCTTCAAGAGGATTCAAATTTGGGCTCCAAAATTTGAATTCTCTTTGGTTCCCGATGTATGCGGTGCCACCGCCTGTCGGTGGCGGTGCTACCGCCTGTCAGTGTCTGACACTAACAGTGTATTGGCGATGCCACCGCCTAGCTCTCGGGTGCTGGGCGGTGCCACCGCCAGACACTTCGATTTACTAGTTGGGCTTTAAGTCCAGCCCAAACCAAGCCTAATTTTGGGCCCAGTTGGCCCCTAACCAGGATATAGGATTATCTTTTAATCCTAATCCTAATTACATGTGAACTACATAACTAAAAACATCCCAAGCAAGTTTTCAACTGCGAACGTCGAGTCTTGTTCCGACGAGCTTTCCGACGAACTTTCGGCGGACTTCCGATATGCCCTCGGATTTCTTCCGACGGACTCCCAACAGGCTCCCGATCTTGTGATGACTTCAACGAGTAGCCGAGCCTTCTCGGTGATCTCCGCGAACCTCTGACGATCTCTTCGGTGAACTTCCGAATACTCCGACAAGTTCCCGATTTCTTCTCGGTTGGTTCCTGCAGCATCTCCGACGATTCTTCGGACTCTTAAATGTCCATCGAACTTGACTCCGGTATTCTTGCTTTATGTTTTCTGGTTATCATAGTTAATCCTGCACACTTAACTCAATAATATGGATTAGATCAATTAACCCATCAATTGATTTTTATCATCAAAATTCGAGATTCAACAAGGGAGAGAGTATGTGTACCAAATGAACCAGATATCAAGAATCAAATCCTAAAGGAAAGTCATACTTCAAAGTACACCATGCATCCTGAGAGCACTAAGATGTATAGAGATCTCCAAAGTCATTATTGGTAGGAAGGCATGAAGAAGGAAATTGCAATGTATGTTTCGAAATGTTTGACTTGTCAGCAAATCAAAGTAGAACACCAAAGACCTGGAGGGTTGTTGCAACTTTTAGATATCCCTGAATGGAAATGGAAATGTATTATCATGGATTTTGTTTCAGGATTACCCAGAACCTCTAGGAAGCATGATGCTATTTGGGTTATCATTGATAGGTTAACAAAATCCGTACATTTCCTACCAATTAATATGACTTATTCGCTTGATAGACTTGCAGATTTATATGTCAATGAAATAGTAAGACTTCATGGTATTCCAAAAGAGATCATCTCTGATAGAGACTCCAGATTTCTCTCTAGATTTTAGAGCAAATTACAGGAATCTATGGGCACTAAAGTCAAGTTTAGTACTGCATATTATCCTCAGACTGATGGTCAGTCAGAAAGAATAATTCAAACACTTGAGGATTTGCTTAGAGCCTATGTTATGGATTGGAAAGGTGAATGGGATAAAGATATTTCACTTATTGAGTTCACTTATAATAATAGTTATCATTGATGGCTCCTTATGAAGCTTTATATGGACGAAAGTGCATAACACCTATATGTTGGGAGGAAGTTGGTGACAGAAAGTTGTTAGCACCGGACAAAGTACAAGAAACTACTGAGAAAATAAAAGTTAGAAGGAAAAGGTTAAAAACTACTCAGAGTCGTCAAAAGAGTTATGCTGACAATAGAAGACAAGCTATTGAGTTTGAAATCGGAGATTTTGTATTCTTAAAGGTCTCCCCTTCCAAAGGCATTATAAAGTTTGGGAAGAAAGGAAAGTTAAGCCCAAGATTTATTGGACCTTTTGAGGTTCTTGAGAGGGTTGGTTCTGTCACTTACAGGATTGCCTTGCCACCATCATTGTGTCATATCCATAATATATTTCATGTTTCGATGATTAGGAAGTATATATCTGATCCTTCTCATATCATTAAGTACGAGCAGATGGAGATCGATAAAGATTTATCTTATGTGGAAGAGTCCACTCAGATTGTTGATAAGAAAGAAAAGATCCTAAGGAATCGGATCATCCCTTTAGTTCAAGTAATTTGGAGACATCATTCTGGAGAGGAAACAACCTGGGAGCTAGAGGAGGAAATGAAAAAAGTTTATCCTCGTCTTTTCATCGATAGAGGTATGATAAATTTAGAGGACTAAAATTTTCTTTTAAGGGGGGGAGAGTGTAACATCCCCCATTTCTAAATTTTCGTATAAGTTTCTAGTTGTAATGTAAGTATCTATTTTAAATTTGATAAAAGAGCTAAAGTATAAATCTGAGAACTTATTCATAAGATTTGGGGATTTGTTCAAAAAGAAAAAGAAAAATCTGAGGATCTTTATGTAAACCCTAAGGACCTAATCATAAATATAATAATGCAAGGACTAAACTACAAAATGCATAAAATTACAAAACCCACTGCTTAAGCCTCCCTGCCTTCGTTCTCAAGATACCTAAAAAGGCAGCTGCGTGGGAGAAGAAGAGAGAAAGAGAGAAAGAAGAAGGAAAATTAGGGGGAAGAAGAAGAAGAGATATTTGGGGGCTTTGAGGTTTCTTACTCAAATCTTCTCAATTGGGGTCATAATTCTTAAAGGCAAGTGTTCTAACCCCATCCTATAGAAATATTAGTCTCTGTTCTTATATTGATTCTGAATAATCTGAAAGATTTCTACTTAGAACCTGATATTTCTCTCTTTGGACATAAAACCATGGATCTAGAATTTTTCGGTAAACTAACCCATATACAATTTTTCAGCTATAATTTTTAGCTCCAAATGTGGATTTGTGCAAAACCATATTCGTTTGAAATTAGACTCTTATATCTTTCTTTTGACACTGATTTTGAAGATTTTAGACACCGAATACTTACCCAAACGTCTGTTTCAAATGAGCCTATAGATGCTACAAAATAGGGATCAAAATTTCTGACCTTTTGATACTAAAATACCTATAAGTCCCTGTTGGAAATTTTGATTTGTACTAAACTAACTTTATTCGAAACTATACTTATAGACCTTTCTTTTGACATATAGATTGAAAAATTTGGAATTCAAATGCCTATCCTGTTATCTGTTGAATCTAACCTTATGAATTCTGCAAAACAGTGATTTTGTTTTTGACCTTCGGTTACTAAATCAATGGTAACTCCTTGTTGGAAACCTTGATTGGTACGAAATTTATTTCATCAGAAAATAGATGGATATATCTTTCGATAATAGCTTTCTTAAGGGTATTAGAGCATAATTGATAATTTGAAGTATTTATCCAATGTGCCTCTCGAATTCTGTAAAAAATCGAGCTTTGATCGATTTCGCATATTCTGTTTTCATTCGTTTGGAAATAGATTTCATTCAGTTCCCTTCACTCAATTGAGGCTTATATTAATGCTTGAATTCTGATTTGCTCTTGTCTATAAATTATTTATATTCTTGAAAAATGTTATGTAACGTTTATGCTATATCACATTGACTCATATAGGCATATGTATATCCCATTGTTCCACATTTGCTTTCGATATGTGCCTATTCTAGTTTCATTCCTTTCGATATCGAATTCATCTAACCTTCATATTTGAATTAAGCTGTATGTGATTGCTTGGATTCCGTGTGTGCTCTTGCTTTCATTTCCTTTCAAATATGAATACAATTGTGAAAGATTATTGCTTAACTCGTATTAACTCGTAAAGGCACATGTACGTTTTATTGTTCCGCATATGCTTCCGATATATGCTATTTATTATTCATACTATTCTTTTGTACTTTGGTGTTTGTGGGATATTGTAAACCTTTGCCAGAAATGGTGAAGGGAGTTATGCATAGAGCCTGTGATGCTCTGTCGGCCCTTATGACTTCACTTAGACGTGGGTGGATGGAGCTCCCAAACATGGGAGATCTCCTAGACGTGGGAGACTAATGTTTGGTGGTCATTCAGAAATGGATGTACCATATTATGTTATAGTCCCACTTCACCTTCTGTATATTTGATATGGTATCCAGAGCTTTGGTTATGTGTTTCTATACATGCTTTGGATAAGAATGATATGAATGCAATGTCAAATTCGACGTTTGAGCTTCTGTTTCGTATTCGTTCTTTGAAATGCTCCGAAATGGTCCATACGCCATTGATATGTTCCAAAATGTTTCATTTATATTGATATGCTCCGAAACATTTCATACGCCTTTGATATGCTCCAAAATGTTTCATTTGCTATTGTTATGCTTCGAAATGTTCCATATATTGTTGATATGCTCCGGAACATTTCATACGCTATTGATATGCTCCAATTACTCTATGCTCCTTCTGTTATGAACCAAATATGTTTGATTGAAATGACATTTGTGATTATGCACCTAATGAGATTACATCTATGAATTCTTATATTCTGCCTTGCATTTTGAAACCTTATTTGTTTGGAAATTGCCCTCTTTTACCATAGATATGTTAGTCACTTGCTGAGCTTTATATGCTCATCCCGTTGCTGTATAAATTTTTCAGGATAGCTTGTCGCTTGCTTAAATGTTAAGATTGGGCTGAGACAATGGAAAGGTAAAAGATTTTGGGCAGATCTTTATTAGTATATATGTTTTTGTTGTATAAGCACACTCTGCATCTAATGAAATGTTGACGATGAATCTAAACTTATGGATTTTGTATAAGTTTAAACGACCTCTCATGTTTAGGATTCTAAAATGTTAAGTTTAATTCGTGTAACGATATGAGCTTATGGTAAACATTGGTTTTGTGACTATATAGACTCCCACACTTGTGAATTTATGTTGTGGTTATTATTTTGATGAGTTGGGTTCATATTTTATGAATCATCGAGTGATGTGTTGTATGTTTATTAACTGCACAAGGTTTATAAATTTGTAGATTATAGAGGTGAATTTTTTATCTGAATGTTTTCTTAGTGACCTCAAATGTTTGTTTGGATCCTAGATGGATTTGTGTTGAAAATTTTTTAATATTATCGATATTTTGAGGGGCATGACAAGCCGACCGCACCAAAACAAGCCCTCGTCATATGGTTAGAAAAATCTTTTCAAAGTAAAGAGATTTACTCATATATTTAAAAAAATCTTATATGCTACGTCTATTTGAACATAGAGCATTTACAACTTTGTGTAAGAACATTCAACTACATAGAGTTTTTAGTTTGAATGAATATTTATTTATATGAACGTAAAGCATTTGCAACTTGTGTAAGAACATTTACGGTTCATTTCTTAATTCAAATTTATTGAGATAAATAAAGAATTCATAATGGAAGTTGTGTTCCTAATCGGCACCAACAGATGGACTTTACGACCGAACAGCAATCATTCTAACCGAGGTGGAGTCTTATGCTTTTGCAGGATTTGGAATTAGTGGTACGCTGACATCCGTAACCCAATCTTGTCTAAGCATTTCTTTTCATTCAGGCAGCAGTAACTTTAATTTTCAGCTTTTGTTGTATGCCATCTCCATTGTATGCCTGTTGCCAAAATTTGATTATATCTCTTCCAAGAACAAATATGGAAAAGGAACACAAATATAAATCGTAAATGTGCTTTAATATCGATTAAAAACAAATTAATAGGATTATTATCACAAGTCCCATGAATTTAAACTATTAGGGAATTGTTAGGCTCCATGAAACTAAATCCAACCAATATAAGGAATGAACGTTTGCATAATTATTAATTAAGCACCAAGTAATTTTGAAAAATATATGGTGTCATGATCCATCCAATCGAACAACTGATCCATTAATCCATCGAGCCTGAACTATTTATTAACAGAAAACGTTAAAGTCCAAGTTAATAATAAGAGACTTACCAAAATTTAACAATCCAATTCAAGGTGAGACTAAAATTGGTGTATTAACATTCTCGTCGATAATTAATGTACATAAAATTAGACCTTAGTGAGTTGCAAAGTGAGACATCGCTCCACATGATATGACTTGTTCCATCCATATGTGGATCCTTTTCCACCACTAGATGACATCATTTTAAGTCGACCTAATGGAATAATTATAATTATCCTTAAGTTAGTGTGAGTAGACGCATCAAATGATTATGTTCCTACTTCGTGATAGGGCATATTTTGGGCCTCAGATAAGGTACCGTCAACGTCACATGTCAAGTCACAATCGATATCAAGATCCGATGTCGCATGTCGTCAGAATCCCATGACGCACGCGAAGTCGGGTTCCGTACCAAGACACTATACGACGCGACCATCCCGGGAGCTCGGGACGGTGCCGTATGACGCCGCTCAGACATCCCCAAGACGCCAACGGGTCAGAAACGTCATCCCATCCCACAAGGGTCAACAGCCACACCGAACCGACGTGCAACCGACCCTAACACAATAGTATAAAAGCCTTTGGTCGGCGTCCGGCAAGAGGGGAAGGAAAAAATAAGAAGGTAATTAAATCCCTTACTAACTTGTTTGTCGAAGGAGCCAAAGTCGGGAATCACCCGACGAAGATCGTTTTTGCAGGTGAACGACCATCCGTGAGCGACGAGCGTCTCAACCCAAGGGATGCCATCCACTACACAAAGGAGAACAGTCAACCGACCCGAATCCCTACCAATGCCCACTCGCACTCCTTCCCAAGGGCACAGTCACCTCATCATCCAGCTTACTTTATAGGAAGCTCCCGACATCGACCCACGAACCTAGTCGGGCTAACTCATCAGCCACGATATATTTGTTCGCTAACATTTCGTTCGAAGGTAACACTAAAGAGGAATATAAACGAAAATATTAATTAATTAAGCATGAAATTTAAGTTTTAAATTTATGACATAGTTTCATATCATGATGATGATTTCCGTTGAGTTACCTGGATTCATAATTCAATTGAGTCCATAAATCCCAAATGGATGGTCCGATTGAATAAATAAAAAAAAACATTGCACCGAATGGAATAAAAAACAGAGCTATGATACCAGAATAAATATTTTAATTACATTGTCAATAATATTGAAAGGATCCAATTAAATTCTGACAAACATGAACAAGATGGTAGACATTTTAAGTATTATTAACATAAATATGCTTTCCATTCAATCAAAAAACAAGGATATATGTATATATATATATATATATGTATATATATATATATATATATGTATGTATACGTATATGTATATGTATATGCCCTTTCATCGATGAGTATTAGCTATCCAAAGTAAGCTGATACGCTTGCATGTTGTTCTTTGGAAGCACAAAGTCTTACGATAACTCCATGCATTAGGCAAAGAGAGATGGGCCTGGATTCGGTGCACGAATCACGAGGCGTCACTTTAGGACTTTAAAGCGCTGCTCGGGTGCCCCCACATGTGCCCAAATCTACCAATTAGGTTCGTTGCCTGCAGATTTCCATGGAAGCCCCGACCGCGAAGCAAGGTAGTTGGTTCACTTGTGCTCCATCAAGCAAAGTTGTTGGTCCTCCTCCTCCCTCCTTTATTCTACGTGTTCCTTCCGTGCCATCTATACATATAAGCAGTCACACTCCACAGCCCCTGCGAGCTTGATCTCTTCGTCGTGTTGAGTTCCTCTGTCACGAAAATCATGGCGTCCCCTGCAGCCGCGGCAGCGACGAAGATGCTTGCCATAAAGGGCGATCGCCACCTCTTCTCGGCGTCTGACGACAGCGTGGTGTTGAAGCAAATCCTCGGCACCCACTCCCCTGACGGCCGCGATGTCGACGCACGGCCTCTCTTGCGCCTCGTCGAGGACATACTGCAACGGGCTACCCCGACTGTGATTGTGGTAAGCTTGTGTGTTGTGATGTAAAGCTTCCATCTTGCTTGACACAACCTTGTGTTTGTGTGGTCTGGCGATCGAGCAGACGCCACAGGCTCCGGCGGAGCTCGTGGAGGACAAGGTGCACCATGTCGAAGTCGTCGCCATGCTCGAAGCGCTGGCGTACACCGTCCACAGGATTTCTTGTGAGGTAAAGCAGCTGGCGTAGCTTCGTCTGAGCTTTCTTCTTCTTGAGACAGCGTGTGAGTAGGATTTATGATGGAGATCTACAGATCTCCTGCAAGTGCTCCGGCGGCGGCGACGCGCACGCGACGACGATGGCCCTGTTCAACTCGTTGGCGAACTATACTTGGGACGCGAAGGTTGTGATCGCGCTGGCCGCGTTCGCTGTGAGCTACGGGGAGTTCTGGCTGACGGCGCAGCTGCACAAGGTCAATCCGCTGGCGAAATCGGTGGCGCTGCTGAAGCAGCTGCCGGACATTCTGGAGCACACCGACGCCCTCAAGCCCCGATTCGACGCCCTCAGCAACCTCATCAAGGCGATGCTGGATGTCACCAAGTGCATCATCCAGTTCAAGGAGCTTCCGTCCGAGTACATCTCGCCTGACAACCCCGACATGGACATGGCCTTGGCGCATATCCCCACTGCCGTCTACTGGACCATCAGGAGCGTGGTGGCTTGTGCTTCCCAGATCGTTGCTCTCATAGGCCCCGGCCATGAGTAATCTCTGTCACTCACCTCCATGAAACACTTCTCGGATCAGGACGTGCCATGATCCCCTTTCCCCCTGATTGCCAGGCATATAACCTCCACCACCGAAGTGTGGGAGCTATCAAGTTTAGCCCATAAAGTCAGAAGCATCCACGAACACCTCACCAAGCAACTCGAACTCTGCAATCGACATATTGGTCAGAGCTAAGAACAGCCTTCCGCTTCTAATCAAGTACGGTCACGGACCAACAATTAGTTCGTTCATGTTTCTTGATTCAGGTGAGAAGAAGCACCTCGAAGCGTACCAGACGCTGGTGCGCCTGTTCGAGACCGTGCACATCGATAACAACAAAATCCTGAGGGCGCTGATCTATTCCAAGGACGATCTGCCGCTCTTTGACGGTGACACGAAGCGAAGAGTCAGCGTCGACGTGCTGAGGAGGAAGATTGTGATGCTGTTCATCTCCGACCTTGACATCAGCCACGAAGAGCTCCTCGTTCTCATCCAGATATACAACGACACGTACCAGGGGAAGCTGGACAGGCCCTACGAGGTCGTCTGGCTTCCGGTGATCGATAGGCACGCACCCTGGACCAACGCCAAGGAGGAGACCTACAACCGCTTGGCTTCCACCATGCCGTGGTACTCGCTGCACCACCCTTCGCTGCTGGAGCCGGCGGCGGTCAAGTACATACGGAATGAGTGGCACTTCGACAAGAGGCCATTGATGGTAGTGTTGGACCCGCAAGGGAAGGTCGTGTGTCCTAATGCCCTCCACATGATGTGGATTTGGGGAAGCCTGGCCTTCCCCTTCACCAGCAACAGGGAGTTGGCCCTGTGGAAGGAAGAAACCTGGCGACTCGAGTTCATGGTCGACGATATCGATCCTGACATGCTTGCCTGGGTATGAATTAGCTGCTCACTAAGGCTTCATTTACTGATACAGTGCTGCTGCACGTCTCTCATCTTTTGGTCATTGATGTTGAAGGTAAGAGAAGGCCGCCATGTTTGCTTGTATGGAGGAGAGGACATCGAGTGGATAAGGAGGTTCACGATGGTGATGAGGCGCGTGTCGCAGGAAGCGAAGATCCCGATCGAAATGGTGTACGTGGGGAAGAGCAGCCCCAAGGATCGGGTGAGGAAGGCCATCTCGGTGATCGCCAGCGAGAAGCTGAGCGGCTACTGGCAGGACCCGGTGATGGTGTGGTTCTTCTGGGTGCGCCTGGAGAGCATGTGGTACTCCAAGATGCAGCACGGCCGGACGATCGAGAACGACCCCATCATGCTGGAGGTGATGACGATGCTGAGCTTCGACGGCAGCGACGAGGGGTGGGCGATCGTCAGCCGGGGATCGATGGAGATGGTCAAGGCCCACGGGAAGATGATCGTGGATTGCCTCAGCCAGTTCGACTCGTGGAAGGGGAAGGTGGAGGAGGAGGGGTTCGTCCCCGCGCTGACCGAGGCGCTGCTGCCCTTACACACCCATGAGCACTGCACCCGCCTCATCCTCCCGGGCGACACCGGCAGGATCAAGGAGGAGGTGGTCTGCGCCGAGTGCAAGCGCCCCATGGAGAAGTTCGTTCTCTACCGCTGCTGCAACAATTGAGCCGCTCCATGGATTCGTGCCATGGGCTCGAATACGAGAGACGTACGTGCGTGAGTGACAGAGATGCCTCGTTGCAGCCGCGGTTTCAGTCTTCCGCCATCTGAGTTCAGTGTCATCGAGTTGAGTTGTGTCTGTCGTTAACTTGTTGGTTGTGGACATGTCGTTTTGGCTTTGAATAAAATACATTATTTATCTTCTCACAGCACCAACACAAACGACTTCATTAGTGAGGCTTAAAAGCAAACACTTGATGGTCAAACCATAGTATCCGAATCTGGGGGCAACACAGGAGATCACAACATCACTCTCTCACTGAATGCAAACTAAAGAACAATTTACGACGATTTCGTGCAGAATCTCACGGCAACAGCCAATCCCAAGAAGGCCAACGGAACCAAGAACTGGAGGAGGCGGATGATGAACTCGGCCGTCTTGTCCTGGCTGTAGTGAGGCTGCTTGGGAGGTGTGTATTTGACCCTCTTAGGGATTGTTGCAACATCAATCTCTCCAACACAGTACTCAACCATCATTGCTCTGGCGGTGGTGCTATGCCCGATATCTTCAAAATCATCACTTGCATCTTTCCCTGACAAAGGAATGGCATTTCCAACATGAGTTGTGTTACTTATGAGCTCACATGGTAGCCACATGAAGAGATCTGAATAAAGCAGAGGTAGATTTACCGATTGATGCCAAAAGAACCTCCTCTCCTCCAGGGTGATCTTCCAAGAATTTAGTGACGTCAAAAACCTGAACAGAGGTACATCAATACCATGAAAGAGAACCAACCTACTCTAAGCAAATGCAACACCACCATTAATGAATACAGATGATGGTATATAACAGAGATCTATTAGGTCTGTCCACGTAACAGAGAGAATTGTCAGTCCTTGGATATAGCATTAAGTGCTGACAGGTTAAGCCAAATAGATCCTGCTATTTTACCCCCCCCCCCCCCCCCCCCCCCCTTCCCACACCCCATCTTCTTCCTCTTCTTATTCTCCAATTCTTCCTCCACCATCACCTCCTCCTATTTAGCTTCGCTGAATCTGTTTGTGGTTCACTCCATACGCTAATGCTACATGTTTTCTGATTGTAAGAGGAATAAGATTCTCGGTTATAATATTTCTTGAAGGAAGATTCATACAATAAACAAGTTGATTTGCTACTCATAATCGAAACCACTTATATAGCTTGATAATCATATTACACATTTGCCGTCAGCTGATGTACTGCAATTTGTAAGACACAGAATATAATAAACGTAGCAAGTCCATAAAAAATATATATCATTCAATAAACTTAATTCTTGAAAGTTCTAGTAAAATATTGGAACAAGTAGTAGCCTACAAATAAAAAAGTTCCCTAGCACTAGAGGTTCATTCCTATGTGAAAATTAGGTCCATCAAAATTGTTTTTTTTTTTTTTGAAGTTTGCAAATGATCTTGATAGGCATAATAGTTTAGATTCACATAATAATGTAATTGATGGTTTGAACATACCCTAGATTTCTAAATAGGTTACTACTCTAAACCTATTCACTGTTTTGCAATATACTATAGGCTGGTTTAGCAGCCTCTTCATTTTGCTACCCATGCCTAGCAGCCATAGACTCCGTCAAATTGTTTAGCAAGCATTGTCCTTGTTGATATCAGTTCTTAAAATAATATTTTCCTTATGGTTAAGGACAAAAATTAATAATTTGATAGAAATGCTTTCACAACATGATCTTTATTAATTTAAACTAGATATCTCAGGATAAATGGCCTACATGAAGATTTAACAATTTTGTGCCAACTCAAGATAATACTGTCAAAATTTTTAATAGCTAGACTAGTCAACACCTTACTTCGCTAAACTATAATATTTAAATGCTAGACAAGGGTAGAAAATTGGTTTTGCCTATCATTTCTAGCTGTTAATCCTCGAGACTCACGTATGGTACGGCATCGATGAGTGAAATCCACAGGCTGGTCTAAAACCCCAAAATATCAGCACTAAATTATATCACTAGCAACACATCATACAAAGCTTTGCGGAATTTTATTATCCATATTGCACCAACATCAACAAGAACAACAAAACTTGTCGACTAATGATACACAAACTTCGACAAGGAAATTACCAACAACGCAAGTGCAAAAACAGTATGTCAAATCAGAGTATCATTTGGTGGAGGACCGCAGCCAAAACATTGATTTAATAATTAAATAAATCTCAATTGTCTGTCTCTATTTATAGATCACATGCAAATTTAAATAAAAGGGCCTTCTTGATGGACCCAGTTTTCACATGGAAATAAGCATCTTGTACATTTTAATGGAATTTTAAAAATATGAATAAGATCTTAGTCAGAACTTCATGCGTTTTAATAGAACTTTAAGAAATTATATTTGCCGACTAAAAATATGATATTTATCAAATTAATTTGTTATATTCCCCGACCAAGATTCTTAAATTATTTCTAAAATAGCACATGGTTAAAACATAATACAACACCACTTAAATTATTTAAATCATCGCTTAAAAGAGAACCAAACTGATTAACATTAACAATATCTTTTCTAGGAAAGATTAGAAATTAAAAAATATATATTATTCCTTCCTATTTAAAAACATGTCGATATGGAACCAATATCGTGATTTATTTATTTATTTATTTTTTCCGAAAAGTGAACCATGTCAGTGGTCATATTTTTCTTTATGCATACCGTATTCGTAATGCTAGAGTCAACAGCACATCTCTAGCCTACTTTTAATTATTTTGCAGTCGCATACAAACTTGAAACAGAATTGGTATCATCCATTAGATGCACCCTCTGCATATATATTGTATTCCACTATTTGGATTTAGAGGATGAGCACAACTTTCTAAAATGCCACTTTCTTGATATCAGGTTATTGTATCAGAATGATACCATGTAGCGAGCGAGCATCCTTAATCTTTCTTATTTTTGACCATTTGTTGACCAACTCTATCCAGTTACTCGGAATGTCAACAAGAACAATAGGTAAGACTAAACCCAAAGGATTACTTTTAGGAGAAGTCGGATAAATTGTTAGAGACCTCAAAAGACATGTGTTTTTTTCGGGATTAAAGGCCATGCTTATCTTTATCGAACGTCTTCAAGTAAACATTTTTGACACTTTCATAACCTATTTCGAGCTTATCACTAGTTGTAATGTACAGGGTTTTCAAAGGCAACCCAAAAATCCACAGCCTACTAGAATTCACATCGAAAGTTTCAAAAGGGTAATTCATTTCCTAGAGAAACGAATAATAGATGGACACAGGCGTCCCTTAATCCGATAAAAAGAGAGTAGAAAGGGGAAAAGACAAAGCGACTCAGATTCAGAGAAAAGATGGATGAAGAGGTGACCCGAATGGGTACAAACCTTGCCGTTGATGATGAGCCAACAGTCCTTGGGGGAGTTGTGCGTCAAAACCTCGGCCAGGGTGTAGAACTTTCCCATCCCTCTCGATCGAGTTGGGTGGGGAGGATTTGGTGAGCACTGCCCCCATTTATAGGCAGAGATACAGGAAATCCCATCAGAGAAAAGTGTAAAAAAAAAGAGATGTGGGCCCAACCCACCTCTTGCGATTAATCTTTTTGTCTTTCTTCTCTTTTTTTTTTTCCTAAAAAAAATTAATTGTTATTATACTCATAATTTACCTCCAAGGAAATGTACGTGGAACCATCTCAAGCTGGTTTCTGTGGGTCACGGCATGGAGTAGAAAGAGGATCGTCACGATCGACTCAGAACCAAGAAAATTTAGAGGAATTAAATCTGGTTCGAGTAAATATTATGGCCCACTTGGCAACTCTTTCAATCGATCCTGTGGGTGGTGGGAGCAAAACAAGCAAGCATGGGGGGGGGAGTTGGTGGGCGGGAGGGTGGTGATCTCACTTCTTCTTCTTCTTCTTCACTAGTTTCCCTCCTACCTTGGAAGTTGTTGGCATACGGTTTTTGTTCTTCCTTCTCTTTCTCTATCCCGTGTTTTCAGCCCTCATATCGCCCATGGTTTCATCATAGTTCGACTTCAGAGCCCACAGTCCGATGGCTTCTTTTTAGTCCATTCTTCTGCCTTGAACTCGTCAAATCGCTCTGCATGTTGTGCTAGTTAAGCTTCAAAGCAGCTGACCAACAAGTTATACTCATAATTACATTTTAATGTAATTCCCATCAAATGATTATTATTTTTATTTGTGTTTTGTGCCTATTCTTTTATTGTAGTGTCGTGTTAGATGATCATGTTCACAAGTATTTTATTACTGATTTTTGATACCAAGTGAGAAACATTTGCGGGTACATGTGCATTAGCTCTCAATCTTCAAAATCAAGACCAACAACAACCATGACCCGATTGTATAATTTGAGTAAGATAAATATTACAAGTGTCCCAACTAAACCTCTATTGAATTCTAATGCGAAAGGTAACATGGCATTCCACTTGAGCAACCCAACCCAAGTTGTCAAATGATACATACCTTAATCTAAGGAAAACAGTTCCAACAAATATTGTTATTACAACTCGAATTACTTTTGCATTCTAGAAAGAGAATTCTCAGATATACCACAAGTTGTTTCTTTATGGTCAAAATTGACAGCATGAAATGGAAGCAAACAAGACGAAACAATAATATAATTTCAACTCACAAGTCAAATGACAAACACTTGGAAACTTCGTCTCTTTCACCTGCTGTTCCCTTCCGGTATCTCCCCCTCGATAGGTTAACCAACTTCTTGGTAGCACTCAAGTTCACTGGCTTTTAGGCTCAAAAATACTCCAAATGCTTGCACCATGGTCACCACATCAAAAACCCTTTGACGGTAAAATCATGGAGTTGCATGTCAAAGATTCTATAAGGCCAATCTGATCACACCATTATTAGATCACACAACTCTTTCTGTTCACTGCTCATGTTGGAATCACAAGAAATCAGCCTGAAGAAAATATTTTGCTGCGCCCATTTGTGAGCAACAGAGAATACACTAAGAATTAAGGATTCCCTCCATCGATATAGAAGACTAATAACAACAAGAAAGTTCATCAGTGCCACATGGAATTAGTCAAGTCATCAGTAATATCATTCTTCGTGCCTCAAACATGTGATGATGCATTGCTAACAATAAACGATTCCACCAATTTGTAAAAATTTGAAAACAATAAAGATTGTTGAGCATATTTAAAGACACATGTGATGATTCTTCTTAACTATCTAAACATGTGATGATTCTTCTTAACTATTTGACAGTTTCAAGAATTATGATGATCCAAAGTGATTTTGCAGATGTTGAGACACAATATAAAGCTAATCAAGTCAAATGTTTAAGACACAGATGGACCCGAAAGATCAAAAGATAACAAATATCAAGCGCACAAATTTTGATTCCCAAGTATGATAATCACGAAATTACATAAAGAAAAAAAAAAATCTATCCACATAAACACATCCTATCAAACTGGTCATCCGGGTAGCAGCAAAAGCAAAATAAACCAGTCTCATGATTCAAGTTTTGATAAAGTACCATCCAATGAATCTATAGTTTCTCGTACACACCCTGGTAATAACCTTTATTTTCTTCCAAAAGAAAGAAGAATGTTGAACATATTAAAATGATACAAGCCTTTTCTTAATTATTCAACAGTATCAAAAATTAAGAATCGAAACATTTTCGAGATGCAGCGAAACGATGAAACTAATCAAGCCAAATATGACAGATACAGAATGATTAGAAAGGGCAAAAGATGTTCAAGTATCAAGCAAGAAAACTTTGATTCTGAAGTATGATAATCTTGAAATAACAAGGATAATTATTCATATAAACACATTCTACCAAATTGGTCACCGAGGTAGTGATAAAAGTGAAACAAAAGTCTCAAGTCGGTGACTCCAGAGTTTCCTTTCTTGTCGTTTAAAAGAAAGAAGACTGTTGAGGATATTAATACGATACAAGATTTTTTTTAATTATTCAAAATCGTCAAAAAATAAGAACCAAAGCAATTTTGAGATGTAAAACAACAGAAACTAATTGAGCCAAATATGACAGATACAGACTGATTAGAGAGGGCAAAATGATAACAAGTATCAAGCACACAAACTTTGATTCCGAGGTAAGATAATCATGAATAACAAAAATATCTATTCATATAAACACTTCATACCAAATTGGTCACCTAGGTAGCAATAAAAGCAAAATAAAATAGTTTCAAGCTTTACGTTGATAAGGTATCATCCTATTTATCTATAGTTTCTTGTACATGCCCTTGTCGTAACCTTTCTTTTCTTTAAAAACAAAGGAGCATATTGAATGATACAAGATTCTTCTTAATTATCCAATGGTGAAAAAAAATAAAAAACTGTAATGATTTTGAGATGTAATGAAACCAAAGAAACTAATCAGGCCAAATATCACAGATACAGATTGATTAGAGAGGGCAAAAGATAACAAGTGTCAAGCATACGAACTTTGATTATGAAGAATCATAATCACGAAATAACAAAAATATCTATTAATATAAACACTTGCTACCAAATTAGTCACCCAGGTAGCAACAAAAGCAAAAAAAATAGTTCCAAGCTTTAAGTTTGTCAAATTACCATCCAATTATATATAGTTAAAATTCTTGTCCAAGCCCTGATCCTGCCCTTTCAGTGAATATTGGAAAATGCTAACTGCTTCAGTCATTATGTACCATGTTGTCATGCGATACATCAACTAAAATCAGACAAACCAACCTCTAAGGTTCAATAAAGATGAGAAATAAATCAACCACAGTCTAAAATTTCCCATATTTGAAGCATATTTCGTGACAAAAAAGAAGTGGCGTAATCAAGACAATATCACTTAACATCTAGAGCAGCCAGTAGTGCAGAAAAAGATAATTATAAAAGCATCAACCGAAAACGAATTGAGTGATGTCCATCACATCTGAGTGTCATTTGGCCACAGAGACAGATGATTAATGCAAAATGAAGAAAAATTAAAAGAACCAAAACTGCAGAATATATGACAATGCAGAGCGAGGGTTGCAACCTACATGTATGCTTGATCTTAAATATCCAATAATAGCTATCCCAACACTAGCAATGAGTGAAGCACCCCTGCAACCAAACGAAGGCCGAGCCATTCTTACATTCAGAAATTATTCAATAATGGACTGGATGACACCGGCACCTACTGTCTTTCCACCCTCCCTGATGGCGAATCGCATTCCCTGCTCACAGGCCACAGGCATGATGAGTTCGACCACCATCTTGACACGGTCTCCAGGCATGACCATCTTCGCCTCCTCATCCTTGTCGTTCATAATGGAGGTTACCCTTCCGGTGACGTCCGTGGTCCTCATGTAGAACTGAGGCCTGTACCCGGCAAAAAAGGGTGAGTGTCTCCCGCCCTCCTCTTTCTTGAGAACGTAGACAATGGCGACGAATTTTGTGTGCGGGGTGATGGTGCCCGGCTTGGCAAGCACCATGCCCCGCTGGATGTCGTCCTTCTGGATTCCTCGAAGGAGCAGGCCGACATTGTCTCCGGCCATCGCCTCATCGAGAGTCTTCTGGAACATCTCGACACCGGTGACCGTGGTGTTCCGCGTCTCCCTGAGGCCGACGATGTCGATGGTCTCGCCGATCCTTATCGTGCCACGCTCGACTCGCCCAGTGGCGACGGTCCCACGGCCGGTGATGGAGAAGACGTCTTCGACGGCTAGGAGGAAGGGGAGGTCGGTCTGCCGCTGCGGAATGGGGATGTAGCTGTCGACGGCATCCATCAGGTCGTAGATCTTGTCGACCCAGGTGTTCTCGCCGCGCTTAATGCTAGGGTTGGCCATGAGGGCCTCAAGGGCGAGGAGGGCGGAGCCAGAAATGATGGGGACGTCATCACCAGGGAACTCGTAGGAGGAGAGGAGCTCGCGGACCTCGAGCTCAACGAGCTGGAGGAGCTCCTCGTCGTCCACCTGGTCCTGCTTGTTGAGGAAGACCACCATGTTGGGCACGCCGACCTGCTTGGCCAGGAGGATGTGCTCCTTAGTCTGGGGCATAGGACCGTCGGCACCGGAGACTACGAGTATAGCGCCGTCCATCTGGGCGGCACCGGTGATCATATTCTTGACGTAGTCGGCGTGGCCGGGGCAGTCGACGTGGGCGTAATGACGAGACTCAGTCTCGTACTCGACGGTGGCTGTGTTGATGGTGATGCCACGGGCGCGTTCCTCGGGGGCGGCGTCGATCTCGTCGTACTTCTTGGGGGCGGAACCGCCGACGGCGGCGAGGGCCATGGTGAGGGCGGCGGTGAGGGTGGTTTTGCCATGGTCGACGTGGCCGATGGTGCCGATGTTCACGTGCGGCTTCTTGCGCTCGAACTTGCCACGGGCGGCCCGGACGACGAGCAGCCTTCCGCCGCGGCGAAGGCTAGGCCGACAGGAAGAAGCGGCGGCGGTGCCAGTGCCGCAGAAATCGGTTTTAGACAAAGCGAAGGAAGAGGAGAGGAACTTAGAGGAGAATGAAGGGGATTTGGGGGTTTTGGGCTTGGCGCAAGAGGAGCAGGAGGGGAGGAGAAGGGCCTTCTGGGCACCAACCATGGTGGTGATGGAGGCCATGGAGAAGAGTGGAGGCGGAGAGATCGGCGCAGAGAAAGGGTCCTGATAGGGTAGTAGAAGCAGCACTTACTCGCTCTGTTATCCCTATCGACAATTGGAGTAAGGAGGGCCTCAAATGCCACAAACTTCCGGTTTGGATAACCGTTATGTCGGTCATTGTAACAGTTACAAAGATATGATAACAGTGTTACATCAAATATAGGGATGGATGTGGAAATCGTGGCGTTCTTTTCTCCTTACGTTTAACCTGGAGCGTTGATCCCACATCAGCCTCAGATTTGCCGCCTGATGACTGGTGACATTGCCTGCCACATCTTATAGGAGTATACGTATACTTAATTTTTGGGTCAGATTTGATTGGATCACTCAAATAATTCTAATTGACACATGTTGGTCTCCTAATAATAGACCTTCACAATTGTCGGACTGCCATATATATATTTTTTTTCGATAAGGCAAAAAATTATAGAGCAATTTAGCAAGTAATATTACTATTCCGTGGTACTTTCACTATTTACTTTTACTACGATTATTTTTATAAATATTAATATTATTTTTTTATTTTTAAAATTTTGAAATTATTTAAGGCAATGGATTGATTTAAGTTAATATATCAACTTAGGCCATTAAACATTTGGGTTAACCCTAGTCTTATCTTCCCTTATCTCTTCTTGCCACAGTCTCCCGCTACATCGCTATTGTCTCCTCTCTCCCTCTTAATTAATTTTCTGCTCCTCCTTGTATTTTACTTTTGCCTCCTTCTCCCCTTCTGTCTATATCACTTCTTTCTTCTCTCACTATCTCCCAATTGGATATCATATTTTTATTTTTATTATTACTATTAATGAGAGTATAATAAAAAAATAGATAATCTTAAACTTAAAATATTTTAATATATTAAATAAAACGATAGGATTTCGTTTATATATAATGATTTTAACACATGTACATAATTATAACCTTTAATCAAAAGAAAAATATATTGAATCTTGGATTTTGATTATGAAACCAATTGATAGTGTTTATGATTTGATATGCATTTTCAGTGACACAAGAAGCTTCGATCAGAGAGGGATAATTAAGACAGGAAGAATCATATTGGGTCGGAATAGAACATGTCAAAAGATTGGACGTCGAGCCGGAGGATCAGTCGACATATCGGCAGAAGGCTTCGGGCCATGGGTTCGGGCATCGGACCAAGAAGAGCGAAAATTATGTAAAGGAAATCAGAGTTGTTGAGGTCAATTGACCGATTGGGCAATAGGCCGCAAGAAATGATGATGCATTGAAGAATCGAACTAAGGCTTATAATAATTATCTAGATCGAAGTATGTTTTAAGTGTGCAGGATTAACTACGATAGAAAGGCATAAAGCAAAATTAAGTCCCGGAGTCAAGAACGAGATTTCGTTGGGAGTTCGAGAGTTCGTTAGAAGTCCGAACGTTTGTTGGAAGTTCTATCGGAATTGATCGAGAAGTCTAAGAGCTTGCTAGAGAAGCTCATCAGAACTTGCCAAGAAGATCATCGTGAAGTCCAAGAGCTTGCTGGGAGTCCATTGGAACATTGCTAAGAGATCATCGGAAGATCATCGGAAGCTCGCTGGAAGAAACCTAGACTTACAGACTTATTTAGCTTAGTAAATGTCTTAAAATTCGTAGTTAACATATAATTGAGTTGGAATTAGGCCAACTCAATTAGTGGCCAATTAGACCAAGTTTAGGTTGTATTGGGCTAAGTGAAAGGCTCAAACAATGACCCAACAAGTGGCACCGTCGATGGCACAATCTTTGAGACTGTATCAGGCGGTGGCACCACCCAACGGTAGTGTCAGGTAGCGGTACCACCCAAATACAGTCTTCCAAGCGGTGGTACCACCCAGTGTTAGTGCTGCAAGCGGTGGTCCTACCTAGTTTTAGTGGTGTATGCGGTGGTACCGCCCAGCACAAGCGATGGTACTACTAGGACCCTGAAAACCTAGGACGAGACTCTTTTAGGCTCCAAGTTTAAATCCACTTGAGGCCTATAAATACCCCTCTCATCTCTAGTTAACTAACACAAGAATTGAAAGTGAAAAAGGAAAAAAACGCTATTATAATCTTGTGTGAACTCCTCTTAAACTCTAAGTTTTAGAGAAGCTTAAGAGAGGAGGTTGTGGGGGTTGTAAAGGTTCTCTCCTGAACCTATCAAAAGGAGAATCAAGTTGGAAGGGTAGTTGATCTTCGCCCATTGAAGGAATATCGTTAGTGGATGTCGGTGGTCTCGACGGAAGAGGAATCAGCGGAGTGTATGTAGGTCACGATGACCGAACCACTATAAAATTCTGGTTTGCATTTCCTTCATGCTATTTCCTTATATTACAAATTGAATCCTTACATTCACTAAGCTTCCATACGCTTTCAAGTTAATATCTTTACGAAACAATTTTCGTCAGAATCAGGTTTAATCGAAATGAAGATTTTTCAAACCGAAGTAATTTTATCCACTATACTAATTCACCCCCCCCCCCTCCCCCTCTTAGTGCCAACTTATTCTGAACAGTTGGTATTAGAGCCACGTTATTTCTCATTTGGTTTAACACCCAAGAGAAATAAATGTTTTCGGATTTCAAGAGAGTTTTTCTATCGTTCGTCCTCCTATGTTCAATAGGATGGACTATACTTATTGAAAAACTCGGATGAGAGTTTTCTTGCTTTCGTTAAGTCTTGATTTATGAAATATTATCGAAAATGGATTTCAAAAGTCTTCTCTTCCAATGAACGATTGGAATGATTTGGAGAAGAAGACTTTCTCTTTAAATGCAAAAACTATGACTGCTTTATTTTGCACTTTGGATAAAAACGAGTTTAATCATATTTCTACTTGCGAAACGGCTTTTGATATTTGGCACACTCTTGAAACCACACATGAAAGCACTAGTAGAGTAAAATATTCTAAGATAAAACTGCTAGTCATAAGTGCCCAGCAAGCCAATCACGTGAGTGATGGCACGTGTGACTTGATACAGAATCTTTTTGCTTATTATATTTTGGCGTATATCACTTTATAACTATTGCATAAATGCATATATATTGTGATGTCCTTGGATTTGTGCAATGGGAATCGGATCGTGATGAGATCACGATAATGAGATCGATTCACCTTTAAACACATATCCTAAATAATCCCGGTCATAGGTTACTCGAGAGGGACATCGTGATAACCGGATAGACTAGTGTGCTGTATACCCGTCCATATGATGGATGCAGCTGGTCTCATAGCTGCTCGTGTAGGGACACTAGGGATACAGTACAGGTGCTCATTGGAGAATGAGTTCACTGATTGATCCGCTTACGGAATGCTGGATGGTTGATGATGCCTTATTGTCAGACAACGATTCCGTAGTCCTAGTGGTGTATCTGGTTCTTAGACTTGAGACACCAAGGATGTCCTGTATGAGTGCTCCACTCTTTGATACCAGACTTATAGGTTTGGCTGTTCCCAGATCTAGTACAGTTGGTCATTGGGAGTGGTAGTCGACCTTACGAGGGCTATTGAGTGTCGATAGAGGATCATCCACTCTCGGTATCATGAGAGGAATATCCCATGTGTTCTTGCTCAGACAAATCCCTGGCCAGGGTCATTCGGGTTGAGAGAGAAAGAGTTCTCCGGGAGAATCCGATTAGAGCAAGACTCGAGTAGAAATCGTATGGGTCTGACAGCACCATGCTCGATATACGGTCTCTGGGATATTAGATGGATGAGGGACTATAGGTACATGGTAACTGAGGACAGACAGGTCCAATGGATTGGATTCCCCTGTATCGTCTGGGGACTACGGCGTAGTGGCCTAGTACTTCCGTAGTCGATGAGTCGAGTGAATTATTACAGAGATAATAATTCACTGAGTTAGAAAGAGTTCTGACAGGTATGACTCACGGCCAGCTCGATATTGGGCCTAGAGGGTCACACACATATGGTAGGCATTGCGATGAGTAGAGGTTCGGATATGAGATATCCGACGGAGCCCTTGTCTTATTGGATGCAGATCCAATACCCACTAGGGAAAGGACCCATTAGGGTTTTGACACGGGATCTCTATAAATAGGAGGGATTCACAGCCTCATAGGCTAGAGTCTTTGCTTGCCCTTCCTATTCTCCTCTCCCTCTCCACCTCAGAGTAGGCCTGGAGTTTTGAGGAGCGTCGTCGCAACCCTACTATGTGGATCACCGCTAGAGAGGAGGACGCTTGACCTCCTTCACCCTCTCCTAAGGATCTGCAAGGAAACAGGGATATACGATCTCCCTAGGTAACACAATCTCTATACGCAGTTTTGTGTTTTTGCGGATTTTGCACACCAATCTTCGCACGACGATGAACATCTTTTTGGGAATCGGGGATTTTTGTTTTCTTGTTCTTCCGCTGCGCATATGATGTCGCCCCCTATGATTTCCCAACAGTGGTATCAGAGCCAGGTTGTTCGTGCGAATGATTGGTTTTGAACTGCGTGTGTTGTGTTTAGGAAGAATATTGACGTCAAAATCGTTGACGCAAAAGCGAGGAAGGGCAGCAACAGTTGCTGCCCTCGATCTGCATGCCTGCAGCCACCTGCAGCGGCAGCCGCAGCCACAGCCAGGCAGCACAGCGCCGGCGCATGCGCAAGCGCTGTGCCTGCAGCAGCCGGCCGGTGGTCTGCTTGCAGCAGGCTTGCGGCCGGCGGGGCTGGCAGCCCGCGGGTAGAGGCGCCTGCAGCCGTTGAGCCCGCGGGCAGAGGCACCGCGGGGCTGAGGCACCGCAGGGCAGCGGCGCCTGTGGCCGCTGCTCCCACTGGCAAAAACCCCGCAGGGGCGGCCGCCAGCAAGGCAGCACCGCCTGCGGGCGCTGCCTCGCGGGCAGAACCGCCCGCGGAGGCGGCGGCGCCCGCGGGGGCGCCCACCTGCAGCGGCAGCGCCCCCAGCGGGCGTGCCGCCTGCAGGCGAGGGCAGTGCCCTCGCCCCGCCGCACAGGCCGCCGCCGGCAGGGTGGCGGCGGCGGCAGCAGCGAAAGGAGAAAGGGCATTAGGGTTTTCTGATCAAAAAACAGTTTTGCCCCTCGGAATTTGAGAAATTCCAGTTTCTGTCTTTTGTCCAAATTACGAAAATACCCTTAGGAATTGAGAAATTCCCTATATATCCCTGATTTCAGAAAATATTAATTAATTAAAAGGTTTAGTTGATTATTATTTTTATTATTATCTAGTAGTCCTACATGATGATGATTATTTATACATGTGATGTATGATGAGTGGACGGATGATCATGGACCGTGTGATGTGTGTACTTGTGATTATTATTATTGAGGTCTGCGAACCTCCATTATATTTCTCGTTTATTGTCGGGCCTGCGTGCCTATGATTAAGTTGTAATCACATGAGGAGGCGCAGCGGGAGCGTGGATGCCATAGCGGGACCCACGAGACGGACGATCGTGATGCATGGAGATGCATCAAGATGTCGACGGAACCGACGAGGACGAGATGGACGATCACAAGGCATGGAGATGCACCGTTGCACACATAGATCTTGATGTGAGTGATTAGGCCTACTGGCTCGGGCCTAATCATATTAGGTTGTGGTCCATGATCATCTGGTGTGATTGCTTATACACATACTAGATATGTATATATATTTGCATGCGATGTAGATATATATTAAATATGCATATGTGTGACATGTCATATTAGGAGACCAAATCATAGAAACATCTCTCGATAATATTAAGTCGGTAAACGTGAGGCAATTAGATTGACCCACGTGGCCTTCCATCGTTATGAGTAGGAATCGAATCCCGGTGTAGGTTGAGTTGGTCGAGTCCCTCGAGACTCACCTATATCGCGATTCGTTATCTTGCATACGACATAGAGATGTCACCGGTGACCTGAGGGCATGATATGCTTGGTCGAGTCCCTCGAGGGTATATCATCAAATCAGACTCATCTTGTAACGAAGGTGTTGACTTAACCGAGCATCATGGTTGGTCGAGTCCCTCGAGGCCATGGTGATTCGGAGGCCGAACAGGACGGGAATCACAAGGAGTTGTGATCGGCAAGAGTTGTCTACCTTTTAGGCTTAGTGTGATTGGTCGAGTCCCTCGAGGTTACACTAAGACGCTGATTGGATCCTGATCCCCACTAGAAGTCTGCCGGAGACTTCCGTTTCACGTGCTGAGGGTGTCGCGTGACTCGTTAGTAAAATAGTGGGAGCATATTAAGATAGAAGTCCATATCTTGATAGTTTATTTCTTGCAAAATCTGCATGTTATTCATTTTTGCTACATCTTTATTTTCAGAAAATGTCGCTTTCAAATCCCTTACGTGGCATACTTGATGTCAACCGCCTCACTGGTCCAAATTATACGGATTGGCTCCGTAACTTGAGAATTGTTCTCACAGCGGAGAAAATCGTGTACGTCCTTGATACAGTGATGCCTACGCCCGAAGAAGGGGCAAGCGAGGATGAGATCGCTCGCTACGTGAAGTACATTGATGACTCCACTCTTGCTTAGTGCTATATGTTGGGCTCTATGACTCCAGAGTTACAGAGACAACATGAAAAGATGGATGCCAGATCCATTCTCCTACATGTCCGTAAATTGTTTGAGGAACAGGGAAGGACTCAACGATATGAGATATCCAAGAGCCTTTTTCGCGCTAGGATGACTGAGGGGACACCGGTTCAGAACCATGTCCTAAAGATGATTGAGTGGATAGAGAAACTCACAGGTCTAGGAATGGTCCTAGAGGATAACTTGTGTGTGGACATTGTGCTTCAGTCCCTACCAGATTCCTTTTCACAGTTCATAATAAATTTTAATATGAACAAGCTTGAGGTGACTCTCCCAGAGCTCCTCAATATGTTGAGGGAGGCAGAGAGTACTATTAAGAAAGAGAAGCCAGTTCTCTACACTGGTGAGACCAGAAAGAAAAGGAAAGCAGAAAGGTCCCTTAAGAAGGGAAAGGGCAAGGGCAAACAAGGTAAAGCAAAGGTTGCTAAGAAAGACCCAACAAAGGACAAAGGCCAGTGCTTCCACTGTGGTAAAGATGGGCACTGGAAGAGAAACTGCAAAGAGTACCTTGCAGAAAGGGCGAAACAAAAGCTTGATGAAGCTTCAGGTACATTCATGATCAGTCTCCATTTGTCAGACTCTTATGATAACACATGGGTATTAGATACCGGTAGTGCTTATCATATATGCAATTCGTTGCAGGTTCTGGCAAGGCCTAGGAGACTAGAGAGAGGCGAGATGGACCTCAAGATGGGTAATGGAGTAAAAGTTGCTGTATTAGCTGTTGGCGAGGTCGCCCTACATCTGCCTAGTGGAGCTTTTATTGTATTAGATGCATGTTATTTTGTTCCTTCTATTATCAAAAACATTATCTCCATTTCATGTTTAACAGTTAGTGGATATAAATTTGTTTTTGAGAACAATGGTTGTTCGATATTATTAGATGATAAGATCATCACGAAAGGAACATTGCATAATGGTTTATTTATGTTAGACACCACTCCACCTATCATGAATATAAATGTGTCCAAAAGGAAACGAGATGAGTTGAACAGTGCATACCTGTGGCATTGTAGGCTAGGTCACATCCATGAAAGAAGGATTCAAAAGTTGCTAAATGATGGATATCTAGATCCATTCGACTATGTGTCATATGCAACTTATGAGCCTTGCATTCGTGGAAAACTGACCAACTCTCCATTTAGTGGAACTGGAGAGAGAGCCACTGAGTTGTTGGAACTCATACATAGTGATGTATGTGGACCCATGTCAACTCATGCCATTGGAGGTTACTCCTACTTCATTACATTTACTGATGATTTCTCAAGGTATGGATATGTGTACTTAATGAAGTACAAGTCCGAGGCCTTTGAGAAATTCAGAGAGTATAAGAATGAGGTGGAGAATCAGACTGGAAAGAGTATCAAAACTCTTCGATCAGATCGAGGAGGTGAGTACTTAAGTACAGAGTTTACTCACTTCCTCAAGGACCATGGGATATTATCCCAATGGACACCTCCTTATACACCTCAGCTCAATGGTGTCTCTAAAAGGAGAAATCGTACATTATTAGATATGGTACGGTCCATGATGAGTTTCGCTGACCTACCCATCTCATTCTGGGGATATGCCCTAGAAACCGCAGCTTACCTTCTGAACAGAGTTCCAACTAAGTCGGTAGTGTCTACACCATATGAGATATGGAAAGGGAAGAAGCCTGATCTTAAGGTTGTTAAGATTTGGGGCTGCCCAGCCCACGTTAAAAGACACAACCCCGATAAGTTAGAATCAAGGACAGAGCGATGTAAATTTGTGGGACACCCCAAGGAAACTTGTGGGTATTATTTCTATCATCTCGAGGACAAAAAGGTCTTTGTAGCTAAGAGAGCAGTGTTCCTTAAGAAGGAACACATTCTTGGTGGAGACAGTGGGAGAATGATAGAGTTGAGCGAGGTTGGAGAACCAAGCTCAAGCACCACTCTACAGCCCGAGTCTGTTCAGGTATCTAATACACAAATTTTCAACTTTACGCAGGTCTGATAGAGTATCCCATCCTCCTGAGAGATATGTGGGACATATTAGAGCAGAGGATGTAGAGGATATTGATCCTCAGACCTACGAGGAGGCTATTATGAGTATAGACTCCGGGAAGTGGAAAGAAGCCATGAATTCTGAGATGGATTCTATGTACTCCAATAAGGTTTGGAACCTAGTTGATGCACCCGAAGGTATTGTACCCATCGGTTGCAAGTGGATCTTTAAGAAAAAGATCGGAGTAGATGGAAAGGTAGAGACCTATAAAGCAAGGCTAGTGGCTAAGGGGTATCGTCAAAGGCAAGGTGTTGACTACGACGAAACTTTCTCACCCGTAGCAATGCTAAAATCCATCAGAATTCTATTGGCTATTGCAGCACACTATGATTATGAGATCTGGCAGATGGATGTGAAAACCGCATTCCTCAACGGGAACCTAGAGGAGGAGGTGTATATGATGCAACCTGAGGGATTCGTGTCCAAGAACTGCCCAGATAAGGTGTGTAGGTTGCTTAGATCCATTTATGGACTAAAGCAAGCTTCCCGAAGTTGGAACATAAGATTTGATGAGGCAATCAGATCTTATGACTTCGTTAAGAACGAAGATGAGCCTTGTGTATACAGAAAGGTAAGTGGGAGCGCTATTAGCTTTTTGGTGTTATATGTGGATGACATCCTCATCATTGGGAATGACATAGGAATGCTATCCACAATAAAGGCTTGGTTATCTAGACACTTCTCCATGAAGGACTTAGGAGAAGCATCTTATATCTTGGGGATTAGAATCTATAGAGATAGATCCAAAAGGATGCTTGGCTTGTCCCAGTCCAGGTACATAGAAACTATTGTCAAAAGGTTTGGCATGGAAAATTCCAAGAGAGGTCTCATACCGATGAGACATGGGATATCGCTTTCTACGAGTATGTCCCCAAAGACTCCAGAAGAAAGGGCGAACATGGATATGATACCTTATGCCTCAGCAATAGGGTCTATCATGTATGCCATGCTATGTACTAGGTCTGATATAGCGCATGCTCTGAGTGTCATGAGCAGGTATCAGGCGGATCCAGGCTTGGAGCACTGGAAAGCAGTAAAGTGTATCCTTAAGTACTTGAGAAGGACTAAGGATCTTTTACTAGTATATGGAGGTAATAGCCTTAAGGTTGAAGGCTACACTAACTCAAGTTTTCAGTCTGATGTCGATGATAGCAAGTCGAATTCAGGGTATGTGTACACCTTGAATGGAGGAGCAGTGTGCTGGAAGAGTTCCAAGCAAGATACCACTGCTGACTCGACCACAGAGGCGGAGTACATTGCTGCATCAGATGCAGCAAAGGAGGGAGTCTGAGTGAAGAAGTTCATCACAGATTTGGGAGTCGATACAGATAGCGACAAGTCGACTTCCTTATATTGCGACAACTATAGGGTGATTACTCAAATAAGGGAACCCGGGTCTTATCAGAAGTGTTCTGAGGAGGTTCCAGCTTATAAGAGAGATTGTAACCCGAGGAGATGTAGCAGTGGAAAGAGTTCCATCCGAAGATAACATTGCAGATCCACTGACAAAGCCGTTGTCTCATTTTGTCTTTGAGCGTCACAGGGGTCTGATGGGGATCATACACATAGGTGATTGGCTTTAGGTCAAGTGGGAGATTGCTAGTCATAAGTGCCCAGCAAGCCAATCACGTGAGTGATGGCACGTGTGACTTGATACAGAATCTTTTTGCTTATTATATTTTGGCGTATATCACTTTATAACTATTGCATAAATGCATATATATTGTGATGTCCTTGGATTTGTGCAATGGGAATCGGATCGTGATGAGATCACGATAATGAGATCGATTCACCTTTAAACACATATCCTAAATAATCCCGGTCATAGGTTACTCGAGAGGGACATCGTGATAACCGGATAGACTGGTGTGCTGTATACCCGTCCATATGATGGATGCAGCTGGTCTCATAGCTGCTCGTGTAGGGACACTAGGGATACAGTACAGGTGCTCATTGGAGAATGAGTTCACTGATTGATCCGCTTACGGAATGCTGGATGGTTGATGATGCCTTATTGTCAGACAACGATTCCGTAGTCCTAGTGGTGTATCTGGTTCTTAGACTTGAGACACCAAGGATGTCCTGTATGAGTGCTCCACTCTTTGATACCAGACTTATAGGTTTGGCTGTTCCCAGATCTAGTACAGCTGGTCATTGGGAGTGGTAGTCGACCTTACGAGGGCTATTGAGTGTCGATAGAGGATCATCCACTCTCGGTATCATGAGAGGAATATCCCATGTGTTCTTGCTCAGACAAATCCCTGGCCAGGGTCATTCGGGTTGAGAGAGAAAGAGTTCTCCGGGAGAATCCGATTAGAGCGAGACTCGAGTAGAAACCGTATGGGTCTGACAGCACCATGCTCGATATACGGTCTCTGGGATATTAGATGGATGAGGGACTATAGGTACATGGTAACTGAGGACAGACAGGTCCAATGGATTGGATTCCCCTGTATCGTCTGGGGACTACGGCGTAGTGGCCTAGTACTTCCGTAGTCGATGAGTCGAGTGAATTATTACAGAGATAATAATTCACTGAGTTAGAAGGAGTTCTGACAGGTATGACTCACGGCCAGCTCGATATTGGGCCTAGAGGGTCACACACATATGGTAGGCATTGCGATGAGTAGAGGTTCGGATATGAGATATCCGACGGAGCCCTTGTCTTATTGGATGCAGATCCAATACCCACTAGGGAAAGGACCCATTAGGGTTTTGACACGGGATCTCTATAAATAGGAGGGATTCACAGCCTCATAGGCTAGAGTCTTTGCTTGCCCTTCCTATTCTCCTCTCCCTCTCCACCTCAGAGTAGGCCTGGAGTTTTGAGGAGCGTCGTCGCAACCCTGCTGTGTGGATCACCGCTAGAGAGGAGGACGCTTGACCTCCTTCACCCTCTCCTAAGGATCTGCAAGGAAACAGGGATATACTATCTCCCTAGGTAACACAATCTCTATACGCAGTTTTGTGTTTTTGCGGATTTTGCGCACCAATCTTCGCACGACGATGAACATCTTTTTGGGAATCGGGGATTTTTGTTTTCTTGTTCTTCCGCTGCGCATATGATGTGGCCCCCTATGATTTCCCAACAAAAACTTTTGATGCATGAGTTTGAGTTGTTTCATACGAAGCCAAGCGAAACTATCATTGACATGTATACCCATTTTACGGAAGTCATCAATAGTTTAAAAGCTCTTGGTAAATATTTTTTGAATTTTGAACTTATTAACAAGATATTAAGATCCCTTCCAAAAAGTTGGGATCCTAAAATCACGGCAATACAAGAATTAAATGACTTGAACTATTTTCCCATTGAAGAACTGATTAGGTTATTGATGACCTACGAAATGAGTTGTATGGCTTATGAAGAGCTTGAGAACAACCTTTCAAAGAATAGGAAGGATTTTGCACTTAGAATAAAAGAAGATCACTCGAGCGAAAGCTCAAGTGATGATGAACTCAAACTTCTCACTATAAAATTTAAAAGGTTCATTAAACAAGAATTAAAAAATAAAAATAAACTTAAAAAGAAGTTGCCAAAGAAGAAGAGAGCACTCAAAGTGACTTGGGACGAAATGAGTATATCCGAAGAAGAGGGGCAAACTAATGAAGACGAAACGACAAACTTCGCTTTGGTGACTCTCGATAATGAGGTAAACAACTCAAACGAAACTTCGTTTGTTTATTTTAAAATTACTTGATGTTTTTCATGAGTTATTTTTAAATTAGTTAATAAATAAAAAATATATATCATGCTTCTTTTTCTAGCTATTTAAAAAAAACGTGATCATGACAATTGTATGTTTTATGATAAAGGAACAAAATGTTACATATATATCTAATGCTTATACACCAAATAAGATTAATCTTATAAATGTTCTTAAGAAGCAATAATATATATTTTGATGATTTCCGTATAGGTTTTCTATTTTGATTAAATATGCTTTATGTTCAATGAAACCATGCTTGATGATCTAATAATGCATAATGATAATGCTTAATGAGTTTATATTTCAAAATTATGCATGATGATTTTTGTGATTCATAGCTTATTGATCTTTGTCGCAATGAAAGTTGTTTTTTCGTTTTAAACAAGATGGATGACTTTCATAGGCAAAACTTGAGCATATTTATATAAAATCAATCACATGAATTGAAATACTAAAAAGAGGAAAGCTTTCTCCTTCCAAAATTTTCTCTATTTTATCGATTTTTCACTAAGAGATTGATGAAGTTATTTATGCTATTTTATAAATCTCTCGAAAAGTGATTTTGGTGATTTGAATTTGGATGAAAATTTGTCAACCAAATCATGAACTTTCTTTTGATTTCTCTACTTGAGCTATCTTTTATGAGAATCGAGATATTTTCTATCTTTGATGATTTCTTCTTACCATTTACTAAAGAAGATGACTTATGCAAACAAACTATGACTTTGATAATGGCTTATAATGCTTTGAAATTATGCATGAAGACTTAAAATCATGTTTTGGTATCATGCATACCCAAATAATGTTGATTTAAAAATTTATTGATTTAGTATCATGTCCAACGTAATAATGATGATGACTTGGCATTTCATACAAAAAAACTTTATGGGTTAAGATTTATTTATTTATTTTATCCAAATTATGTTGAATCTCGTATTTTGATGATGAAACAATTTGATATATGTTTATGATTTAATCTGCGTTTGGAGTGACGCAGGATGCTTCGATCAGGATGAGACAATTAAAGCAGGAAAATCATGTTGTGCCGAAGGAACATGTCAGAAGATTGGACGTCGGGCCGGTGGATCGGTCGACGTATCGACAGAAGGCATCGGGCCGTGGACTCGGGCATCGGGCCAAGAAGAGCGGGTATTGTGCCAAGGATATCGGAGTTGCGGAGTCAACTGACCGATTGGGCAATAGGCTGCAGAAGAGGACGATGCGCCGAAGAATCTGACGAAGCGTCGAGGGACCAATGACATGTCGGACAACTTGGTTAATTGCTTAGGATTAATTGTCTCGATCGAAGTTTTGTTTTGGTGTGCAGGATTAACTACGATGAGAGTAAGACAAGCAGCAGGTGTTGCGCCGGAGTCAAGATCATGATCACGTTGGGAGTTCGAGAGTTCGACGGAAGTTCGGACGGTCGTCGGAGGTTCAGCGAGAACAGATCCGAGAAGTCCAGAAGCTTGCCAAGCAAAGCTCGTCGGAACTCGCCAAGTGGATCGTCGCAAAGTCCAGGAGTATGCCGGATGTCCGCAGAAGGATCACCGAGGGTTTATCGGATGATCGACGGAAGTTCGCCGGAAACTCGCCGGAAGAAGCGATTGACGCATCGGAGCAAAGCTGCAGAAGTTGTCTTAGAGTTAATCGTAGTTAGCACGATGATTAAGCTTGAAAATGGGAGGTGATCCCATTAGCTTAATCTTGGGGCAATTGGGCCCCTGAAAAGATTCAAATTGGGCCGAATGGAGCGAACCATTCGGACCCTGATTGCACCAGGCGGTGCAACCGCCTAGGCCAGGAGGTGCAACCGCCAGGGCTGCGAGGCTGGGCGGTGCAACCGCCCCAGCCAGGAGGTGCAACCGCCAGGGTTGCGAGGCTGGGCGGTGCAACCGCCCCAGCCAAGAGGTGCAACCGCCCAGAGCTCAGTCTTCGAGCTAGACTGGGCGGTGCAACCTCCTCTGTCAAGAGGTAGCACCGCCAGAGCTCAAGTTTCGAGCTCTGCCAGGCGGTGCAACCACCGAGCTCAGTCTTCGAGCTCTGGCAGAGAGGTGCATCAGCCTGAGCTCAGTCTCGAGCTCTGCCAGGTGATGCAACCACCGAGCTCAGTCTTCGAGCTCTGGCAGAGAGGTGCATCAGCCTGAGCTCAGTTTCGAGCTCTGCCAGGTGATGCAACCACCGAGCTCAGACTTCGAGCTCTGCCAGGCGGTGCAACCACCGAGCTCAGTCTTCGAGCTCTGCCAGGCGGTGCAACCATCGAGCTCAGTCTTCGAGCTCTGGCAGAGAGGTGCAATCGCTTGAGCTCAGTCGTCGAGCTCTGCCAGGCGGTGCCACCTCTCCAGTCAAGAGGTGCAACCGCCTGATCCCAGAATTCTGGGATTTGATCGATTTGATCGTTTTGAGCTCCAAATTTGAACTGGGTTGGGGCCTATAAATACCCCACCCATTCAGCACTGAAAAGATACAGATCCACACCGAATTCTTGATCTTTTCAGTGATTCTAAGAGCTCAAATTTGTAAAGTCCTAAAGTTCTCCTCCTTCTGTTCTTCAAGTCTTGAGTTGTAAAGAGAGGAGAGAAAGGATCTGTGAAGGTTGTCTCCTGAGCCTGTCAAAAGGAGAGAAACTGTAAAAGGGCAGTTAGCCTTCGCCCATTGAAGGAAGGCAGCTAGTTGACGTCGGTGACCTCATCGGAGGAGGAAGCCAAAAGTGGAGTAGGTCAAGACTGACCGAACCACTCTAAATCTTTGGTTTGCTTTTACTTTGAGCACTTTATCATTATTGCAAACCTCCTACATTGCTACTGCCCTCTGCGCCTTTACGAACAAGTTTCTAAGCTCTGATCTTTCAGAATCTGCATTCAAACGTAAATCGTGTTTTCGTACGATCTTCACACTGCAGCTTACGCTTACATTCGGATTCCATTTATAACTGCAAATTGCTTTCTACGTAAAACGCTTTTCAAGGTTCAAAACTGCTTTTAGACGCAAAACTACATTTAGACGTAAAATTACGTTTAGACGTAAAACTGCGTTTAGACGCAAAACTGCGTTTAGACGTAAAACTGCATTTAGACGTAATACTGCGTTTAGACGTAAAACTACGTTTAGACGCAAAACTGCGTTTAGACGTAAAACTGCGTTTAGACGTAAAACTGCGTTTGGACGTAAAACTGAGTTTAGACGCAAACTGCGCTTAGACGCAAACTGTGCTTAGACGCAAACTGTGTTTAGACGCAAACTGCGCTTAGACGCAAACTGTGTTTAGACGCAAACTGCGCTTAGACGCAAACTGTGTTTAGACGCAAACTGCGCTTAGACTCAAACTGCGCTTAGACGCAAACTGCACTGTGATTCTGCTTTTATATCGAAATCGTTTTTTATCGGACGAACGCAGCTTTTGTTTTTAAATCGCTGTAAGATTTCCGCTGCACTAATTCACCCCCCCCTCTTAGTGCTCTCGATCCTAACAAATTATGATCTTGATTTTTCGATATTTGATACATGAGATTTTTCTATGAATCAAGATCTTGTTTTTGTTCTCCTATGATTCTTTTTGCTATTCACTAAAAACGAAACTTATTACTTGACATTTTATAATTTATGACTTGAGTTTTGTTATATATTATTCTCTTCCTTTTGAATATGACAAAGGGAGAGAAAATAAATGATGAATGTTTGTTACCAACAATCATGAAGTGATAAATGCTTAAAAATATTGATTTAATATTTGGTATCATGAATGCTTTAGTATCATGCATGGGATTAATGATGAAGGTTTTGAAAACAAATGTTTGTATTATGTTTGATGATTTTATATTTTGAAATTATCCATGATGAGTTGAAGTGATGTTAGTTTAAAAATATTTATTCAAATGTATAAATCAACAAATTTTTTATCAAATGAATCATGAATTTTTTTATGAATTCTTGGAATTATAACTTGAGTCTTCTTTTTGAATCAAGATTGTTTCCTATCATGCTTTCTATTTACAAAAGAAGAAACTTATCAAAAATGATATATGGTCTTTTGACGTTCATGACTTGACTTTTCATCGCTTGTTTACTTTTGTCATGATTTGGAAATTGATGTAAAGAGAAAAGACTTACAATATTATATTATTTCTTTCTATTTGACAATAACAAAGGGGTAGCAAAGCTTGCTAGAAAGCAAAATTGCTAGCTTGCACTTCTCAAAAGAGAAGAAAGAAAATTACTAGCTTGCATGATGATAAAACTTGAGATTATGTTTATAATGCAATGATTTGAAACTTGCCAAATACACTTCTTCTTTTTGTTGATGACAAAGGGGAAGAAATTATAATGACAATCATGCATGGAATGATGTATTGAAAATTTGATTATGCATGATTTTATGATCACATGTTATAAATATTCATGATGAAATATTGCTTTGACTTGAATTCATTTTGAATTCAAGGTTCATCTCACATATGTCATATTGATAGGGGGAGTTTGTTTAAACTCCATCATCAATTGGTTGTCATCATAAATAAGGGAGAGATTGTTGAATCTCAGATTTTGATAATGCAACCAATTGATAATGTTTATATTTGATTTGCGTTTTGAGTGATGTAGGAAGCTTCGATCAGGGAGAGACAATTAAGGTAGGAAGAATCATGTTAGGCTAGAATGGAACATGTTAGAAGATTAGATGTCAGAATGCTTTGGGCTATTAGTTCGGGCATCAGGCCAAGAGGAGTGGAAATTGCACCAAGAAAATCGGAGTTACATAGGTCAATTAGCCGATTGGGCAATAAGCCGCAAGAGAGGACGATGCGCTAAAGAATCGAGTGAAGCATCGATGAACCAATGACATGCCAAGCAACATTTGATTTAAGCCTTATAATAATTATCTAGATCAAAGTAGGTTTTAAGTATACAGGATTAACTACAATAGCAAGGCATAAAGCAAAATGAAGTCTCAGAGTCAAGAACGAGATTTCGTTGGGAGTTTAAGAGTTCGTCGGAAGTCCGGACGTTTGTTGGAAGTTCTATCGGAATTGATCGAGAAATCCAGGAGCTTGCTAGAGAAGCTCATCGGAACTCACCAAGAAGATCATCGTAAAGTCCAGGAGCTTGTCGGGAGTCTGTTGGAATATTACTAAGAGATCATCAGAAGATTGCCGGAAGAAACATATACTTATAGACTTATTTAGCTTAGTAAATGTCTTAAAATTCGTAGTTAGCACATAATTGGGTTGGAATTGGGCAAACTAAATTATAGGCCAATTGGGCTATGTTGGGCTAAGTGAAAGGCCCAAACAATGACCCAACATGTGGCACCGTCGGTGGCACAATCGCCAGACTGGGCGGTGGTTATCATGCCCCTCAACAATAATCCATAATATTATGATTTAATGATACATTCCCCTCCAGGATCCAATCACACATTTGAGGATACTGAGAAAACATTCAAGTCATTCATATCCATAATTCTATAATTCATAAAACATATACAGTTTAAATTCATATACCACATCACTCGATGAATCATAAAATCTAAAACCAACTCATCAAGACAATAACAATCTCATAAATCCACAAGTATGAGATTCTATACAATCACAAAACCAATATTTACCACATGTTTTATATCATTACATAAATTAAACTTAACACTCCCAAATCTTAACATGAGAGGTCTATTAAACTTTTACAAAACTCCTAAGTTCAGATTTACCATCAACATTCCATTAGACACCGAGTTTACTTGTATAACAAAACATATCATCCACTAAAGGTTTGCCCAAAGTCTTCTAACTTTCCACTGTCATAGCTCAATTTAAACATTCTAGCGAGCAACAAGCTATCCTAAAAAATGTATATAACAACGGGGTGAGCACATAAAGCTCAACAAGCGACTAACATATCATGGGCGAAAAAGGATAGTTTCAAAGCAAATAAGGTACCAAATAGAAGGTAGGGATACAAGAGTTATGGATAGCTGCTTAACGAATGCGGAATTATAATGTCATTTCATTATAAGCATGTTTTGTTCATAACAAGGGAGTAAAGACTAATTGGAGCAAATCATTAATGTAATGAAATATTTCGGGACATATCAATGGTAGATGAAATGCCTCAGAACATATCAATAGCATATGAAGTATTTCAGAGTATATCAATGGCATAGGAAGCATTTTGGAGTATATCAATTACATATAAAATGTTATGGAGTATATCAATGGCATATGAAGCATTTAGGAGCATATTAAGGACATATCAAATGTTTCAGAGTATATCAATAACAAATGAAATATTTTGGAGCATATTAATGATAGATGAAATGTTTTGGGACATATCAATGACATATGAAGCATTTCGAAGCATATCAAGGATGTATGAAATGTTTCGGAGCATATCAATAACAAATGAAACATTTCAGAACATATCAATAATGGATGAAATGCTTCGGAACATATCAATGACAAGTATTTTAGAGCATATCAAAGACGTATGAAATGTTACAAAGCATATCAATGGCATATGAAGCATTTTGGAGCATATCAAGGACGTATGAAATGTTTCAGAGCATATCAATAACAAATGAAATATTTCGAAACATATCAATGTTGAATGAAATGCTTTGGAATATATCAATGGCATATGAAGTATTTCGGAGCATATCAATAAACAAATATAAAACAGAAGCTCAAACATTGTATTTAATGTTGCACATATTTCATTCTTATCCAAAGCACATATAGAAGCACATAACCAAAGCTCTGGATATCATATCAAACAGATAGAGAGTGAAGTAGGATCCCAAACATAATCTCCCACATCTGGGAACATCATCCATCCACGTCTGGGTGAAGCCAAAGGGGGTCGTTAGAGCATCGCGGGCTCTAAGCATATACCCTTTATCATTTTTAGCAAAGGTCCAGATAATCCCTTTACCATTTCTAGCAAAGGTCCAAATAATCCCTTTACTATTTCTAGCAAAGATCCAAATAATCTCACAAACACCAGAGTATAAAAGTGTATTGTGAACAATAAATTGAGACATATCGGAAACACATGTGGAATAACGGAATGCATGTGCCTACATGCAACATTGCGATACAAACATGAACTTTACATAATAGATTCAGGTATGTAAATAATTGAAGGATAAAAGTATATAGGATTTCAAAGCAATAATGTAAAGCTCAATTGAAGTAAGGATTTTAGCTAAAATTAATTTCCAAAGAGATGAAACAAGAATAGATGAAATCGACCAAAGCTCGATTTTGACAGAATTTGAGAGGAACATTTCATAAATTATTTGGATAACCAATTATGCTCCAATTTGTATAAAATAGGTGTCATTCGAAAGAGTATCAATCTAGATTTAGATAAATTAAGTTTTGTATGAATTGGAGATTCCAACATTGAGTTATCAATAGTTTAGTTACCAAAGATCAGAGAACATTATCTCCATTTTACATAATTCATATAGTTGATTTGAATAGATGATTCAATAGTCATTTATACTCCAAATCATTCAAATCAGAAATAAAAAGAAATATCTATGATCCTAGATTTTGATAAATTAAGTTTTACATAAATCATAGTTCCCAACAGAGAGTTATAAGCAAGAGAGTACTAAAATGTCAAAACCAATAGTCTTTATTTTATAAATTTCATAGGGTCAGTTTAAATAATAGTTTCGATAGGCAAATAGACTCCAAATTTATCAATCTTAATATCAAAAGAAAGAGCTATGAGTCTAGTTTTGGATATATTTGATTTCGATTGAATTCAAAATTTATAAAGAAAGTTATGGCTAGAACAATATAGAAAGGTCAAATCATCGAAAAATTCTAAATTCATAGTTTTGTTCCCAAACGAAAGAAATATCATGTATGAAGCAAAAGTCTTCTAAACTTTTTAGGATTAAGATGAAATTAGAAATCAAGAGTTCTATAAGAAGGGATTAGAACACTTGCCTTAGAAAAATTTGATACACAAATGTGGGGAATTGATGCAAAACCTTAAGCAAAGCAAAGTTTCTTCTCCTTCTTCTACTTCAATTCCTCTTCCTTTCTCCTCTCAAACCCACATTGGCTGTAGCTCTTAAGTTTTCCTCTTTTAATTTCTTCTCTAATGTATTAGATTTAGCTAATATAAGAATTTCAAGGTGGCAAGCATGCATGAAAGGGGCAGTTAGCTAGTGATATATTATCATGGACTTAGCTGATTTTGCCTAAGTTGTGCAGTACCATTGCGTGTCCGTCCGCAAAGGTCAACCTCCCCGAAGCCTCCCATATCCCTTAGGACTCACAAAAGAGAGAACGGGTTAGAGAAAACACCTCATTCGGGATCCACAAGCAAACATTTCCGAAAACACTTCATAGATAATGCAAATTATAAACAAACTTTATAAGCTCTGAACAGTTGCATAACAAAGGGTCAAAACGGTCCACTATAGACCAAAAATCTCTCACAAGTGTTCACATGACACATCCTTTATTTACAAGCCTAAAACGACCACCAAACCCAACTAAAATGGGACTATTAAGTCTTCGGCTATCCCTCTATATGCTAGGCAAAGAATGAACATACCAAAAGACACGGACATACATAAGCATTAAATCAAACATCCTATTTAGAAGTTTGTCCATGACATTCTTCCCCACTTATTCCTTCGACGTCCTCGTCGAAGCCTTTGCCAACACTACAACTCCTTGCTTTTGTTGAGTCTTCAATCTTCTGTTCTAGCTATAATGTGCTTCCTGGCTCCTAGCTGCTCTCCGCTGCTATTTTTGAGTAGCCGAACCTTTGATCTACTATGCTGCTTCAACTCGCTAATGACTTTGACTCTAGTGTGGGGTTGGCTGAGTTGTGTTGATCCCTGTTGGTTCTTGCAGATCCTTCAAATGAAGGAAAAGACCATCCTTACTATGCGCTAGTTTCTCAAATGCCTTATGTTGCTTGAACTGGGTGGATGCTTGTTGGAGCTTTAACGAGCATCGTCTCGTAAACTTCTGATGTTTTTGGTCTTTCCTCCACAAAATTTGCCCATTGACTCTTCTTTCACTTAGTTGTCACTTCCAAGTAGGTTCGCATCACTTTCGATTTCGATTGGCATTTTGTTGGGAAATGAGGCGGATACTCTACTCTCAGTAGCACTGATCACCAATAGTGAGGATTTGGAAACTATTGTCTTATAATATCTTCGAAGGGTCTTTGAACCTATCCAGAGCTCCTCTACTAGATAGATAAGAGAATTAGGATACTCAGTTTCGCCCATTCTCTTAAGGGTTAAGAATGCAAAGGTTACTTGACTTCGCCCGCCTCCTCGAGGTTATACTCCATGCATCGAGCAAGTTACTAGTCTTTGCTTGCTCTTTGCTCACACTTCTAAAGCACTTGAAGTGTTTGCACTCCTTGCGTCGAGTTAGTTACTGTGATTCACTTTCTCAATTCCATCGAACTTCTGGAATGCAGGAAGTTTTCACCCCAACTTAGAGTAATTCTCTAATAAATTAGGTCGCCTCTGAGATTGTACCGTCTTCTCCATCAACCCTACCGCCTACTCCACTGAGTAGCAAAGGTATAGTACCGCATACTACCTATTTCATTTTTTGGTCGTGCACTCTTGCCTAACCCGAAGTCCTTCACTTTCGGCTATCTTGATGAGAAGCTCGTTGATACTAGTCTTACGAAGTTCCTTGGCCTTTGCCCTTCAACCTTGTCTCGGTACTTGGAGTTTGCCTCTACATGCTCCACCTCCTCGACCCTTTTCACGACCAAGCGCTCTCCCACCATGAGGGCAAGGGATCAATGACTTTTACGGAAGTCCCGCCTCTATGGTACCATGGCGCTGCCATGCCCATGGCCCTACTATCCGTCGCTTGACATCTGCATCCCTTTCTTCACGATCAGTAGATATGTCTCTATGGCACTCCTCTGAGTCCACCTCCATTCTAACTAATGCTTGATTTTGGGTAGCTAAGTCCCTCTAGACTCATCGTCGCTTTCTCGCCCCTTTCGACCCTCTAATTCAACACCTCTATATTCTTTAAGCAGCTCCCTTTGATCGATGGAAAGATAGATTGCAACTCTCATGCATGGCCTCTGCCATCACGTTGTAGGGTTTGCACCGATTCTGTTCTCCTTAGCTTCCTTGGTAGCAATTTTCGCTTACTCGATCTTGTCCTTTGACTTGCCAAGCTCCCTTAAGCGAATATGAACTCTGGAGCAGTCCAACTCTCTAGCTACTTCGATCATACCTCTGTATGATCAAGTCCCTCCCATGGGACTCACTGGTACTTGCATTCGAACTTTTCCCTTCGTGGAACGCAGCCCCCATATGTTGATGACCAAGGCTTTCATCCGATGCAAAATTCGATGCACGCACGGAAGACCCGCCTCTGTAGTACCATGGACTTCACTCCTTGAATCCATAGCCCTTCTTACCGTCGTGTTGCTCACCGAAGTGAAGCTTCCAGTAGCTCCCGATCATACCTCCGTATGATCTAGTCCTTCATGGGACTATGTCGTGTGTATCGCATTGCCACGAACTATTCCACCATGATCTGCTGCACCATGTCACCTCCTGGTGACATCTCTATTGCATTCTAATCCTTGTGGGATGAACTCGAATTGTGATACCTCCATGTGTGGCCTCTGCTAATACATCGTAGGGTCTATTCCACCTAGATGAAGCACTGCTCTAGGACAGTCCATCACCTAGTAGCTCCCGAAGTCCACTAACTTCGTTGAAAATGGTGCACCATTGTTTGGATCCTGGGCCTCTACCCCTACCAGCTCAATCTTCGTTACGCACCGCTTCCTGCCTAGCAGCTTGATTGGCAACACTATGGCATATTCTTCAAGAGTACCTGCCTCTGCATCCTCTTGTCCCATGCCAAGGCCTTCTGAACCTAACTTTACCTCCGCAAGTTGAGTCGCCTTAGTTCCTCCATCAAATGCTTCTTCGAGATAAGGTGCATGTGCCCAAACGCTCCCTTCGTCTTTGGCACCATGCAAGATGAGTCTGCTCCGACAGAATGAAGGACCCATGGAACAACATGATCCTGCTCTTGCCTCTGCAAGAGTTCATGTCCTTAACCTCTGTCTAAGGAAAGCACTGTGCCTCTACTCCATGTTCCATCTTCTATGTTGGCTCCCTTCATGCGGCTTGGGTACTTCGCCAAGTTATATCCAAGTTGCTTTGCTCCTCATCTTGCATTGAGTTGATGGTGGCCCTCACGCCCACTATTCCATGGGTCAACCCTCCCTTGAGTCTGATCTCCATATCGACTCCAAGTGTGCCTTCATTTGTGTTGTTTTGGGGCGCTCCTCCACTTGATATCGCAATGCATCCACCAATGCATTCTCTCAAGTAGGATCATGCGACGACTTCTCGCCGCTTGTTCGGTCCATTGAGCTTTGTGGAGTTATTATTTGTTGAGGTACTCCTCCTCAACATGTGTAGTTCGTCCCACATGATTCTCCCTCTAGAGAGCTGGGACTTATCCCTATTGGATAACTGTCCCGTTGGAGTAATATCTCTCTTCGTTTCGGAGACCACCATCCCCTTGGACTACTCCGATTTGTTGAACAAACTATGCATTGTTCTGCCTCTTGCAGATGCACTTGCTAGATTGCGACTCCACGTCAATACAGCCCCCGCTGCACCACTCAAGGCCTAGCAACATGCTGAACTCCTACATACTTTAGCCTCCTACAAACGTATCCTTCATATGCCAAAGAGAATGTTTCAATGCTCCATGGCGTTGAGTTTTGGTCGCCTTAGGATGGTCGTGAGCATTCCATCGTTCGCATATAAGCCCATGCATGAGTACCGAATTCTTCGAGTTAGTAATTCCCCTCACCTCTGTGAGCTTTGCAAGGTTGCTGAGCAACTACTTCCACATTGCATGGTCTCATCCTTCACCAAGCGCCTTGCTTGCCTTGAGCACCATCAAGTATAGTTATCAACGTTGAGTCGTAGCTCAAACTCAACCATCCCAACCTTTGTGCACTCCGTATTCTTCTAAGCTTGCTTGTTCTCGTGGTGCCTCTCACGCGACGGGTTGGCCATTCCTCTAAATGTCAATCTCAGATCCCTACTCCTCTGAACGACTCCTTTTCCCTACATCTTCATGCCCATTTTTCTCGCAAACGATCGCGCATGTGTTGACTGCCCTCAACGCAGCCCCGCTAAGTCCCCCATGTTTGCATGCCAAGTGTTTCTATGAGTACTTGTCCTGCTCTGATACCATATGTCACAGACTTAGCTAGTTTTGCCTAAGTCGTGAGGCACCCTTGCGTGTCTGTCCGCAAAGTTCAGCCTCCCCGAAGCCTCCCATGTCCCTTAGGACCCACAAAAGAGAGAACGGGTTGAGAGAAAACGTCTTATTCGGGATCCACAAGCAAACATTTCTGAAAATATTTCATAGATAATGTAAATTATAAACAGACTTTACAAGCTCTAAATAGTTGCACAATAAAGGGTCAAAATGGTCCACTATAGACCAAAAATCTCTCACAAGTGTCCACAGGACACAACATTTATTTACAAGCCTAAAACAGCCACCAAACCCAACTAAAATGGGACTATTAAGCCTTCGATTATCCCTCTACATGCTAGACAAAGAATGAATATACCAAAAGACACGGACATACATAAGCATTATATCAAACATCCTGTTTAGAAGTTTGTCCATGACAACATGTCTATCATTTTTTTTTTAAAACTTAATATGAATCCACTTGAGGCCTATAAATACCCCTCTCATCTTTAGTTAACTAACATAAGAATTGAGAGTGAAAAAGGAAGAAAACGCTGTTGTAATCTTGTGTGAACTCATCTTAAACTCTAAGAGTTAGAGAAGCTTAAGAGAGGAGGTTATAGGGTTGTAAAGGTTCTCTCCTCAACCTGTCAAAAGGAGAATCAAGTTATAAGGGTAGTTGATCTTCGCCCATTGAAGGAAGAATGTTAGTGGATGTCGGTGGCCTTGACAGAAGAGGAATTGGTGGAGTGGATGTAAGTCACGACGACCGAACCATTATAAAAATCTGGTTTGCATTTCCTTTATGCTATTTCCTTATATTGTAACTTGAATTCTTACATTCACTATGCTTCTTTACACTTTCAATTTAATATCTTTATGAAACGATTTTCATCGGAATCGGGTTTAATCAAAATGAAGATTTTTTAAACCGAAGTAATTTTATTCGCTGCACTAATTCACTCCCCCCCCCTCTTAGTGTTGTCTCGTTTCTAACAAAATGTACATGAATAATATGTCTAAATGTTATATACATAAAATGTTTATAGGTCATCAACCATACCTAGGTATGGGCTTGCATATACTTACTTCCCTACCCAATCACTTGGGTGGGAGACTAGTATCCTTACCTTCAAAACAGGATCTACAGTGAGTAATCACTCAGTAAACATTATTTAGGTGAGCATGCATCATGTCATATATACAATATTTCAAAATCATTACATATGATATTTAATGATAAATCCCTCATCCTATAACTCTTTTAGCAAGTATAACTCTACAACATAATATATGCAAAATAAAGAGATAAAATTCTACCTCAAAATAATTTGTAATACTTATATGTATATGTAGGAAGCATAGCAAATTCATGAACTTCTATTCACTAAATCATAATAAATATGTACACTCTCACATTATACATCATCGTAATATATTCATGCACTCCCACACCACATGTTATAATATATATACATATGTACTTTCATGCCATACATCATAATACATATGTATACTCTCACATCGCACTTCATGATGTACATGTGTACTCCCACACCGCATGTCATAGGATATATGTGCATTACATGTCGTAACATATCTGTGCACTTTTACATCACACATCACAAAAAACATATACATTCCTACATCACACGTCATAATATATGCATACATATAAGATATTTTTATCATAATTCATATATTTTTATATATATAATATAAATATTCACATTTAACTCATGACTAGCTCATAACGATCATATCCATCGAAACATGCTTTCCAAAATACATTATGCATACGATAATTTATAAGGCCATAATTTTACAGTTAATTAAACTTATACTTATCTGATTGAATTCAAAAAAGAAGATGCTAATGAAGGAGTACATTTATTAATTATCGAGTATGCTAAAAAGCGATACACTTATCAAATTGGAAACATAAGGTCATGATATGTCCTAATTAAGTTTAATAAAAAAAGTTTAATAAAATCCCTTATAATAAACTATACTTAGCCTAAAAATTTATCTAGATTCCACTATCAAATTTTCTAACAATTCACTCTATAACAAATAAACTATCTAGCATCAATCAAACCATCGTATAATTCGAAGAAACTTTATTTTACTATTCTAGCTAACCAAACAATATTGAATTATTATTAAATTTTGTAAAAGACTAGGAGATATATAAAACTAAGTACACACCAAAAGTTAGCTTAAAGCTAAATCATTTAGAGACTAGACTGCCATTCTAATTCAACTATCAACACCTATTCTATTATGTTAAAACTAGGTTGAGATTGTTTGAATTTATAAACCTCATATCTTGGTGGATAGAGATGATATTTACTAAATTCAAAATATCAAAGAACTCTAAAGAAACCATTTAAAACATATCAAAAGGATAGAGTTTAATCATTTTCTTAAGAGGGTCAATTTAGTTCAAATAAAATCTATTATTAAAAAATAAGAGATTTTGAGTATCTCAAATTGGGATAATCATAACTTTATGCACCAACATCATATTAAGGTCATATTAGAGATTTTAGAATCATAAGAGAATAATCCAAAATATATCTAAAATTAAAATAAGTTTAAAGTCCAAGTGACTCAAAAGTAGTCGAAATGGTCTATTTATACTCTATAAAGCTGAAACATTAGATATAGCAAGAGAATAATTAGGATTTTCTTACCTCAATCTTTCTTGGAGTTGAGGTTTCTTAGCCTCCATGAGCTTTCTTAGCCTCTATAATAAAAGCTGAGAGAATGGTTGAAGAAGAATGGAAAGAGTTGTGGGTTATTAAACTAGTAAAGAGGATAAGGAAATAAGATAAAGAGGTACATAAGAAGTTATCTTAAGGTCAAGGATTCAATCCCATTAGGCCTTGCAGGGAAATCTAAGGGTGACATCACATAGTGGAAGAACATAAAATAAAATCCCAAAATTTTCCAAAGATGTGTTCGTCGTCGTGCGAAGATTGGTGTGCAAAATTCGTAAAACTAAAAACCACACGTGAGATAGTTATGTTATATAAGGAGATCGTATATCTCTGAATCTCTACAAATCTATAGGAGAGGATGAAGGAGGTCATGCATCCCTGAATCCCTCATATTCTCCTCTCTAGCGGTGATCCACATAGCAAGGCTGCGACAACGCTCCTCAAATATCTAGGCTTGCTATTTGAGGAGAAGAAGGGGAGAGGAGAATAGGAGGTGGCAACCAAGAAAATCTCTAGCATATGGGTGTTTGGCTCCTTCCTATTTATAGACGCCCCCTATCAACTTAACCCTAATGGATCCTACCCTATTGGGTATGAGATCTTCATCCAACTACCCAAGCCTCTTAGATTAGTGGATTTCTATCCAATAATCTCTCATTGGCTCTTATTGGATCTCAATAGTAGGATCCAATAATTCAGGGGCTTATTAGATATCTAATAAGATTGGGGTCCGATGAATATCTCATATCCGAATCTCTAATCACAATGCCTAACATATGTGTGTGACCCTCTAGGCCTAACATCGAGTTGGTCGTGAGTCATACATGTGAAAACTCCTTTTAGCTCAATGAATTATTATCTCCATAATTATTCACTCGATTGATCGACTACAGACATACTAGGCCACTACACCGTAGTCCCTAGACGATACATGAGAATATAATCTATTGGACCTGTCTGTCCTCAATTATCATGTACCTATAGTCCATCGTCCATCTAATATCCTAGAAACTATATACCGGGTATGGTGTTGTTAGACCCATATGGTTTCTACTCGATTCTCGCTTTAATCGGATTCTCCAAGAGAACTTTTTCTCTTTCAATCCGAATGACTCTAGCCAGGAATTTGTTTAAGCAAGAATACATGGGATATTCCTCTCATGACACTGAGAGTGGATGATCCTCTATCGATACTCAATAGTCCTCGTAAGGTTGGCTACTACTCCCGATGACCGGCTATACTAGATCTGAAATTTTCAGACCTATAAGTCAGATATCAAAGAGTGAAGTACTCATACATAACATCCTTGGTGTCTTAAGTGTAAGGACCAGATACACCATTGGGACGACATAATTGTTGCCTGACAATAAGGCATCATCAACCATCTAACATTCTGTGAGCGGATGAATAAGTGAACTCATTCTCCAATGAGCACCTACATTGTATCACAAGTGTCCCCACACGAGCAGCTATGAGACCAACTGCATCTATCATATAGATGAGTATACAGCACACTAGTCTATTTGGTTATCTCGATGTCCCTCTCGAGTAACCTCTGATTGAGATTATTTAGGATTTGTTTTTAAAGGCGAATCGGTCTCATTATCATGATCTTATCACGATCCGATTCTCATTGCATAGATTCATGTACATCACAATATATTCATGCAAAAGGTAATATAAAGTGATAGAAGACAAAATAATAATAATAAGTAAAAAGATTACGAATCAAGTCACATGTTCCATCACTCATGTGATTGGCTTGCATGACACCTATGACTAGTAGACCTCATTTAAAATTTTATTTTATTTTTTTACTAATATAATTCTAATATTGTAGCAACTTTCATTAAGTTTAATTTGGCATAATAAAGATAATATTTGTGATCTAAACTCATAATTTAATCTCGCTTACGTGTCTCAACATTTAGTATAACACTCATCTTTGATTTGTATCTCTACTTAAGTTTTTATTACTCCATCCATGCCTAAATAGCTTATGATTCTCCATATATATAATACTTAAAACTCAAGTTGACTTATGTTAATCATGGTCAAACTCATTCAAACTTTGAGATTAACTTAGGTCGATTACAATTTAATAATCACTTTTAGTCACTATATGCTTACTTATTATCATAACTTAACCTCATATTTAGGTCTACTAGCATACTTTGGCTTGTTGCACTATGTTTAATATAAAAACTAATACTTATACATGCTTGGTCAATACTTTGTAGAACACAAAGAATGATATTTTAAAAAAAAATGTATTTCAATTTTAAAAGCAAAAAATATGAGCATATCATATATCAATCTGAAAAATTGTTTAAACTTGAAAGCATTCATAAGTGATTGAGGGTAGTGAGCAAGTAAATCACTGAGTAATGAGAATGAAAAGCATGAAAGAAATGACACATAAAGAAAGTATTCCGGATTTATAGTGGTTCGGTCGTTGTGATCTACATCCACTTCCAATTCCTCCTCTGTTAAGGCTACCGATATTCACTAACAGTCTTCCTTAAATGGGCGAAGACCAACCACCCTCTTACAACACTTTCTCCTTTTCATGAGTTTAGGAGATAACCTTTACAAGCCTCACACCTCTCTTGAATGATCACAAAACTAGAATGGGAGGAGGAGGATACTTAGCAATTTTACAACCCAAAATATCAAGATTTGTATTCATGCTTTCATTCCTCTTTCATGCACGAAAGAGTGGGGTATTTATAGGCCCCAATAGCTTCAAAAAAGGAGCCAAAAACTGTCTCATCCCGAGTTTCTGGGGTACTAACAGTACCATCGCCAGTACTAGGTGGTACCATCGCTTGCAGACTAACACTAGGTAGTAGCACCGTCTAGTTTAGGTGGTACGATCACCTGGCAGAGCCTTGGAGACCGAGCTCTGGCGGTACCATCACTTGATAGGGTGATACCACTACCTAACAGCATTAACTATCGGTGGTAACACCACCCAGTCTAGGCGGTACCACTGCCTAGACCACCTGGGAGGTTGAGTCTCAGGTGGTACCACCGCCCAGTCTGGGGGGTGCCATCACCTAACATGGCTCCAAGTGGTTGAATGAGTCATCCATCTGGCCCAATTCAGCTCTGTTTTGAGCCCAATTGGCCCTTAATTGAGTTAGTAGGTTTTTTCCCAAAACTAACTTAAATTAAAGTCCTAACTATGATAGTTAAGGCTAAAACAATTATGATACACGTAATCTAAGTTATCTGACACGTCATTTGTTCAATCGAACTCTCGATGAACTTCCGACGAACTCCCGATGACCTTCCGGTGAGCTTTCGGTGAACTCCCGACGAACTTCCAGCGAGCTTTCGGAGAACTCCCAATAAACTTCTGGAGAGCTTTCACTACATCGTATAATCATTCGATGTATCCTCTGATTCATCGAGCTTGATGCCCGATCATTGACTCCAATCCAACTTCGATTCTTCTTTAATTATTTTGCCTTTCTCGCGATCGTAATTAGTCATGCATCACTTATTTCAACACATGGATTAGATCATTAATTCACCAATTGATTTTATCATCAAAATCCAAGATTCAACAATCTCCCTCTTTTTGATGATAACAACTAATTGATGACAGAGTTAACCTTAACTCTCCCTATCTATATGTCATATTGAGATAAGGCAAACTTGAATTCAAATGGAATCATAACCCTTGAATTCAAGTGAAACAATTTTGATTATAGTGCAATACATCAAAATTTCATACATGTGCATCATCTTAGTTTCAAGTCATCAAAATATAATATATACAATTCCATCATGTCATGCATGATAATAAATTACTTTGGGCATCACCTATATGATACTAAAGCATTCATCACTTCATGCATGATACCAAATTTAACATACATGATACCAAAGCATTTTTTAACCATTTATCACTTCATGCATGATACCACATTCAACATCATTTTGGCATGATTCCAAACATTCATCATTTCTCCCCCTTTGTTATCAACAAAAAGGAGAATCATTCAATAATTTATGTAAGTATTTTTTTAAGCTATTCAAGTAAGTTTTACACTAATTTATGCAAGCTAGCAAATTTGTGAAATGAGAAGTCAAGCAAAAACTTTGCATGATAACTACTTTTTCTTCTTAAAATGGGCAAGCTAGCATTTTTACTTTAGATGTACAAGAATTTTTTTGTTCTTCTTGAGATGTGCAAGTTTCTTTCTTCCTTTTGCTATAAAAAGAAAAAGAAGAGGAAAAAGAAGAAGGGAGGAATTCATTCATCACAAGAAAAATCAAGTTATAAGAACTAAATCCATGAAAGTATTTGAACCAAATCAAATCCATAAAAAAATAAGTTTCATTAAATCAAGCTTCTACTTTCACAAAAGAAAGGATTCATCATAAAAGAGCAAAATGTGCATACTAGAAATTTATGAATCAAATCCCTATTCTTGTAAATAGAACGAAGAAGGATTCATAAGAATTAATTATCACATAAAAGATTAAGTATACCAAAAGTCTATGAATAAAAACTCTTCTTTAGTGAATTGTAAGAGGAAGGAATGAAGGAAACGATTTCGATTTAAAAAGAAAACTCAAGTTATGAAAAATCAAGAAATTTGAAAAATATATAAGAGAAACTCATGCATTTGGAAGATTTAACATGCCTAATTCTCTTCTAATAAAATCAAATTATTCCTCATTTAAAGGTTTTATAAAAATATCAACTAATTGATGTTTTATATAAATAAATTCTAGAGATATATATCATGATTATTAATATGATCTCTTATAAAATGTTGCCTAATAACAATGTGTTTAATTCTAGAATGTTCCATGAGATTTTTTGTTAAATATATTACACTAGTGTTATCATATTTTATAGGTATATTTTTCAAGCAAATTTTATAATCTTCTAAAGTATTTTTTATCCATATAACTTATGCACAACATGCATCTGCTACTATATACTTAGCTTCAGTTGTAGATAATGCAACCGAGTTTTGTTTCTTGGAAGACCAAGGGATAATTGCATGACCTAAGAATTGACATGTTCCAAATGTATTTTTTCTATCTATTTGACAACTAGCAAAATCAGTATCGACATAAGTAATCAATTCAAGATTTTTTATTTTTAGATATCATAATCCTAGATTAGGAGTTCTTTTTAGGTATTTAAAAATTCTTTTAATAGTTTTTAAGTGAGATTGCTCGGGATTTGACTGAAATCTAGTACATAGTCTAATACTAAACATAATATCATGTCTAATTGTTGTGAGGTATAATAAACTACCTATCATACCCCTATAAGTCTTTTGATCAAAACAATCTCCATTAATGTTCATATCTAATTTTGTAGAAGTACTCATTGGTGTATTTATAGCCTTAGCACTATCCATATTAAATCATTTTGAAAGATCTAATGCGTACTTAGTTTGACTAACAAAAGTTTCATCACTAAGTTGTTTGATTTGTAAGCCTAGGAAAAAGGTTAATTCCCCCATTAAACTCATTTATAATTCATGGCTCATGCTATTGGTAAAAGATTCACATAAAGACTCATTTGAAGATATGAAAATGATATCATCAGCATAAATTTGAACAATGAGAAAATTATTTTTAAAATATTTAATAAACAATGTAGTATTGACCTTGTCTTTATTAAAATTATTCTTAATTAGAAAAGAACGAAGTCTCTCGTACCAAGCTCTTGGGGCTTGTTTCAAACTATAGAGAGCCTTAGATAACTTAAAAACATGATTCAGAAAAATAATATTCTCAAATCTGGGTGGTTATTCAACATAAACTTTTTCAAAAATGAAGCCATTACGAAAAGCACTTTTAACATCCATTTGGAATAATTTAAAATTATTACAACTAGCATAGGTAAGGAGAATCCTTATGGCTTCAAGTCTAACCACAGGAGCGAAGGTTTTTTCATAATTGATACATTCTTCTTGGTTGAACCTTTAACCACAAATCTAGGCTTATTTCAAACTATAATACCAAGTTCATTTTGCTTGTTTCTAAAGACCCATTTAGTACCAATTACTGGTCACTAGGTCTAGGAACAAGCTTCCATACCTCATTTATCTCAAATTAATTTAATTCTTCATGCATTGCAAAGACCCATGAATCATCTTTCAGGGCTTTGTCAATGTATTTTGGTTCAATTTGAGACAAGAAAACTATATTAGCATAAAAATTCTTAAATAAAGAGTGAGTTTGAACAACTTTTGATATATCTATAATAATTAGCTCCTTAGGATGAGCATATACATACTTCTAATCCTTATGTAAGGATTCTTTGGAAGAAGATGCATCCAAGTTGCTTGGGGAAGGAGATTTTTTATTCAAATTTAAAACATCAAAATTAAGATCATCATCAAAATCATTTTCTTAAATTCGGGAAGCTCATTAAACACAACATGAATAGAATCCTCTATAACCAAAGTTCTTTTATTAAAAACACAAAAAAACTTTAGACATAGAGGAATAACTAAGAAAAATGCCTTCATCGAATTTTGCATCAAATTTTCCTAAGGCATCTTTTTTATTTAAAATAAAATATTTATAACTGAAAACTTTAATATATGAAATATTAAGTCTTTTGTTGTTCTATAATTCATAGGGAGTTTTGAAAAGTAATAGCCTTATAAGAACCCTGTTCATGATATAGCATATCATGTTAACAACTTCAACCCAAAAATACTTAGATAGGTTATGCTCATTAAGCATGGTTCTTGCCATTTCTTGTAAACTCCTATTTTTTTCTCTAAACAACTCCATTTTGTTGAGGGTCTCTTGGAGTAGAGAAGTTGTGGTTATACCCATTGGAATCATAAAAGTTTTTAAAATTATGGTTTTAAAATTCACCACCATAATCACTTCGAATAAAGACAATCATAAAACCCTTTTCATTTTGAACTAATTTATAAAATTTTAAAAAATAATTAAAGCAATCACTTTTATGTGCCAAGAATTATGTCCAAAGGTACTTATTTGATTCTTTGATTTAAAACTACTTTTTATTTATTTTTCTAATTGACATGCATCATAAACTTTGTCTTTGACAAACTTGATACTAGGCATTCATTCCTCTTACAAGTTCTCTAGTTGAAATTTGATAGATTAGTTTCATGCTAGTATGACCTAATCTCCTATGCCAAAGCTATGCATTATTATCTAAAGCCGAAAAACACGTTTCATCGTAAAAATCATCAATATCAATAGTATACATATTATTATTTTTTAAGCCAATCATAGATCTATTTTTGTGTATTTTAATTATATAAGTATTAGATTCAAGTTTGATAATAAATCCTTTATCACATAATTGACTAATGCTTAGTAGATTATGTTTTAAACCATATATTAATAACACATCTTCAATTAAAATATTTGATTTGTTACCTATATTTCTTTTACCAATAAATTTTTCTTTGTTGTTATCTCCGAAGGTAACAAATAATTCATCTTGGCTAGTGAGCTTAGAGAAGTGTGTTGGATCTCCGTTCATATGTCTTGAGCATCTACTATTAAGGTCTCTTACTCCTAGCTTGTTATTATAGACATATCTACAAGAAAATGGGTTTTATTTTAGGTACCCATTTAATCTTGAGTCCCTCATAAATAGATCTATCTATCATTGAGTTATTTATGGTTCCTTTGGGAACTCAAACTAATTTGTGTGGACTATACCTTTTAAATAGACATTTGTAGGCAAAATGACCATATTTTTCATAAAAATTATATTTTTCTATAGGTGAGATATGTAATGTAGGTCTCTTAATGAAGATGGTTGGCTTTTGTTGAGTGTTACTCACAAAGCCAATCCCTTCCTTTCTATGAACATGACCCTTATTAGCAAGGTTCATGTTTAGAGATTTATTACTCATTTTAAAATTTTCTAATATTTCTTGTAGTAAGACATTTTCTTTTCTAAGTGAATCTATCTCATCACACTTAGTGCAAGAAGCTAACATACTATCATCATACTCATTTTTTAATTTATCAAATTCACTAACAAGAGAAGCATGCTCCTTATTTAACAACTTATATTTTTTACCAACTAGCTTATATTCATCATATAGATAATTGAAAGCGATAAGTAAATCATCATAAGCTAAATGAGATTCGATTGAGTCACTTACCTTGTCATTGAGTGTCATTAGAGCATAGTTAGCAACTTCTTCTTTGTTGGTTGGCTCCTCGTCTTCAAATGCACTTGAATTGTCCCAAGTTGCTTTAAGCATCTTCTTTCTTTAGTAGCTTCTTCTTTACTTAGGGCCAATTATTTTTAAAGTGTTCCGGCTTCTTACATTCATAAAATATTACTTGGTCCTTTTTTAATTCACTTTTGTTCTTAGTGTCTTGTTTTATTTTGTTTATTTTTAAGAATTTTTTAAACCTTCTTGTAAGAGGTGTCAAGTTATTATCATTATCATCGTCATCACTTGAGTTGATACTTAAGTGGTCTTTTTTGGCTCTAAGTGTCATGTCCTTCTTGTTCTTTGGAAGGTTGTTCTCAAGTTCATCATGTATTATATATGTCATTTCATAGGCCATCAAGGACCTGATAAGTTCTTCAAGCGAAAAGTTATTAATATCTTTTACTTCTTGTATTGCCGTTACTTTAGGATCCCAACTTTTTTGAAGAGATCTTAATATCTTATTAACAAGTTTAAAATTAGAAAAACTTTTACCAAGTGCTTTTAGACCATTGATGACATTAGTAAAACAGGTGTATATGTCTCCAATAGTCTCGCTTAGTTTCATACGAAATAACTCATAGCTATAAACCAAAAGATCAACTTTTGACTCTTTAACCCTACTTATGTCTTTGTGTGTGACTTCAAGTGTATGCCAAATCTAATGTGCAGTTTTGCTCGTGGGTGGCCCGCATGCGCCGCTGCCCCCATGGTTACCTGCTTGCGGTCTGCATGCTGTTGGTCGTAGGCGGTTGGATGTTGCTTACTGACCACCTGCACATAGGTGGCTAGGCCTTGGCCAAGGCTACAGCTATTGGCCAACCTACGAGGGCAGCAATAGGTGCTGCCCTCTCTCTCCTTTTGCGTCAATAATTTTGACATTAAAAGTCTTTCTAAATACAATACACAATTCAAAACCAATCTGTCACATGAACAACCTAACTCTGATATGACTGTAGGAAAATATAGGGGCAACATCATATGCATAACGAAAGAATAGAAAATAAAAACCCTAAATTTCCCAAAAAGGTATTCATCGTCGTGCGAAGATTGGTGTGCAAAAACTCACAAAAATTAAATCCACGTGTGAGATAGTTGTGTTACCTAGGAAGATTGTATATCCTTGAATCCCTATAAATATTTAGGAGAGGATGAAGGAGGTCAAGCGCCATCCTATCTAGCGATGATCCATATAGTAGGGTTGCAACGACGCTCCTCAAATCACTGCTTAAATCTCTACACCTACTATCTAAGGAGGAGACGAGGAGAGAAGAATAGAAGGTGACAACTAATAAGCCTCTGGCCTATGGGTCTTTTGTTCCCTCATATTTATAGAGGCTCCATGTCAACTTAACCCCAATGGATCTTGCCCTATTGGGTATTGGATCTCTATCCAATGACCTAAGCCTCTTAGATTAGTATGTCTCTATCCAATAATCTCTCATTGGCTCTTATTGGATCCCATTCATATGATCCAATAATTCAGGGGCTTATTGGATATTAAATAAGATATGGGTTCCGACGGATATCTTATATCCAAATCTCTACTTGTCGCAACACCTATTATATGTGTGTGACCTTCTAGGCTCAATATCGAGCTATCTATGAGTCATACTTGTTAGAACTCTTTCTAGCTTAGTGAATTATTATCTTTACAATAATTCACTCGACTCATCGATTGCAGATGTACTAGGCCATTATGTCGCAGTCCCCAAACAATACAAGATAATTCAATCCTTTGAACCTATCTGTTCTCAATTACCATGTACCTATAGTGTTGAATCTCAGATTTTGATGATGAAACCAATTGATAGTGTTTATCTGATCTATGTTTTGAGTAACACAGAAAGCTTCGATCAGGGAGAGACAATTAAAAGTAGGAAGAATCATATTGGACCGAAGTAGAACATGTCAAAAGATTGGACGTCGAGCTGGAGGATCGATCGACGTATCGACAAAAGGCTTCGGGCCATGGGTTCGGGCATCAGGCCAAGAAGAGCAGAAATTATGCTAAGGAAATCGAAGTTGTAGAGGTCAACTGACCAATTGGGTAATAGGCTGCAAGAGAGGATGATGCGCTAAAGATTCGGACGAAGCACCGATAAACCAATGACATGCCGGACAATATTTGATTAGCTTTGTAATAATAATCTAGATCGAAGTAGGTTTAGGCATAATTGGGTTAGAATTGGGCTAACTCAATTAGGGCTATGTTGGGCCAAGTAAAAGGCTCAAAACATGACTCAACAAGTAGAACCATCGATGGCACAATCTCCAAGACTGTGTTAGGCGATGGCACTACCCAGACTTAGTCTCCGAGATTGTTAGGTAGTGGTACCACTAATCTGGGCGATGGTACCATCTAGACACAGTCTCCTAGGCGGTGGTACCGCCCAGTGTCAGTGCTGCAGGTGGTGGTACTGCCAGTACCCCGAAAACTAGGAATGAGATACCATTAGGCTCTAAGTTTGATACCCCTCTCATCCCTGGTTAACACACACAAGCACAATCACTTGATAAATCCCCTTCTCTAGTCCTAAAATTTATAATTCTTTTTAGGGAGGAGTGAGTGCTTGTAAAAGGTTATCTCCTAATCCTGTGAAAAGGAGAAGAGGGGTGTAAAAGGGTAGTTGATCTTCGCCTGTTAAAAGAAGATCGGTAGTAGAAGCTAGTGGCCTCGACGGAAGAGGAATCGAGAGTGGATATAGGTCACGACGACCGAACCACTATAAAAATCTGGTTTGCATTTACTTCTTGCTATTTACCTTTATTGCAAATTGAATTCTTACTTTCACTACGCTTTTGCATGCTTTCAAAGTTAAACTCTTTCTGATATGTTTTTTGTTGTACAAAGATTTTTGACTCAACGTAATTTTACCGCTATACTGATTCACCCCCCCTTTAGTATCGACTCAATCCTAATAATATCCCTCATCCATCTAATATATCAGAGACCATATACCAGACATGGTGTTGTCAAACCCATACGGTTTCTACTTGAGCCTCATTTTAATTAGATTCTCCCGGAGAACTCTTTCTCTCTCAATCCAAATGACTCTGGCTAAGGATTTGTCTAAGCAAGAACACATGAGATATTCTGTTAATGACACCGAGAGTGAATGATCCTCTATCGACACTCAATAGCCCTCGTAAGATTGACCGCCACTCCCGATGACTGGCTGTGCTATATCTGGAACTTCCAAACCTATAAGTCTAGTATCAAAGAGTGGAGTACTCATACAAAATATCCTTGGTGTCTCAAGTCTAAGGACCAAGTACACCACTAGGATAACGAAATCGATGTTTGACAATGAGATATCATTAACTATCCAGCATTCCCCGAGAGGATCAATCGTCCTAGTATCCCCACATGAGCTGTTATGAGACCAACTGCCTCAATCATATGGACGAATAAATAGCACACTAGTCTGTCCGGTTATCTCGATGTCCGTCTCGAGTAACCTATGACTAGGATTATTTAAGATCCGTGTTTAAAAATGAATCAGTCTCATTTTCGTGATCTCATCATGATCCGATTCTCATTGCATAGATTCATGGACATCACAATATATAAATATATATATACATATGTATATACATATATATTTGTATATACATATGTATGTATATATGTATATACATATATATATATATACATATGTACATAAATGTATATATATATGTATATATGTATATATATGTATATATATACATATATACATATATGTATATGTATATATATATAAGTATATATATATATATATATATATATATATATATATATATATGTGTATATATGTATATGTATATATATGTATATATATACATGTATATATATGTATATATATACATGTATATATGTATATATATATATATGTATATATGTGTGTATATATATATATGTATGTATATATATATATATATATATATATATGTATATATATATATATATATATATATATATATATATATATATATATATATATGTATATATATATATATGTATATATATATATATATATGTATATATATATATATGTATATATATGTATATATATACATATATATATATATGTATATATATGTATATATGTATACATATATATATACACATATATATGTACATATGTATACATATATATATATATATATATATATATATATATATATATATATATATATATATATATATATATATATATATATTTACATATATATATAGACATGTATATATATATATATGTATATATGTATATATGTGTATATATATATGTATACATATATATATATATACATACATATATATGTATTGGTATATATATATATATATATATATATATATATATATATGTATATATATATATATATATGTATATATATATATATGTATATATATATATGTATATGTATATATATATGTATATATATATATATGTATATGTATATATATATGTATATGTATATATATATATATATGTATATATATATATATGTATGTATATATATATATATATATACACATACATATATATGTATATATATACATACATATATATGTATGTATATATATGTATATATATGTATATACATGTATATATATGTATATATATATATATATGTATATATGTACGTATATATATGTATGTATATATATACATATATACATACATATATGAGTATATATATAGATATATATATATACATATATATATATATATATATATATTGTTGAATCTCGTATTTTGATGATGAAACTACTTGATATATGTTTATGATTTAATCTGCGTTTTGAGTGACGCAGGATGCTTCGATCAGGATGAGACAATTAAAGCAGGAACATCATGTTGTGCCGGAGGAACATGTCAGAAGATTGGACGTCGGGCCGGTGGATCGGTCGACGTATCGACAGAAGGCTTCGGGTCGTGGACTCGGGCATCGGGCCAAGAAGATTGGGTATTGTGCCAAGGATATCGGAGTTGCGGAGTCAACTGGCCGATTGGGCAATAGGCCACAAGAAAAGACGATGCGCCGAAGAATCGGACGAAGCGTCGAGGGACCAATGACATGCCGGACAACTTGGTTAATTGCTTAGAACTAATTGTCTCGATCGAAGTTTTTGTTTTGTTGTGCAGGATTAACTACGATGAAACTTAGACAAGCAGCAGGTGTTGCGCCGGAGTCAAGATCATGATCACGTTGGGAGTTCTAGAGTTCGACGGAAGTTCGGACGGTCGTCGGAGGTTCAGCGAGAACAGATCCGAGAAGTCCAGAAGCTTGCCAAGCGAAGCTCGTCGAAACTCGCCAAGTGGATCGTCGCAAAGTCCAGGAGTTTGCCGGAAGTCCGCAGAAGCATCACCGAGGGTTCATCGGATGATCGACGGAAGTTCGCCGGAAACTCGCCGGAAGAAGCGATTGACGTACCGAAGCAAAGCTGCAGAAATTGTCTTAGATTTAATCGTAGTTAGCACGGTGATTAAGTTAGAAATGGGAGGTGATCCCATTAGCTTAATCCTGGGGCAATTGGGCCCCTGAAGAACTCAAGTTGGGTCGAATGGTTCAACCCATTCGAACCCAAGTAGCTGTGGGAGGTGCAACCGCCCAGGCAGGGAGGTGCAACCGCCCAGGCTAAGTCTCCCAGCGAGACTGGGCGGTGCAACCGCTCCAGCCAGGAGGTGCAACCGCCCACGGCTCAGTCTCCAAGTGAGACTGGGCGGTGCAACCTCCTCTGTCAAGAGGTAGCACCGCCAGAGCTCAAGTTCCGAGCTCTGCCGAGAGGTGCAACCACCGAGCTCGGTCTTCGAGCTCTGGCAGGGTGATGCAACCTCCTTGGACAGGTGATGCATCGCCTGAGCTCGGTCTTCGAGCTCTGGCAGGAAGGTGCAACCACCCCTGACAGAGAGGTGCACCCGCCTGAGCTCAGTCTTCGAGCTCTGCCAGGCGGTGCAACCTCTCCAGTCAAGAGGTGCAACCGCCTGATCCCGGAATTCCGGGATTTGATGGTTTTGAGCTCGAATTTTGAACTGGGTTGGGGCCTATAAATACCCCACCCATTCAGCACTGAAAAGATACAGACCTACACCGAAATCTTGATCTTTTCTGTGATTCTAAGAGCTCAAAAGTGTTGTAAAGCCTTTAAGTCTCCTCCTTCTGTTCTTCAAGTTTTCAGTTGTAAAGTGAGGAGAGAAAGGTCTGTAAAGGTTGTCTCCTGAGCCTGTCAAAAGGAGAGAAATTGTAAAAGGGCAGTTTGGCCTTCGCCTATTGAAGGAAGGCCCCTAGTTGACGTCGGCAACCTCGTCGGTGGAGGAAGCCAAAAGTGGAGTAGGTCAAGGCTGACCGAACCACTCTAAATCTCTGGTTTGCATTTATTTTCGAGCACTTTATCATTACTGCAAACCTCCTTCATTACAACTGCTCTCTGCGCTTTCACGAACAAGTTCTAAGTGCTGTTCTTCCGAATCTGCATTCAGACGTAAATTCGTATTTTCATACATTACAGTTTCCGTTTACGTTTGATTCTGCAGAACTGTTTTCCGTGCCTTTACGAACGAGCTTCTTTGCAGTTTACACTTACATTTTGATCCTATTGATAACTGCAAACTGTCCTCTACAATTTTACGAACGAGTTTTAACATTTAGACGTAAAACTGCATTCAGACGTAAATCGGCTTTCCTCGCTCAATCATCAGTTCTCAGTTCACGTTTACGTCTTGATTTCAACTGCATACTACCTTCTGCGAGTATACAAACGAGTTTCAAAGTTTAGACGTAAATCTGCGTCTAGACGTAAAACTGTGTTTAGACGTAAATCTGCGTTTAGAAAATCTGTGTTTAGACGTAAATATGCGTTTAGACGTAAATCTGCGTTTAGACGTAAATCTGCGTTTAGACGTAAAACTGCGTTTAGACGTAAATCTGCGTTTAGACGTAAACTGCGCTTAGACGCAAAACTGCGCTTAGACGCAATCTGCGCTTAGACGCAAACTGCACTTAGATACAAACTGAGAATTTGCTTTTGCATCATAATAGTTTTTGAACGAACGCAGCTTTTGGTTTTTAATCGCTGTAAGATTTCCGCTGCACTAATTCACCCCCCCCCCTCTTAGTGCTCTCGATCCTAACAATTGGTATCAGAGCAAGGTTAACTCTCTAAAGGATTAAAACCCAAGAGAGATGGCATACGCCGGAAACCAAGAGGGGCATTCGATTACACGTCCACCCATGTTCAGTGGAACGGACTACACTTACTGGAAGACCCGAATGAGGATCTTTCTTATTTCTATGGATTTTGAACTGTGGAACCTTGTTGAAAACGGATTTTCAAAGTCTTCTCTTCCAATGATCGATTGGAATGAGTTGGAAAAGAAGGCTTTCGCTCTTAATGCAAAGGCTATGAATGCCTTATTTTGCGCACTTGATAAAAACGAGTTTAATCGTGTTTCAACTTGCGAAACTGCTTTTGATATTTGGCACACACTTGAAGTGACCCACGAGGGCACAAGTAGAGTGAAAGAGTCAAAAATCAATCTGTTGCTGCATTCTTTTGAATTTTTCCGAATGAAACCGAGTGAAACCATTGGCGACATGTTTACCCGTTTCACGGATGTCGTCAACGGTCTAAAAGGACTCGGAAAAAGTTTTTCGGATTTTGAACTCGTTAATAAAATACTAAGATCCCTTCCTAAAAGTTGGGATCCTAAAGTCACTGCCATTCAAGAGGCAAAGGATCTGCGCAACTTCCCTCTTGAAGAACTAATCGGGTCATTAATGACCTACGAAATGACTTGCAAAGCTCATGAAGAGCAAGAAGACATCCTTCCAAAGAACAGGAAGGATATGGCACTTAAAACTTCTGAATGCCACTTGAGAGAAAACTCAAGTGATGAGGACTGTGATGATGACTTGGCACTTTTGACAAGAAAGTTTAAGAAATTCTTCAAAAGAAACAAGTTTAAAAACGATGTGAAAAATAAACTTGAACCCAAGAAGGACCAAGTGATCTGCTACGAATGTAAAAAGCCGGGACACTACAAGAATGATTGTCCCCATGTCAAGAAAAGAACAACAAAGAAGAAGGCGCTCCAAGCAACATGGGATGATTCGAGCGCATCTGAGGAAGAGGAGTCCAACACCGAGCAAGTTGCTCATTACGCCTTTATGGCCATCGAAGAGGAGGTAACGGATTTATTAGATGCTGATTTATCTTTCGATGAATTATTAAATGCCTTCCATGATTTATTTGATGAATGCAAAGTTATAAATAGAAAATACAAGTTGCTAAAAAAGGTACATGATAATCTTACTTGTGAGTTTGATAAGTTAAAAGTCAAACATCATGATAGTTTAAATTCATGTATCAAATGTCATGATTTAGAAACCATACAAAAAGAAAACTTGCTACTTAAGGACACCTTGAAGAAATTCGAGGTTGGTAGCAAGTCATTAAACATGATCCTTACAAACAAGGGTCATGCTCCCAAAAGAAGTGGGATTGGATTTGTGAGGAGTCCTCACCAAAATCCAACTACCTTCATAAAAGGCTCTATCTTACATGTTCAACACCAAACCAAGTGCAACTTTTGTTGCAAGTTTGGACACAAGACACATTGTTGTCCTTTCAAGAAAATAAGTCCAAACAAATTAATTTGGGTTCCTAAAGGAACCATGATAAACTCTATGCAACATGATAGAAAATGTAGATCTATTTATGAGGCACCCAAAAGCAAATGGGTTCCTAAAGATCATCCCTTCCTATAAAAACATTAAAAGTCTAGGCCGGAGCAAGAAATAATATTCTGCTCCTTGACTCTCAATGGTCGTAAACCAAGAAAGGAACTCGCAACGCTTAAGTAACAAGTGGAAGTTGTGAAATCACAAATACGATACAACCTTATTAGAAACATATGATATCCAAATTCACAAACCCCCCTGATCTTCAAAACCCGTTCATCTACGAATTAATTCTTGTAGAAATTAAATATGTCATGATCTTAAAAGGGATACCAAACAAACATACGTATGCACGTTAAAAGATCTATCTTGATCATACAAGAGCTTCTTCCTTAAATAAAAACTCATACGAAATCATGTAACAAACATTAATTGCTCTGAAACTCTCCTCAAAGCAAAGGCTCCCTAAATCAAATCAACTTAGGTGCTCACTGGCTGCAGGCGGTGGCACCTCTCCAGCTGGCGGTGACACCTCCAGCTATCACGGGTTGCCAGAGGTTGCACCGCTCCAGCCAGAGGTGCAACCGCCAGCAGCTCTGCCCTTTAAACCCATACTAGGGCCGGCTAAGGAACCGACCCCAACTCACCCCCATTTCCTCCTCTACTCTTCCAAGTCTCCTCCACTCCCATTTCACTCCTCTAAGCCTTCCAAATACCTCCCATTTCGGAGCAAAACATCAAGAATCCTTCCTTCTCTTGAAGATTTCACAAAGGTACTCTCTAAGAAGCTCTTAAATTCTGTTTTGTTCTTCATTTACTTTAGCTTATCATCATCCCTCTAAACAGCAGTAGTTATGGGATCTAGAAGATCCTCAAGGGACAAGGGAAAGAGGAGATTAGTAGAAGAGTTTGATTTCACTCTTTTCGATTCAAAATACCATGCTGAAAAATTTCCCTCTTTCGAACTTAGATGTATTACTAAGGGAAAATACGTAGATCTAAATGAACTAAGAAACTTAGAGACCATCCAATGGTTTGCGAACCTAGATCTACTCCCAATCTTGCAGATTAATGAACCCATCTATCCTAGGCTTGTTAGATTATTTTACAATAACATACAAATAGATGATGAAGGAAGAATGTCCACCTATCTTTTGGGACAACACATCTCAATCACTGATAAATTCATTTGTGATATGATAGGCATTCCCATAAAAAGCATAGGACTCTACTTTAGAGGATCATGGGATGATGAAAGTATTGGAACATCCTATGTTGAAGCCTTAGGAACAATCTTTGCCAATCCTAACATAGCAATGGTTCCTAAAAGTTGTGAACATCTATTGCCTTTGAACACTAAGATACTTCATTATATCATGACTAGTATAATTCTTCCTAAACAATACCATCATGATGAAATAAGTCAACTAGAATTAGGAACTATGTACTCTATCTTGAAGGGTCATGGCATCTGTCTTGGCTATCTTATTCAACAAAATATGTTAGAATTATCTAAGAAAGATATGATGCTCCCATATGGTGGTATAATCACTAGAATAATAAAAGCTTACGACATTCTAATATCACCAGAAGAAGAAGTAATGAAAGTAGATCGATACAGCATAATAAACAAAAATCTACTTCACCGACTAAGATGCTACTATAGAAACGGTAACTGGGTTAGACTCCCTAGAAGGACAGATTCCCCTCAGCCTGAACCTGAACCTGAACCAGAGCCGGAAACCCCAGTCTTTAGGAGTACCCAATCTCCTCCGATCCTTCCCCTTGAGGAAACACATCCAGCTGAGCAAACTCATACATCCATCGAAGAAATTGGGATTCGTATGGATCGATTCAGAGACAAGAACGGATTGAACAAAGACAAGATCAAATCCTATCTGAGCTACAGCAAATTCATAGTCAATTTGACTCTTTGTTTAGGCACTTTAATTTTCCACCGCATCAATGAACTTATTGAACACCTGTTGTTGTTGTAAACTTCTTATGATACTCACTTCTGATGAACTGGCTGTGAACATCTATTGTGGTAAAAGTTACTGTTTGTGATACTCACTTCTTATCATTACTGTTTGTAATGTGTCCAAATTAAGAATGTTGTGCTTTGAAACTAAAAGTTCTGAAAATCTTGTGTTCATTCCAAGAAAACTAGGAATGTTGATATGTCCGAACAGATAAATTTGTTAAATTTTTTTTTTTTTTCGGACTATGTTGTATGATCAAATCACTTGATTTCCATGATTATATGTGAAAATCTGCAACAAAATCTTGTCCGAATGCATCTTATTTACAGATTTTCTCGTTCACCTTCATGTAAATTGAGTTTCTGAAATAGATTTGATGAAGTGATTCATGTGTATGTATTCCATCTTGCAAAATCTTTACAATGGATTATAACACAAAGGGGAAGAAGTATTTAAAGCAATCTATGTAAAATTCCTCTATAAGCTTGCTATTATTATTTTCTGGTTTCATAGTTATCATGCCTTTTGTTGATGACAAAGGGGGAGAAACATATGAATTGATAAACACTATGTCATAGCTGAACTATGAGAAATATATGAATTGATGCTATGATTGCCAAACTTGTATTATACCATGTGATGAAATGCTATAATTGATAAACACTTGAAATGTTTGCATTATGATATCAAAAGCTTACACCGCAATTTTTCATGTTGATATTTGATATTAGCAAACTTGCATGATGATAAAACTTGACATTATGATTTTCATGCAATGAGTTGAACCAATATCACACACACTTGATTGTAGTACTTCTCCTTTTTATTGATGACAAAGGGGGAGAAGTATGTTGATGACATGACATGTGATGCATAAGTTTATGCATAAGTTCATGTTGACGTGTTGCAAGTATTCATGATGAATATTGCAATGACTTGAATTCAGTTTGAATTCAAGGTTCTATCAATATGGCATATTGATAGGGGGAGTTTATTTACGTGTTGCAAGTATTCATGATGAATATTGCAATGACTTGAATTCAGTTTTAATTCAAGGTTCTATCAATATGGTATATTGATAGGGGGAGTTTGTTTAAACTCCGGGAGTTAAGCTTAACTCCGTCATCAAGTGGTTGTCATCATCAAAAAGGGGGAGATTGTTGAATCTCGTATTTTGATGATGAAACTACTTGATATATGTTTATGATTTAATCTGCGTTTTGAGTGACGCAGGATGCTTCGATCAGGATGAGACAATTAAAGCAGGAACATCATGTTGTGCCGGAGGAACATGTCAGAAGATTGGACGTCGGGCCGGTGGATCGGTCGACGTATCGACAGAAGGCTTCGGGTCGTGGACTCGGGCATCGGGCCAAGAAGAGTGGGTATTGTGCCAAGGATATCGGAGTTGCAGAGTCAACTGGCCGATTGGGCAATAGGCCACAGGAAAAGACGATGCGCCGAAGAATCGGACGAAGCGTCGAGGGACCAATGACATGCCGGACAACTTGGTTAATTGCTTAGAACTAATTGTCTCGATCGAAGTTTTTGTTTTGTTGTGCAGGATTAACTACGATGAAACTTAGACAAGCAGCAGGTGTTGCGCCGGAGTCAAGATCATGATCACGTTGGGAGTTCTAGAGTTCGACGGAAGTTCGGACGGTCGTCGGAGGTTCAGCGAGAACAGATCCGAGAAGTCCAGAAGCTTGCCAAGCGAAGCTCGTCGGAACTCGCCAAGTGGATCGTCGCAAAGTCCAGGAGTTTGCCGGAAGTCCGCAGAAGCATCACCGAGGGTTCATCGGATGATCGACGGAAGTTCGCCGGAAACTCGCCGGAAGAAGCGATTGACGTACCGAAGCAAAGCTGCAGAAATTGTCTTAGATTTAATCGTAGTTAGCATGCTGATTAAGTTAGAAATGGGAGGTGATCCCATTAGCTTAATCCTGGGGCAATTGGGCCCCTGAAGAACTCAAGTTGGGTCGAATGGTTCAACCCATTCGAACCCAAGTAGCTGTGGGAGGTGCAACCGCCCAGGCAGGGAGGTGCAACCGCCCAGGCTAAGTCTCCCAGCGAGACTGGGCGGTGCAACCGCTCCAACCAGGAGGTGCAACTGCCCACGGCTCAGTCTCCAAGTGAGACTGGGCGGTGCAACCTCCTCTGTCAAGAGGTAGCACCGCCAGAGCTCAAGTTCCGAGCTCTGCCGAGAGGTGCAACCACCGAGCTCGGTCTTCGAGCTCTGGCAGGGTGATGCAACCTCCTTGGACAGGTGATGCATCGCCTGAGCTCGGTCTTCGAGCTCTGGCAGGAAGGTGCAACCACCCCTGACAGAGAGGTGCACCCGCCTGAGCTCAGTCTTCGAGCTCTGCCAGGCGGTGCAACCTCTCCAGTCAAGAGGTGCAACCGCCTGATCCCGGAATTCCGGGATTTGATGGTTTTGAGCTCGAATTTTGAACTGGGTTGGGGCCTATAAATACCCCACCCATTCAGCACTGAAAAGATACAGACCTACACCGAAATCTTGATCTTTTCTGTGATTCTAAGAGCTCAAAAGTGTTCTAAAGCCTTTAAGTCTCCTCCTTCTGTTCTTCAAGTTTTCAGTTGTAAAGTGAGGAGAGAAAGGTCTGTAAAGGTTGTCTCCTGAGCCTGTCAAAAGGAGAGAAATTGTAAAAGGGCAGTTTGGCCTTCGCCTATTGAAGGAAGGCCCCTAGTTGACGTCGGCAACCTCGTCGGTGGAGGAAGCCAAAAGTGGAGTAGGTCAAGGCTGACCGAACCACTCTAAATCTCTGGTTTGCGTTTATTTTCGAGCACTTTATCATTACTGCAAACCTCCTTCATTACAACTGCTCTCTGCGCTTTCACAAACAAGTTCTAAGTGCTGTTCTTCCGAATCTGCATTTAGACGTAAATTCGTATTTTCATACATTACAGTTTCCGTTTACGTTTGATTCTGCAGAACTATTTTCCGTGCCTTTACGAACGAGCTTCTTTGCAGTTTACACTTACATTTTGATCCTATTGATAACTGCAAACTGTCCTCTACAATTTTACGAACGAGTTTTAACATTTAGACGTAAAACTGCATTCAGACGTAAATCGGCTTTCCTCGCTCAGTCATCAGTTCTCAGTTCACGTTTACGTCTTGATTTCAACTGCATACTGCCTTCTGCGAGTATACAAACGAGTTTCAAAGTTTAGACGTAAATCTGCGTCTAGACGTAAAACTGCGTTTAGACGTAAATCTGCGTTTAGACGTAAATCTGAGTTTAAGACGTAAATCTGAGTTTAGACGTAAATCTGTGTTTAGACGTAAATCTGCGTTTAGACGTAAATCTGCGTTTAGACGTAAATCTGCGTTTAGACGTAAAACTGCGTTTAGACGTAAATCTGCGTTTAGACGTAAACTGCGCTTAGACGCAAAACTGCGCTTAGACGCAATCTGCGCTTAGACGCAAACTGCACTTAGATACAAACTGAGAATTTGCTTTTGCATCATAATAGTTTTTGAACGAACGCAGCTTTTGGTTTTTAATCGCTGTAAGATTTCCGCTGCACTAATTCACCCCCCCCTCTTAGTGCTCTCGATCCTAACATATATATATGTATATATATATACATATATATATATATATATGTATATATATACATATATATATATATACATATACATATATATACAAATACAAATACAAATACATATATATATATATATATATATATATATATATACATACATATATATATATATATATACATATACATATATGTATATATGTATATATATACATATATATACATATATATACATATATACATATATATACATTTATGTACATATGTATATATATATATGTATATATACATATATACACACTCACATGATTACCTTGCAGTGCACTTATGACTAGTATTAGAGGCTTCTTGGTTACCACCTCCTATTCTCTTCTTCCCTTCTCCTCCTCATTTAACAGGTATAAAAATTTGGGTAGCGATTTGAGGATTGTCTTCCAAGCCCTACCATGTGGATCACTATCAGAGATGATGACGTTTGACCTCCTTCATCCGCTTCTATAGATCTGCAGGAATCTTGGGATATATGATCTCCTTAGGTAAAATGACTATTCATATATGGATTCAAGTTTTACAGTTTTTGTGCACCAATCTTCGCATGACAACGAACACCTTTTTGAAAAATTTATGGTTTTTTGTTTTCTATTTATCCACTGCGTATATGATGTCACCTCTAGATTTCCATATATGCCAAATATCATATGTAGTTTCACATATAGAAACATGATTAAACTATTTTTTGTCTCAAGCATAAAATAAAGCATTCATAGTTTTAGCATTTAAAGGAAATGTTTTCTTCTTAAAATCATTACATTCATTCATTGGTCTAGAGGATTTTTTGAAACCACATTCAACAATATTTCATAAATCAAAATATATAGAAATCAAGAAAATCAATATTTGTGTCTTCTAACAAGTGTAGTTTGTCCCACTAAACATAGGAGGATGAGTGATAGAGTGATCCTCTTGATTACCACAAAAAGTCATTTAATCTCTCTTAGGTGTTAAACTTGTTAGGATCGAGAGCACTAAGAGGGGGGGGGTGAATTAGTGCAGCGGAAATCTTATAATAATTTAAAAACCAAAAGCTGCGTTCGTTCAAAAACTATTGTGATGCAAAAGCAAATTCGCAGTTTGTATCTAGGTGCAGTTTGCGTCTAAGCGCAGATTGCGTTCAAGCGCAGTTTTGCGTCTAAGCGCAGTTTTGCGTCTAAACTCAGATTTACGTCTAAACGCAGATTTACGTCTAAACGCAGATTTACGTCTAAACGCAGTTTTACGTCTAAACGCAGTTTTACGTCTAAACGCAGTTTTGCGTCTAAACGCAGTTTTACGTCTAAACGCAGATTTACGTTTAAACGCAGATTTACGTCTAAACGTAGTTTTACGTCTAAACGCAGATTTACGTCTAAACTTTGAAACTCGTTTATATACTTGCAGAAGGCAGTATGCAGTTGAAATCAAGACGTAAACTTAAACTGAAATCTGACGATTGAGTGAGGAAAGCCGATTTACGTCTGAATGCAGTTTTACGTCTAAATGTTGAAACTCGTTCGTAAAATCGTAGAGGACAGATTGCAGTTATTAATAGGATTAAAATGTAAGCGTAAACTGCAAGGAAGCTCGTTCGTAAAAGCGCGGAAAACAGTTCTGCAGAATCAAACGTAAACGTAAACTGTAATGTATGAAAATACAAAGTTACGTCTGAATGCAGATTTGGAAGAACAGCTCTTAGAACTTGTTCGTGAAAGCGCAGAGAGCAGTAGTGATGAGGGAGGTTTGCAGTAATGATAAAGTACTCGAAATTAAACGCAAACCAGAGATTTAGAGTGGTTCGGTCAGCCTTGACCTACTCCACTTTTGGCTTCCTCCACCGATGAGGTTGCCGACGTCAACTAGGTGCCTTCCTTCAATGGGCGAAGGCCAAACTTCCCTCTTACAGTTTCTCTCCTTTTGACAGGCTTAGGAGACAACCTTTACAGACCTTTCTCTCCTCACTTTACAGTTGAAAACTTGAAGAACAGAAGGAGGAGACTTAAAGGCTTTACAACACTTTTGAGCTCTTTAGAATCACAGAAAAGATCACAATTTTGGTATGGGTCTGTTTCTTTTCAGTGCTGAATGGGTGGGGTATTTATAGGCCCCAACCCAATTCAAAATTCGAGCTCAAAACGATCAAATCGATCAAATCCCAGAATTCTGGGATTAGGCGGTTGCACCTCTCGACTGGAGAGGTGGCACCGCCTGGCAGAGCTCGAAGACTGAGCTCTGCCGATTGCTTCTCTCTGCCAGAGCTCGAAGACTGAGCTCGATGGTTGCATCACCTGGCAGAGCTCGAAGACTGAGCTTGGTGGTTGCATCACTTGGCAGAGCTCCAAACTGAGCTCAAGCTGATGCACCATTCTGCCAGAGCTCGAAGACTGAGCTTGGTGAATGCATCACCTGGCAAAGCTCGAGACTGAGCTCAGGCTGATGCACCACTCTGCCAGAGCTCGAAGACTGAGCTCGGTGGTTGCATCGCCTGGCAGAGCTCGGAACTTGAGCTCTGGCGGTGCAACCTCTTGGCTGGAGCGGTTGCACCTCCCAGCCTTGCAACCCTGGCGGTTGCACCTCCTGGCTGGGGCGGTTGCACCTCCCAGCCTTGCAACCCTGGCGGTTGCACCTCCTGGCTGGGGCGGTTGCACCTCTCAACCCCACAGCCCAGGCGGTTGCACCTCCTGGCTGGGGCGGTTGCACCTCTCAACCCCACAGCCCAGGCGGTTGCACCTCCTGGCTGGGGCGGTTGCACCTCCTGGTGCAATCAGGGTCCGAATGGTTCACTCCATTCGACCCACTTTGAATCTTTTCAGGGGCCCAATTGCCCCAAGATTAAGCTAATGGGATCACTTCCCATTTTCATGCTTAATCATCGTGCTAACTACGATTATCTCTAAGACAACTTCTGCAGCTTTGCTCCGATGCGTCAATCGCTTCTTCCGGCGAGTTTCCGGCCAACTTCCGTCGATCAACCGATAACCTTCGGTGATCCTTCTGCGGACATCCGGCATACTCCTGGACTTTGCGACGATCCACTTGGCGAGTTCCGACGAGCTTCGCTTGGCAAGCTTCTGGACTTCTCGGATCTGTTCTCTCTGAACCTCCGACGACCGTCCGAACTTCCGTCGAACTCTCGAACTCCCAACGTGATCCTGATCTTGACTCCGGCGCAACTCCTGCTGCTTGTCTTACTCTCATCGTAGTTAATCCTGCACACTTATCTCAACACATAGATTAGATAACAAATGACAATTGACTTCATCATCAAAATCCGAGATTCAACAATCTCCCCCTTTTTGATGATGACAATCAATTGATAAAGGAGTTGTCCTTAACTCCCCCTATCTATATGCCATAGTTGAGATAAGTCAACCTTGAATTCAAGACCTGGGAATTCAAGTGACGTATTGATAAGTTAGATCAGTTAAACTTATCAATGCTCCCATCATGATGCCTATCATGATGTATCTCTTCAATAATTATGTCAATGCATGACATACATCATCAAGTTTGTATGATTGTGTTTGTAACCATTCATCATGTAATCATATAAAGCAACGAAGGACTTTTTACATGATGCTCACATTTGAGATTTTCTAGTAAGTTTGCATTTTCTTTACAATATCAAATCAAGATATGATGCAAACTATAGTACATGTTCACATATCTCTTGGTGATGCAAGGATGGCATAACATTGTTTATAGCATCACTCAAGTATTTGCAACTATGACATAGATATGATTATGGCAATTCAGCTATGACATAGTACATGTTCACATATCTCTTGGTGATGCAAGGATGGCATAACATTGTTTATAGCATCACTCAAGTATTTGCAACTATGACATAGATATGATTATGGCAATTCAGCTATGACATAGTGTTTATCAATTCATATTTTTCTCCCCCTTTGTCATCAACAAAAAGCATGATAGCATTATTAAGCATATAAAAGAAGTCATGACACATATATCACTGTATTGTTTTTGCTTGACGGAGGAAAGTCATTTTCCAAGGAGTTTTAATAAGAGTGTACGGGAACATCCCATTTTTAGCATACATCCTGAAAAATGAACTTCTTACATGCATTTGGTTAAAAATATTTGTCACATAATTTGCAACATGTTAAGCGTTGTCAAGGCATGTAATAGCATTCGAATAATTTTGATGTAGTAACACAATTATTTTAAGTACAGCATTATATCATATTGCATAGCTGGATTTTTAGCAAGTGTAGCATTGCATCACATGGTAAGATATCAGCTCGTATGATGCAAATTTTTGTTTGATACATGGCATGATAGCAAACATATTAGCAATAGCTACCATATCAATGTCATACTGCTAACTTATCAACTTACATTGGTATGTTGCTTCATATTTTCAAGGCATAGGCTTTTTAAACCTTTGTAGTTTCAGTAAAAAGACGAGATAAACAACAAGAGATGTTTGCAAATATGCTTACATAGATAAAGATAACCATATCAGGGTAACATATGTGCAGCATATCAGGTAACCATAAAGACAAAGTCCTTTGTGAATAAGGAGTTTACAACATGTCATATCAAAAACATCAGATGTTTATACAAGCTTATTCATGAGGTGGAAGATTAAAGTGCCTAAATAAAGAGTCAAATTGTCGATGGATTTGTTGTAGCTCGGTTAGGATTTGATCTTGTCGAAGTTCAAGGCGTTCTTGTCGTTGCTCAAATCGGTCCATCCGAATCCCGATATCTTCGATGGATGATGTGTGAGTTTGCTCAACCGGAAATGTTTCCTCAAAGGGACAGATCGGAGGAGAGTGGGTACTTCTAAAGACTGGGGTTTCTGGCTCTTGTTCAGGTTCAAGCTGAGGGGGATCAGTTCTTCTAGGCATTCTAACCCAGTTACCGTTTCTATAGTGACATCTCAGTCGGTGAAGTAGATTTTTGTTTATTATGCTGTATCTATCTGATTTCATTACTTCTTCTTCTGGTGGTATTTGAATGTCGTAAGCTTTCATTATTCTAGTAATAATTCCACCATATGGGAGCATCATATCTTTCGTAGATAATTCCAACATGTTTTGTTGGATCAGATAGCCAAGACAAATGTCACGTTCTTTCATAATTAGGTACATAATTCCTAATTCCAATTGACTCACTTCATCATGATGGTATTGCTTAGGAAGAATTATACTAGTCATGATATGATGAAGTATCTTAGTGTTAAAGGGCATTAGATGTTCACAACTTTTAGGAATAGATTCTACGTTAGGATTGGCAAGGATTGTTCCTAAGGCTTCAACGTAGGATGTTTCAATAGTTTTTTCATCCCATGATCCTTTGAAGTAAAGTCCTATGCTTTTCATGGGAATACCTATCATATCACAAATGAATCTATCAGTGATTGAAATGTGTTGTCCTAAGAGATAGGTTGATATCCTTTCTTCATCATCTTTTTGCATGTTGTTATAAAACAATCTAACTAGTCTAGGATAAATAGGTTCGTTGATCTGCAAAATGGGAAGTAGATTAAGGTTTGCAAACCAATGGATAGTCTCTACATCTCTTAGTTCATTCAGATCTACGTATTTTCCTTTATTGATGTTTCTTAGTTCGAAGGAGAGAAATTTTTCAGCATGGTTTTTGGAATCAAAAAGAGTGAGATCAAATTCTTCTACTACTCTCCTCTTTCCCTTGTCCCTTGAGGATCTTCTAGATCTCATTACTACTGCTGTTTTAAAGGGATGATGATGAGCTTTAAAGTAAATGAAGAACAAAACAGAATTGAAGAGCTTCTTGGAGAGTACCTTGGTGAAATCTTCAAGAGAAGGAAGGATTCTTGATGTTTTGCTCCGAAGTAAGAGGTATTTGGAAGGCTTAGAGGAGTGAAATGGGAATGGAGGAGACTTGGAAGAGTAGAAGAGGAAATGGGGGTGAGTTGGGGTCGGTTTTTCAGCCGGCCCTAGCGTGATTTTAAGGGGCAGAGCTGCTGGCGGTTGCACCTCTGGCTGGAGCGGTGCAACCTCTGGCAACCCGTGATGGCTGGAGGTGCAACCGCCAGCTGGAGAGGTGCCACCGCCTGCAGCAGGTGAGTACTTAGGATGATTTGATTTGGGAGATTTTGCCTTGAGGAGAGTTTCAGAGCAATTTATGTTTGTTACATGATTTCGTATGAGTTTTATTTAAGGAATAAGCTCTTTGTAAGATAGATCTTTTAACGTGCATACGAATGTTCGTTTGGTGTTCCTTTTAAGATCATGACATGTTTAGTTTCTACAAGAATTAATTCGTAGATGAACAGGTTTTGAAAATCAGGGGGGATGTGAATTTGGATATCATAAGTTTCTAATCGTATCGTTTTTGTGATGTCATGGTTTCCACTTGTTACTTAAGCGTTGCGAGTTCCTTTTTTGATTCTTGGTTTATGATTATTGAGAGTTAAGGAGCAGAACATTATTTCTTGCTCCGGCCTAGACTTTTAATGTTTTTATAGGAACGGATGATCTTTAGGAACCCATTTGCTTTTGGGTGCCTCATAAACAGATCTATATTTTCTATCATGTTGCATAGAGTTTATCATGGTTCCTTTAGGAACCCAAATTAATTTGTTTGGACTTATTTTCTTGAATGGACAACAATGCGTCTTGTGTCCAGATTTGCAACAAAAGTTGCACTTGGTTTGGTGTTGAATGTGTAAGATGGGGCCTCTTACAAAGGTAGTTGGATTTCGGTGAGGACTCCTCACAAATCCAATCCCACTTCTTTTGGGAGCATGACCCTTGTTTGTAAGGATCATGTTTAATGACTTGCTACCAACCTCGAATTTCTTCAAGGTGTCCTTAAGCAGCAAGTTTTCTTTTTGTATAGTTTCTAAATCATGACATTTGATACATGACTTTAAACTATCATGATGTTCGACTTTTAACTTATCAAACTCACAAGTAAGATTATCATGTACCTTTTTTAGCAACTTGTATTTTCTATTTATAACTTTGCATTCATCAAATAAATCATGGAAGGCATTTAATAATTCATCGAAAGATAAATCAGCATCTAATAAATCCGTTACCTCCTCTTCGATGGCCATAAATGCGTAATGAGCAACTTGCTCGGTGTTGGATTCTTCTTCCTCAGATGCGCTCGAATCATCCCATGTTGCTTGGAGCGCTTTCTTCTTTGTTGTTCTTTTCTTGACTTGGGGACAATCACTTTTGTAATGTCCCGGCTTTTTACATTCATAGCAGATTACTTGGTCCTTCTTAGGTTCAAGTTTATTTTTCACATCGTTTTTAAACTTGTTTCTTTTGAAGAATTTTTTAAACTTTCTTGTCAAAAGTGCCAAGTCATCATCACAGTCCTCATCACTTGAGTTTTCTCTCAAGTGGCATTCAGAAGTTTTAAGTGCTATATCCTTCCTGTTCTTTGGAAGGATGTCTTCTTGCTCTTCATGAGCTTTGCATGTCATTTCGTAGGTCATTAATGACCCGATTAGTTCTTCAAGAGGGAAATTTTGCAGATCTTTTGCCTCTTGAATGGCGGTGACTTTAGGATCCCAACTCTTAGGAAGGGATCTTAGTATCTTATTAACAAGCTCAAAATCCGAGAAGCTCTTTCCGAGACCTTTTAAACCGTTGACGACATCCGTGAAACGGGTAAACATGTCGCCAATGGTTTCACTCGGTTTCATTCGAAAAAGTTCAAAAGAATGTAGCAACAAATTGATTTTTGACTCTTTCACTCTACTTGTGCCCTCGTGGGTCACTTCAAGTGTGTGCCAAATATCAAAAGCAGTTTCGCAAGTTGAAACACGATTAAATTCGTTTTTATCTAGTGCGCAAAATAAGGCATTCATAGCCTTTGCATTAAGAGCGAAAGCCTTCTTCTCCAAATCGTTCCAATCGATCATTGGAAGAGAAGATTTTGAAAATCCATTTTCAACAAGGTTCCATAGTTCAAAATCCATAGAAATAAGAAAGATCCTCATTCGGGTCTTCCAGTAAGTGTAGTCCGTTCCACTGAACATGGGTGGACGTGTAATCGAATGCCCCTCTTGGTTTCCGGCGTATGCCATCTCTCTTGGGTTTTAATCCTTTAGAGAGTTAACCGAGCTCTGATACCAATTGTTAGGATCGAGAGCACTAAGAGGGGGGGGTGAATTAGTGCAGCGGAAATCTTATAATAATTTAAAAACCAAAAGCTGCGTTCGTTCAAAAACTATTGTGATGCAAAAGCAAATTCGCAGTTTGTATCTAGGTGCAGTTTGCGTCTAAGCGCAGATTGCGTTCAAGCGCAGTTTTGCGTCTAAGCGCAGTTTTGCGTCTAAACTCAGATTTACGTCTAAACGCAGATTTACGTCTAAACGCAGATTTACGTCTAAACGCAGTTTTACGTCTAAACGCAGTTTTACGTCTAAACGCAGTTTTGCGTCTAAACGCAGTTTTACGTCTAAACGCAGATTTACGTTTAAACGCAGATTTACGTCTAAACGTAGTTTTACGTCTAAACGCAGATTTACGTCTAAACTTTGAAACTCGTTTATATACTTGCAGAAGGCAGTATGCAGTTGAAATCAAGACGTAAACTTAAACTGAAATCTGACGATTGAGTGAGGAAAGCCGATTTACGTCTGAATGCAGTTTTACGTCTAAATGTTGAAACTCGTTCGTAAAATCGTAGAGGACAGATTGCAGTTATTAATAGGATTAAAATGTAAGCGTAAACTGCAAGGAAGCTCGTTCGTAAAAGCGCGGAAAACAGTTCTGCAGAATCAAACGTAAACGTAAACTGTAATGTATGAAAATACAAAGTTACGTCTGAATGCAGATTTGGAAGAACAGCTCTTAGAACTTGTTCGTGAAAGCGCAGAGAGCAGTAGTGATGAGGGAGGTTTGCAGTAATGATAAAGTACTCGAAATTAAACGCAAACCAGAGATTTAGAGTGGTTCGGTCAGCCTTGACCTACTCCACTTTTGGCTTCCTCCACCGATGAGGTTGCCGACGTCAACTAGGTGCCTTCCTTCAATGGGCAAAGGCCAAACTTCCCTCTTACAGTTTCTCTCCTTTTGACAGGCTTAGGAGACAACCTTTACAGACCTTTCTCTCCTCACTTTACAGTTGAAAACTTGAAGAACAGAAGGAGGAGACTTAAAGGCTTTACAACACTTTTGAGCTCTTTAGAATCACAGAAAAGATCACAATTTTGGTATGGGTCTGTTTCTTTTCAGTGCTGAATGGGTGGGGTATTTATAGGCCCCAACCCAATTCAAAATTCGAGCTCAAAACGATCAAATCGATCAAATCCCAGAATTCTGGGATTAGGCGGTTGCACCTCTCGACTGGAGAGGTGGCACCGCCTGGCAGAGCTCGAAGACTGAGCTCTGCCGATTGCTTCTCTCTGCCAGAGCTCGAAGACTGAGCTCGATGGTTGCATCACCTGGCAGAGCTCGAAGACTGAGCTTGGTGGTTGCATCACTTGGCAGAGCTCCAAACTGAGCTCAAGCTGATGCACCATTCTGCCAGAGCTCGAAGACTGAGCTTGGTGAATGCATCACCTGGCAAAGCTCGAGACTGAGCTCAGGCTGATGCACCACTCTGCCAGAGCTCGAAGACTGAGCTCGGTGGTTGCATCGCCTGGCAGAGCTCGGAACTTGAGCTCTGGCGGTGCAACCTCTTGGCTGGAGCGGTTGCACCTCCCAGCCTTGCAACCCTGGCGGTTGCACCTCCTGGCTGGGGCGGTTGCACCTCCCAGCCTTGCAACCCTGGCGGTTGCACCTCCTGGCTGGGGCGGTTGCACCTCTCAACCCCACAGCCCAGGCGGTTGCACCTCCTGGCTGGGGCGGTTGCACCTCTCAACCCCACAGCCCAGGCGGTTGCACCTCCTGGCTGGGGCGGTTGCACCTCCTGGTGCAATCAGGGTCCGAATGGTTCACTCCATTCGACCCACTTTGAATCTTTTCAGGGGCCCAATTGCCCCAAGATTAAGCTAATGGGATCACTTCCCATTTTCATGCTTAATCATCGTGCTAACTACGATTATCTCTAAGACAACTTCTGCAGCTTTGCTCCGATGCGTCAATCGCTTCTTCCGGCGAGTTTCCGGCCAACTTCCGTCGATCAACCGATAACCTTCGGTGATCCTTCTGCGGACATCCGGCATACTCCTGGACTTTGCGACGATCCACTTGGCGAGTTCCGACGAGCTTCGCTTGGCAAGCTTCTGGACTTCTCGGATCTGTTCTCTCTGAACCTCCGACGACCGTCCGAACTTCCGTCGAACTCTCGAACTCCCAACGTGATCCTGATCTTGACTCCGGCGCAACTCCTGCTGCTTGTCTTACTCTCATCGTAGTTAATCCTACACACTTATCTCAACACATAGATTAGATAACAAATGACAATTGACTTCATCATCAAAATCCGAGATTCAACAAAACTAAATGAGAGAACTAGGCTCTGATACCAATTGTTATGATCGACTAAGAGAAGCGGGGACGAGGTGAATTAGTGCTTTGGAAAAATATTGATTTGAATATTCGATTGATAAAAACACATATCGAAAATACATTTAATATAGAAGTTAGTGAGAAACTAAATTAGTTAATAATAGGAAGGAAAAGCATAAAGAGAAATGTAAACCAGATTTATTGTGGTTAGGTCGTCCCGACCTATGTCTACTCCCGATTTCTCTTACCTCGAGGCTACCGGCTTTCACTACTTATCTTCTTTCAATGGGTGAAGAATAATTACCCTTGTTATAACTCTTTCTCTTGTTTGGAAGAAAACCCTTACACCCCTCTTTTATAAAAGACCTCTCACCTCTCTTAGAATAACTTCTACAATCAAGGAGGAAGAGACTCAATATTTTTCAAGAGTTTACAATACTTCAAATTCATAAGCTTTTCATATTTTTTTAAGTAAACATGAGAGGGGTATTTATAGGCCCCAAATGACTTCAGAAATGAAGCCAAAAATTCAAATCCTAAAGTTTTCGGTATACTGGCGATACCATCGCCTGCACTAGGCGATACCACTACCTAATTGCTTGAGCACTTGTGGTAATACTATCTACCTAGATAGTACTGTCGCTTGACATAGTCTAGGAGATTGTATTTTGATGATACCATTGTCAGTCTGGGTGGTACCACTGCCTAACACTTGGCGATACCACCGTTGACCCTAGCGATACCACCGTTGAGTTTTCCGGAGAAGAATCTTATTGTTCAACTCACAAGCAATATCATCACTTGCCCTAGCTGTGCCACTACCTAGCTCAACCTCAAGTCATTGAATTGGCCTTTTAATAGGCCCAATTCAACCTTGATTTAGGCCCAATGGGCTCCTAATCAAGTTGTCATAGTGATTTCGAAAGAAAATTTGATAGTATAGTTGTATATATTGGAATAAGTTTTTCAAATAGAAAAGGAACAAACTCACGATAATACTTCAATAAGATCGAAAAATAGCTCACTACCAAGTTTAAAATCACAAAGGGATACATAAAGTTCACCACTCTAAGGAAATTAAACAAGGATACAAAACTGAAAAATAAAAGACTCACCACTCAAGGAAGCATCCAAGAGATACAGAGTTTAAGATAAAACTCTAAAAGAGCTTATACCAATATCATTAGTTTCTAAACCTCTTTCTAACCCCTATATATCAAAATAAGTACTAGTGCATGAAACAACCCTTCATGCATAGGAAATTTTGAAACTAAGTATTTTACAACGGGTAACCAACTTCTTTAATGCATTTCTTAGTCTCAAAGAAAAGCACCTTGAAATAGCTATAACTTTATCTAAGGAATCTACTAATGAGTTGTCATATTTAAGTGGGTTGAGTTGAAAACGATAAGGCAACATTATGGGCTAAAAAAATACCATAGCATTAGTAAGGTCCATATTGTAACATTCCCCATTTTTAAAAATTTTATAGATGCTTGTTTGTAAATATGAGGATTAGCTAATAATTTTTTGTATTAAATAATTTTATATTAGAAGTTTATGGCTAGGGACGTAAATATGAATATTAAAATTTTGATATGATTTATGAAAGATTCAGATTTAAGTTAAAGAGAAAAAAAAAATGGTGGACATGTGTCACTAGCTAACCTAAGGTTGGTGCTACCTATGTTTGTTCTAAGGAGGACACATAGGCCTCTTTCATGTATGCTTGCTACCTTGCAAGCCTTGTATTAGCTAAGTCTAATGCAATTAGAGAATAAACTAAAGGAAAGCTTAACTAGAGGAAAACTTAAGAGCTACAGCCAGCGTGTTAAATCACGGATTTTGATAATGAAACCAATTAATAGTGTTTATGATTTAATCTGTATTTTGAGTGACATAGGATGCTTTGATCAGAGAGAGACAATTAAAGCAGGAAGAATTATGTTGGGCTAGAGAAAAATATGTCAGAAGATTGGATGTCGGGCCAAAGGATCGATCGACATATCAACATAAGGTTAATTGCCAAGAAGAGTGAATATTGCGCTAAATAAATCAGAGTTGCGGAGGTTAACTAGCCGATTGGGCAATAGGCTGTAAGAGAGGACGATGCACCGAACAATCGGACGAGGCGTCGATGAACCAATGACATGTCAGACAACATTTGATAAGCTTAGTATTAATTGTCCAGTTCGAATTAGATTTTATTTATGCATAATTAACTACGATAGTGATCAAGGCATAAAGTAAAATGAAGTCCCGAATTCAAGGACGCGATTTCGTTGGGAGTTCGAGAGTTCATCGGAAGTCTGGACGTTCGTCGGAAGTTCTATCGGAATTAATCGAGAAGACCAAGAGCTTGCCAAAGAAGCTTGTCAGAACTCACCAAGAATATTGTCATGAAGTCCAAGAACTTGTCAAGAGTTCGCTGGAACATTACCGAGAGATCGTCGGAAGTTCATCGAAAGATCACTAGAAGCTCGCTAGAAGAAACCTAGACTTACAGACTTGTTTAGCTTAGTACATATCTTAAATTTTATAGTTAGCACGTAATTGGGGTTGGAATTGGGCCAACCCAGTTAGGGACCAATTGGGCTAATGTATGGATTGTGTTGGGCCCAATGAAAGGCCCAAACAGTAACCCAACAAGTGGCACCGTCATGGCACAGTCTCCGAGACTATGTCAAGCGGTGGTACCTCCAGTCTAGGTGGTGGTACCACCCAGTGGCAATGTCAAGTGATGGTACCACCAGTTTGAGTGATGGTACCACCCAGACATAGTCTTCCAGATGGTGGTACCGCCTAGTGTCAATGCTACAGGCGATGGTACTGCTAGGACCCGGGAAACCCGAGATGAGACTTTTATAGGCTCCAAGTTTGAATAAACTTGAAGCCTATAAATACCCCTCTCATTCTTGGTTAAACATATACAAGTATTGAGAGTGGAAAAAGAAAGAAACGCTACTGCAATCTTGTGTGAACTCCTCTCCTTCTTATAAGTGTTAGAATAGTTTGAGAGAGGAGTAAGTGGGGGTGTAAGGGTTATCTCTTAAATCCGGTAAAAGAAGAAAGAGCTGTAAAAGGTGGTTGGTCTTTGCCTATTGAAGGAAGACAGATAGTGGATGTCGATGGCTTCAACGGAGGAGGAATCAGGAGTGGATGTAGATCACGATGACCGAACCACTATAAACTCGGTTTGCATTTACTTTGAGCAATTTACTTTTATAGCAAACTATCTCTCCTCCTTACTATGCTTTTACTATGCCAACGCTCATATACGCTTTCAAGTTAACATCTTCCGAGATCAGTTTTAATTGTACGAAACAAAATTTTCAAAATCGATGTTTTTACCATTGCACTAATTCATGCCCCGCCCCCCCCCCCCCCCCCCCCCCCCCCCCCCGCCTCTTAGTGCCGACTCATTCCTAACACAGCGTGGGTTTGAGAAGAGAAGGGAAGAAGAAGAAGAAGAAGAAGAAGCTTTACTTGAGGTTTTGCATCAACTCCCCACATTTGGGAATTAAACTTTTCTAAGGCAAGTGTTCTAACCCCTTCCTACAAAACTCTTGATCTCTGATTTTATGTTAATCTTGAAAAGTTTGAAAGACTTTGGCTTCATACATGATATTTCTTTCGATTGAGAACAAAACTGTGAATCTGGAATTTTTTGACAAATTGACCTTTCTGCATTGTTCTAGCCATAACTTTCTGCATCGATTTTGGATTTAGGCAAAATCAAATTTATCCAAAAATAGACTCAAGCTCTTTCTTTTGATATCTAGATTAATAAATTTGGAGTCTATTTGCCTATCCAAACTGTTATTCATAACTCGGATTTAGGCAAACCTTGATTTATCAAAAACTAGACTCATAGATCTTTTTATATGTTCTGATTTGAATGATTTAGAGCATAAATTCTTATTGAATCATCTATTCAAAGAAACTATATGAATTTTGCAAAATGGAGATAATGTTCTTTGACCTTTGGTTACTGAACTATTGATAACTCAATGTTGGAATCTCTAATTCATACAAAACTTGATTTATCTAAATCTAGATTGATACATATTTCGAATGATACCTAATTTGTATAAATTGGAGCATAATTGGTTATCCAAACAATTCATGAAATGTGCCTCTCAAATTATGTCAGTATCAAGCTTTGATCGATATCGCCTATTCTTGTTTCTTCCCTTTGGAAATTGATTTCAGCTAAAATCCTTGCTTTAGTTGAGCTTTACATTATTGCTTTAAAATCCTATATACTTTTGTTCTTTAATTATTTGCATACGTGAATCTATTATGTAAAGTTCATGTTTATATCGCAATGTTGCATGTAGGCACATGCATTCGGTTATTCCACATATGTTTCTGATATGTCCAAATTTATTGTTCACAAAACCCTTTTATACTTTGGTGTTTATGGGATTATTTGGACCTTTACCAGAAATGGTAAAGGGATTATCTGGACCTTTGCTAGAAATGGTAAAGGGTATATGCTTAGAGCCCGCGATGCTCTATCGGCCCCCTTTGGCTTCGTCCAAACGTGGATGGATGACGCTCCCAGACATGAGAGATTATGTTTGAGATCCCAAATCACCCTCTATCTATTTGATATGACATCCAGAGCTTTGGTTATATGCTTCTATATGTTCTTTGGATAAGAATGAAATGTGTGCAACGTCAAATGCGACGTTTTGAACTTTTATTTCATATTTGTTCTTTAATATGCTCCGAAATGTCTCATATACTATTGATATATTCCAAAGCATTTTATCCATCATTGATATGTTTCGAAATGTTTCATTTATAATTGATATACTCCGTAACATTTCATATGTCATTGATATGCTCTGAAATATTTCCTATGTTATTTATATACTCCGAAATGCTTCATATGCTATTGATATATTCCAAAACATTTCATCCACTATTGATATGTTCTGAAATATTTCATACACCATTGATATGTTTCAAAGCATTTCATCCGTCATTGATATGTTTCGAAATGTTTTATCCGCCATTAATATGCTTTGAAATGCTTCCTATGCCATTGATATACTCCAAAATGCTTCATATGCCATTGATATATTCCGAAGCATTTCATCCACCATTGATATGTTTCGAAATGTTTCATTACATCAATGATTTACTCCAATTAGTCTTTACTCCCTTGTTATGAACAAAACATGCTTCGAATGAAATGACATTGTAATTCTACATTCGTTGAGTGGCTATCTATGAACTCTTGTATCCCTGCCTTGTATTTGGTACCTTATTTGTTTAAAACTGTCCTATTTCGTTATGGATATGTTAGTCGCTTGCTGAGCTCTATGTGCTCACTCTATTGCTAATAATTTTTTCATAATAACTTGTCACTTGCTAAAATGTTTCAATTGGGCTAAGGCAATGGAAAGCTAAAAGACTTTGGTCACACCTTTATTAGACGATATGTTTTGGTTGTATAAGTGTACTTAGTATCTAATAGAATATTTATGGTAAATATGAACTCATGAGTTTTGTAAATGTTTGAAAAGTACCTCTCATGTCAGGATTTTGGGAATGTTAAGTTAAAATTGTGCAATGATATAAACATGTGGTACATGTTAGTTTTGTGATTGTATATATTCCCATAACTATGGATTTATAATGTGGTTATGGTTTAGTTGAGTAGGCTTTGGATTTTATGAATTATTAAGTGAAATGATGTATGATTATAAACTACATAGGTTTTGTGAATTGTGGATTGTAGAGGTGAATTCTGACTTGAGTGTTTTCTTAGTGGCCTCAAATGTGTGTTTGGATCCTTGATTATTTGTTAAATTATAATATTATCAATTTTGAGTTAGGTTCACACATCCTGAATGAGAATTAAATTCAGGGGGCATGACACATATGAGTATATTATAGTAAATTAAGCACTCCCGTGCCAATCTCCCCTAGTTGAAAAAGACTTGTCCTCAAGTCCTTAATTGTTTCGTCAATATAATTGTGAAAAACTTAAATTAGCCATATTAAATGTTAGGGACACTTTGTGATCTTCAGGTAGCTCAATCTCATAAGCATTTTTACCAATTCTCTTAAGCACCTTGAATGGACCATCAACCTTTAGTTTCAATTTTCTAAATTTGCTTGGTGGAAACCTCTCCTTCCTTAGATGAATCTAGACCAAATCACTTGCATTAAACTTCACATATTTTCTATGTTTGTGATAAGACCCTAAGGTCTTATCATGGAAGAAATGGGAGAAAAGGGAATGATCGCTTCGAGGGGATCGGCCTCCTTGATTGCTTCGAGGGGATCGATCTCCTAGGGTTTGTCCACATATTGGAATAACATTTGATTGATTGATTGATTGATTAAAAAAAAAAAGGGTTACATCACTATTTATAGAGTTCCACCTAGGGTCTACCAGGACTTAGACTCTTAATAATAAATAAATATTAAATAAACCTCTACCCGACTCTAACTGAATGTTAGGACTCTAGCTTGGAGAGTCATAATTGAGAGGGACATTCATGTAAAAATGTTAGGACTCTAGCTAGGAGAGTCCTAATTGAGAGGGACATTCTGTTAGGACTCTAGCTAGGAGAGTCCTAATTGAGAGGGGCATTCATGTAGGAGGTTTTTTCTTAGAGAAGAATTAGGAGTTGTAAGGGAATAGGAGTCTTGAGTAGGAGTCCTATTAGAAGTTGGTTAGAAGTAAGAGTCTTAAGTAGGAGTCCTATTAGGAGTTAGGGTTTAGAAGCCCTATAAATAGCCATGTATTCCTTCACTTTTCATAAGCAATAGATGAATCTTTTCTGCAGCCTTTGAGCAGCAACTTGGAGGGAGGAACCCCTATAGAGTTCCAAGGAGGACGATCCTCTAAAGAGATCAACCCCAAGTTTAGAATCTGTAAGGGTTCTAACACCTGGTATCAGAGCAGCGTTCTTGGCATCTCGCTACCCTTCCACTGCCATCCATCAGCCCTCCACAACCGCCCAAAGCAATTCCCACAATTGCTTAAAAGATCATCGTCGAATTCCGCCATCATCTCCACCATAGCGGATCATCATTTGATCTCCCTGTGAATTGCAACAGGTTCTGGTTTCCTACCTTACTGCTGCTGCAATTTAGTTATCCTTATTCGAAAATCCAAAAAAAAAAACTATTCCTATATTGCTGCATAAACCTTTCGTCACAAAGTTTTCATCTCTACGACGAAAGATACATTGCAGAATTCCAGCCGCATAGTACCATCTGTTTGATCTTGCTACTATGCTTTTTCTATCCAAATTTCTATGACATTTTTATGACATATTTGACACTTCCTAACAGCAGATTTCCCTTTGGTTTTTTCAAAAAATTCTCAATATAAACCATTGATCTTTTACGTCAAATCTGCTATACTTGAAAATCTGCACTGTAAAATTTCAGCCGCATAGCACTGTTTGTTTGATCTTTATACTACATTGTTTCTATCCAAATCTCTACGAAATTTTTATGATATATTTGACACTTCCTAACAGTGGATTTCACTTTGGTTTCATAAAAAAATTCTCAATATAAACCACTGATCTTTTACGTCCAATCTGCTATACCTAAAAATTTGTGCTGCAGAAAATTTCAGCCGCATATTGTTGCCTTAACCCATCTATTTGCAATCTTTTTTGAATGAAATTTCTTATACACTTCATAGATCATCTTGGCTTCCATCTATGATTAATCTATTAAGAAATTCATCTCTAAAAATGATTTTATGTTGCTGCAAATTTTCATCGTAACCCGCTGAAATTTTTCGACGAGAATTCTGCAATCGCAAGTTGCACCAATTTTCTTGCAGTTATACTGTCGAAATTTTCTTGATTAAATTAGATATCCTTGCTGTCATATAAACTATGATTTTGCTATCAATTCCCTCCTCAATTCTCTCAAGTTTTTGGTGGAAATTACGTCGAGAAACCGTTGTTTCTTCGACGACAATTCTACTCTTACAAGACAGCACATACTTGCTGCAACTTCCACTGATTTCTATCAAACCTTTGCTACCATCTACCACAGATCCAAAACATTCATCCATAGCCCTAAAACTCTACTAAACCACACCCTCAAACTGCACCCAAAACAACCACAAAACAAGCCTAAATCGTAGCCTACATCCATCGATCCACCAATCTTTTTGACCATCACTTCTCTCAACTATACATGCCTTTAACCTGAAAATAAAAGAGAGATCTTAACATCATAGATTTGGAGGCATATACTATGGCATCTAAGGAGGCAATCAATGCTAAATTCGAAGCCTTGGAGGCGCGAATGGAGGATAAGATTCCGACGTTCTTTACCGAACTCAGATTGGGCCGACTACTAAGCCCGAAAAAAATCATATCACGGAGAGAGCTTTGCCCAATCGCACCAGGCTCGAAGAGATGAGTTCCAAGGGAGGGGAGGCTCTATGATTGAACCCAACTATCCATACATGAGAGTGGACTTCCCTAGATGGGAAGAAGGAGACCCGATTGGTTGGATTTCGCGCGCGGAACGATATTTTCAGTACCACAAAACCGCGGATGCATCTATGGTGAAAATTGCAGCTATACATCTTGAAGGGGATGCTATACAGTGGTTTGATTGGTTTGAACATACTTATGGAGTCCTTTCATGGTAACAATTCAAAGAAGGACTGCTGATCCGCTTCAGACCAACCGATTACGAGAATATTGATGGACAACTAGCAAAGATCCGACAAACTTCCACCATTCAGGAGTACCAAACCAAGTTTGAAAGGTTATCTAATCAAAATCATGATTGGTCTCAAAAACAGCTATTAAGGACCTTCATTGAGGGCTTGAAGCCAGAGATCCGAGGAGAAGTTAAAGCCCGACAACCGTATACGCTTATGGCAGCCATCTCTTTCGCACGACATCAAGAGGAGCAATTGAACCATGAAGCTTGGAGGACTAGGGTCGCTCCTCAACCAGTAATATTGAAGCCCTCAGCCCCCCCTACTATTGACCAAGTCCCTACACCAAAGAGGTTAACAAGAGAAGAGCTTCGGGAGCGATATGCGAAGGGGCTATGTTGGCATTGTGACGAGCCGTGGAGTCGTGAGCATCACTGTAGTAAACGAGGACTTCTTATGATTGAACCGATAGAAGAAGAGGTCATTGAACATTCAGAAGAGAGCCTTGAACATGAAGAAAAAGATACAGAAGAAGAGTCACAACCGACTGAAGTTACAGTACATACACTAGCTGGCTACTCAAACCCGCAAACGATGAAAGTTGAAGGCCTTCTCAAACAACAACCGATCACTATTCTCATCGACACGGGCAGCACTAACAACTTCCTAAACAGTAAGGTGAAATTGTTGCTACAGGACCAAGAGATAATTACAGATTTCTTCCTCCTCCCTCTTGATGATCATGAGGCCATACTCAGAATTAAATGGTTGATGACATTAGGTGATATTTCTTGAAATTTTATGCAACTATTTATAAAATTTTACAGTAAGGAAAAACAGGTGATACTGCATAGGAAACGTGAGAGCGACGTAACGATGATTTGCACACAACAAATGGAGAAGGTTTTGCATAAAGCATGCAAGGGCTTTTTGGTACAACTTGAGCAGCAAATTAAAGGAGAGCCAATAGAATTTGAAGTTCCAAACCTATTTCCTTTGCTTGCTGAATTTTCAGATATATTTGACGAGCCGCACAACCTACCTCTTAGTCATCGGCATGATCATTGTATAATGATTTTTCCAGTCAAATCTCCAGCAAATACTCAGCCATATCGGTATCCACATCTCCAGAATGATGAAATAGAAAGGATTTTAAAAGAGATGCTTGAAACGGGAGTTATTCGGCCAAGTTGCAACCTCTACTTTTCACAGTGCTACTTGTACACAAGAAGGACGGAACATGGCGAATATGCGTTGATTACCGAGCTCTCAATGGCATAACCATCAAGAACAAATATCTTATTCCAATAACAAATGAATTGCTAGATGAAAGGGAGCACAAATCTTCACAAAGCTGGACCTTCGATCCGGGTATTATCAAATACGAGTGTATGAAGAAGTCATACCGAAAACCACCTTTCGAACACACAACGGCCACTACGAATTTTTACTTTCTTCAACAAAAGGTGAAATATCTTGGGCATATCATATCAGAGGGAGGTGTGATGGTGGACCCCTTCAAAATTGAAGCAATGCAAAACTGGTCTACCCCGAGGAACATAAAATTGCTACATGACTTTTTGGGTTTAACAGGCTACTACCGTAAGTTCATGAAAAACTATGGAAAGATCAGTGCACCACTTACTTCCTTACTGGAAAAAGATGTCTTCCAATGGTTGGACAGAGCCTCCACTGCCTTTGACAAACTTAAGGCAACCATAACGATGACGCCGGTGCTAGCGCTACCAAATTTCAACCGACTCTTCATCATTAAGGCTGATGCATCTGGAGACAGAATGGGAGACGTTCTCATGCAAGATGGTTGACCACTCACATACATTAGCAAGACATTGTCTCCCCCCTATCAAAACATGTTAACATATGATAAGGAGATGCTCGCCATTGTGCACGCAGCAACGAGGTGGAGATCGTACTTGATCAGGCGATACTTTCAAATCAAGACCGACCATAAAAGCCTAAAATATCTCTTGGAGCAGAAGATATCTTCCCCCGAGCAGCAAAAATAGCTACCTGAGCAAGCTGAATTTTCAGTCATTTTACTTCCAACCAGCGACTTCCTTGAGGATATTAAGATGGAATGGTAGGAAGATTCGGAGACCAATAAGATACAAAAAATATTAGAGGAAGCACCAAGCTCCGTGGCTCATTACAATCAGGACTCAAAAGAATTATGCTATAAGGGATGCATTGTGCTTGTGACAAATTCTACTTACATCTTCAAGAGCAGATTTTGGACAAAGTTATTCCATATGCAAGGTACTAAATTGAAAAGGAGTACGATATATCACCCACAAACCAACAGCCAGCCGGAAGTTTTAAACAGGTGCTTGGAGACAGCCCAAAGCCACCCACCAAATATGATTACCCAAAGAGAACTCCAGACCTGGCCAAGTGCCATTATTGATCGACGGATCGTGACTCGACGACGATGACCCACTAATGAAGTGCTAATACAGTGGGCGAACCTACTAATAGAAGATGCCACTTGGGAGAACTATGACGACTTGAAGATCAAATTCCTAGAATTTACGAATCATCAGCCTCGAGGACAAGGCTGATTTGAAGAGGGCGGGTTTGTTAGGACTCTAGCTTGGAGAGTCCTAATTGAGAGGGACATTCATATAAAAATGTTAGGACTCTAGCTAGGAGAGTCCTAATTGAGAGGGACATTATGTTAGGACTCTAGCTAGGAGAGTCCTAATTGAGAGGGGCATTCATGTAGGAGGTTTTTTCTTAGAGAAGAATTAGGGGTTGTAAGGGAATAGGAGTCCTATTAGGAGTTGGTTAGAAGTAAGAGTCTTAAGTAAGAGTCCTATTAGGAGTTAGGGTTTAGAAGCCCTATAAATAGCTATGTATTCCTTCTCTTTTCATAAGCAATAGATGAATCTTTTCTGCAGCCTTTGAGCAGCAACTTGGAGGGAGGAACCCCTATAGAGTTCCAAGGAGGACGATCCCCTAAAGAGATCAACCCCAAGTTTAGAATCTGCAAGGGTTCTAACACTAAACTAAACAGACTCAATAAACATTATTCAAAAGCTCATAAAATAAAAGGGTCCTAATAGTTTTTTGGCAACTTGTATATACCTCTCATTTTGTTTTTCTATGGTTGCTTTAACACTCTCATGCAGCTTCTTTATCTACTTAGCTCTCTCATCAACATCTCCACTAAATTGCTTAGTTATCGAATGAGAGACCAAGTCTAAAGAACCAGTAGAATTAGCACTATAAACAACCTTAAAATGACTCTTACCAATGCTATGATACATGGAACGATTGTAGGCAAACTCAATTTGTGGAAGAATGAGATCTCATTGCTTAATGTTCTTGCCAACATAACTTCTAAGTAAGTTTCGTAAGCTTCCATTCATTACTTCAGCTTGCCCATCGGTTTGTGGATGATGCGAGCTATAAAAATTCAAAGAAGTGCCCAACTTCCTCCAAAGAGTTCTCGAAAAATGACTAAGAAAATTTGAAACTCGATCAAATACCATAATTCTTGGAATACTATGCAATTTAACAATCTCCTTAAAATATAAATCAACAATATGAGATGCATCATTCAATTTATTGCAAGGAACAAAGTGTGATATTTTTAAAATTTGTCAATAAAAACCATGATATAATCCTTATTCCTTTGAGTTATTGGCAGTCCCAAAACGAAATCAAGACTCACTTCCTCCCATCGAGCATTTGGCACTGGTAATGGAGTGTTCAAACCAGAATTCTGACTTTTTATTTTTTTTATCAAATGACACACTCGACATTGCTTTATATATCTCTCTACATCTCTAAACATCTTAGGCCAATAGAAATTTGATTGAACAAGAGCTAGATTCTTATCCCTACCGAAATATCTTCCTAAAACACCACCATGTTCTTGAGCTAAAATTATTTATCTTAGAGAATAAATGGAACACACAATGCACTAGCTCAAAAAAGAAAACCATCAAAGATAGAAAATTATTGAATGGAACCTGATTTGCAATTCTACCATATTGAGCCGAAATCCACATAATTTTCATAGAGATCTTTGAATGTCTCAAATCCAACCATTTTAATTTCTATTACTAATAATAAAGAGTGCTTTCTGCTCAATGCATCAACAACTATGTTTTAAACGCCAGATTTATGCTTGATTATAAAATTATAAGATTGTAAGAACTCCACCCATGCCTCTTGTTTAGCTTGTGCTGGTGATTAATGAACTTTAATGCCTCATGACCAGAATATAGGACAAATGGCTTGGCAAGAAGATACTGACTCCAATGGGATAAAGCTTGATAAATGGCATAGAAATCCTTATCATAGGTAGAATATTTTCTTCTTGTATCATTCAACTTCTTACTAATAAAGGCAATGGTCTTTCCGTCTTAACTTAAATCAGTACCAATTCCCATATTAGATGTACCGCATTCAACTTCAAACACCTTGTCAAAATTAGGTAGTACTAAGATAGGAGCTTCGGTTACCTTTCTTTTTAAAAGCTCGAAAGCATCATTAGCCTCACTAGTCCATTTGAATTTATCATATTTCATATATTCGGTTATTGGAGCGACAATAGAGCTGAAACCCTTGATGAATCTTCTATAAAATGAAGTTAAGCTATGGAAACTTCTCACATCATATAATGAAACAGGTGTTGGCCAATTGAGAATAGCTTCTACCTTGCTTTGATCCGTCATGATTTTATTTTTTGAAACAACATACCCCAAAAATACTATACTATAAATAAAAAATCATACTTCTTCATATTAGCATAAAGCTTTTGCTATCTCAAAATAAAAAAGATCTCCTTAAGATAATTTACATGCTCCTCTTCACTCTTGTTATAAACCAATATATTGTCAAAGTAAACCATAATAAAAGTCCTAATGCATGACTTAAGTATGTGATTCATAAATCTCATGAAACTGCTAAAAGCATTAGATAACCCAAATGACATAACCAACCTTCTCTAGTTTTAAATGTTGTTTTCCATTGATCTCTGTGCCTCATTCTTATTTGATGATTGCCACTCCTTAAATCAATCTTAGAGAAAATAGAAGCACTGTTAGGATCAAGAGCACTAAGAGGGGGGGTGGTGAATTAGTGCAGCGGAAAACTTTCGACGATTAAAACTACGTTCGTACGATAAGAGCGATTTCGGTAGAAAAGCCGATTCGTAAATCACTTTAACTTATGATCAAGCAAGATGCAGTTAAAGCAAGTCTATGAAGGCAGTTTGCAGTTATGATGGAAATTAGAATGTAAGCATAAATTGAAATATGATGTTCGTACGATAAAACTGATTTACGTCTAAACGCTGATTCAAAAAATACTAAACTTTGAAACACGATCGTAAATGCACAGAAGGCAGTAAGCTATTGAGGATGTTTGTAGTAACGATAATATGCTCAAAGTAAATGCAAACTGATATTTAGAGTGGTTCGGTCAATCTTGACCTACATCCACTTTTGGCTTCCTCCACCGACGAGGTCACCGACGTCCACTAGAGGCCTTCCTACAATAGGCAAAGGCCAACCACCCTTTTCCAGATTCACTCATTTTGACGGGCTTAGGAGACAACCCTTACAAGATTTCTCTCCTCTCTTGAAAGATGAAACCTTGGAAGAAAAGAGGGAGGAGAACTTCTAGCTTTTACAACACTTTTGAGCTCTAAAAATCACAGAGTAAGATTGGATTTTTGGTGCCCTTTCATGTAGGAAAGGGTGGGGTATATATAGGCCCCAAACTAGTTTGAATTTAGAGCTCAAAACTGTCATCTCCCGAAATTCCGGGGGTCTGGCGGTTGCACCGCCTGGCAGAGCTCGGAGACTGAGCCTCTAGACGGTGCCACCTCCTTTCAGGGGCGGTTGCACCGCTTGGCAAAGCTCGGAGACCGAGCTCAAGTGGTGCCACCGCCTGACTGGGGCGGTTGCACCGCCCAACTAGAGCTCGGAGACCGAGCTCAGGCGGTTGCACCTCTGTCAAAGGCGGTTGCACTGCCTAGCTAAAGCTCAGAGACTGAGCCCTGGGTGGTGCCACCACCGACCCAGGCGGTGCCACCTCTGGCCAAGTGATCTGGGTCCGAATGGGCTGATCCATTCGGCCCAATTTGGGTCTTTCAAGGGCCCAATTGCCCCAAGATTAAGTTAATGGGATCACCTCTCATTCCTAACTTAATCTACATGCTAACTATGACAATTATTAAGACATTTACTACAGCTTGCTCCGGTGCGTCAATCGTTTCTTCCGGCGAGCTTCCGTCGATCATCCGATGAACCCTCGGTGATGCTCCTGCGGACTTCCGGCAAACTCTTGGACTTGCGACGATCCACTTGGCGAGTTCCGACAAGCTTCTTTTGGCAAGCTCCTGGACTTCTCAGATTTGTTCCCCCAAGACCTCCGACGACCGTCCGGACTTCCGTCGAGCTCTTGAACTCCTAACGTGATCATAGTCTTTGACTCCGGCTCAACTCCTACTGCATGTCTTACTTTCATCGTAGTTAATCTTGTACACTTATCTCAGCATATGGATTAGATAACAAATGACAATTGACGTCATCATCAAAATCCGAGATTCAACAATCTCCCCCTTTTTTATGATGACAATCAATTGATAACGGAGTTAACCTTAACTCCCCCTATCTATGTGCCATAATTGAGATAAGTCATTCTTGAATTCAAAGCCTTTGAATTCAAGAGACATATTGATAAGTTAAAATCATTTAACCTTATCAATACTATCATCATGATTCCCATCATGATGTATCTCTTTGAAAATGATGTATGATGTCAAGGCATGACATCCATTTTCAAATTTCAAATGTGAATGATGGTAATGATAGCAATTCATCATATGGTAAGATATCAACATATAAAATTTCGAAGTAAGATTTTGATATCTTAACATAATGCACACATTTCAAGTATTTTAACAATCATAGCATTTCATCACATGGTAAGATATCAACACGTAGGACTACGATGCAGGTTCTTGATATCTTAACATGATGCACACATGGCATATTGCTAATATGGCAATCGTAGTTATCATTAATTCATATATTTTCGATGATGCAAGCATGGTATAATCATAGCATCAATTCATATATCTACTTTTTTTTTTTTTAAACATAATATGGTATTTATAGTATCAGTTCATATATTTCTCCCCCTTTGTCATCAACAAAAAGGAGAACGATATAAACAACTTTTAAATATACGTGCGATGTCATAAGTAGGTTCATGTCATTTATCTATATAGAGTGATAGGAAAATCATCTCAACATGACATGAAGATTATAGAGTGAAAACTTATTCCTTTTTATTTGTTATTATCTTTTTGCATGAAGGAGGAAAGCCATTTGTGTAGTTCAAATGGATAGGATATTAAGGCATGCTTTACAAGGATTAGGATATTTATGTGAATCAAATCCTTGCACATAAAAATATCTTCCTTTTATAAGAAGGAATCATCAAATCTATTTCTCAAAGAGAATATTTTTCACATGATAAGTCTAAAAGATATGCATTTGCTAGATGATTCTATTTGTCAAAAATCAATGATGTGAATCAAACTATATGTGTCGTATGTTTATTAAATCCGAAAGAGAATAATGGATTCAAGAAATCCGATTGAAACTGAAAATTTAACACTTTCATGTAGTCGAACAAGACTATACAATCATGAAGACATGCTCATTGTTATGGAAATTTTTGTATTAATTTCCAACATGTTATTTTAGGCATGTAATGGCAATTAAGTAATTTGATCATTTAATCAATAAAGTCCGAATAATAATTTTAACAAGTTTATGCATTCGGACACATCAACATTCCTAATTCTCTTCTTATGAAATCAAATTATTCTTCACTTAGAGGTTTTGTAAAAATATCAGCTAGTTGATGCTTAGTATCTATGAACTCTATGATTACATCATGATTAGTAACATGATCTCGTATAAAGTGATGTCTAATATCAATATATTTTATTCTTGAGTGTTGAATAAGATTCTTTGTTAAACATATTGCACTCGTATTATCACATTTAATGGGAATGTTTTTAAGATAGACTTTATAATCTTCTAAGGTGTTTTTCATCCACACAACTTGTGCACAGCATGCACTGGCTGTAATATATTCAGCTTCGGTTGTTGATAGTGCAATCGAGTTTTGTTTCTTAGATGACCAGGAAATAAGGGAATGTCCCAAAAATTGACATATTCCTGATGTGCTTTTTATATCTAGTCTACATCCAGTGAAATTCGCATCAGCATAAGCAATTAACTCAAAATTTTTGGATTTTGGATACCAGAATCCTAGATTTGTGATACCTTTAAGATATCTAAGTATTTTTTTAACTGCTTTGAGATGAGATATCTTAGGATTCGATTGAAACCTAGTACAAAATCCTACACTGAACATGATATCTGGTCTAGTTGCAGTGAGGTAAAGTAAACTTCCTATCATACCCCTATAAGTTTTTTGATCGAAGCTTTCTCCACTTTCATAAACTTCTAACTTAGTGGAGGTGCTCATAGGAGTGTTAATAGCTTTTGATCTATTCATATTAAATCTTTTTAGCAGATCTAAGGCATATTTAGTTTGACTAATAAAGATGTCATTGCTTAGTTGCTTAATTTGTAAGCCTAAGAAAAATGTTAATTCTCCCATCAAACTCATTTTAAATTCGAGACTCATGGTTTTAGCAAAAGATTCACAAAGAGATTCATTTGTAGAACCGAAGATAATATCATCAACATAAATCTGAACAATGAGAAAATTATTTTCAAAATTTTTAATAAACAATGTAGTATCGACCTTACCTTTTGTGAAATTATTTTCAATAAGAAAAGTACCTAATCTATCATACCAAGCCCTTGGGGCTTGTTTTAAACCATAGAGAGATTTGGTTAATTTCAATACATGATTAGGGAGGCTTTTTATTTTCAAATCCGGGAGGTTGTTCAACATAAACTTTTTCAGAAATAAAGCCATTAAGAAAAGCGCTTTTAACATCCATTTGAAATAACTTTAAATTGTTATTACTAGCATAGGCAAGGAGCATCCTTATGGCTTCTAATCTAACCACAGGAGCGAAGGTTTCTTCGTAATCGATACATTCTTCTTAGTTGAAACCTTTGGCCACTAATCTAGCATTGTTTCTATCCATGATACTAGATTCATCTTGCTTATTTCTAAAGACTCATTTAGTACCAATAACTAAATGGTCATTTGGCCTAGGAACATGCTTCCACATCTCATTTCTCTTAAATTGATTTAACTCATCTTGCATTGCGATAATCCATGAATCATCTTTCATGGCTTCATCAATACATTTAGGTTCAATTTGGGAGAGAAAATCGACGTTAGCACAGAAATTTTTAAGAGAAGAACGTGTTTGAACCCCCTTTGATGTGTCTCCTAAGATTAGCTCTTTAGGATGAGCATCTACATACTTCCAATCCTTGGGTAAGGATGTTTCGGAAGTGGATGCATCTAAGTTGCTAGTTGGAGAAGGGGTTTCATTTAAATTTAAAGAATCGAAGTTAACATCATTATCAAAATCATTTTTCTTGATTTCGAAAATCTCATTGAAAACAACATGAATGAATTCTTCAATAATTAAAGTTCTTTTATTGAAGATACAAAAAGCTTTAGAAACTAAAGAATAACCAAGAAAAATTCTCTCATCAGATTTAGCATCAAATTTTCCTAAGACATCTTTTTCATTCAAGATGAAACACTTACACCCAAAAACTTTAAAATATGAAACATTAGGTTTTTTGTTGTTCCACAACTCATAGAGAGTTTTGGTGAGTAGGGGTCTTACTAGAACTCTATTCAAAATGTATCATGCAGTGTTTATGGCTTCGGCCCAAAAGTATTTGGGTAGGCTATGTTCATTTAACATGGTTCTTGTCATTTCTTGTAAATTTCTATTCTTTCTTTCTACTACTCCATTTTGTTGAGGATTTCTTGGAGTAGAGAAGTTGTGGTTGTATCCATTAGATTCACAAAATTCTTGGAAATCATGATTTTGAAATTCTCCACCGTGATCACTTCGAATTGATGAAATCATAAAACCCTTTTCATTTTGAACAAGTTTACAAAACTTGGTGAAATATTTAAAGCATTCATTTTTGTGTTTCAAGAAGTAAGTCCATGTGTATCTACTATAGTCATCTACAATGACAAAGGCATATTTGCTATCTCCTAGGCTTGATGTAGAGATTGGTCCGAACAAGTTCATATAGATCAATTGTAAGGGCCTAGAGGTGCTTATTTGATTCTTAGATTTGAAACTACTCTTAGTTTGTTTTCCTAATTGACAAGCATCACACACATTATCTTTGATGAACTTGATATGAGGAATTCCTCGTACAAGTTCTTTGGATGATATTTGAGTGATTAGTTTCATGCTAGCATGACCTAATCTCCTATGCCAAAGCCAAGCATCCTCATTCAAAACCGAGAAACACATTTCATTGCAAAGATCATTGATGTCAATGGTGTATACGTTATTATGTTTTAATGCAATCATAGATGTGTTTTTGTGTAATTTTTCAATGATGCAAGCATTAGATTTGAATTTGACGATATATCCTTTATCACATAATTGACTAATACTTAAGAGGTTATGTTTTAAACCATCAACTAACAAAATATCTTCGATAAAGAAGTTGGATTTGTTACCTATGGTTCTTTTGCCAATGATTTTACCCTTGTTGTTGTCTCCGTAAGTGACATGGCCTTCGTCTATGCTAGTGAGCTTAGAGAATTGAGATGGATCTCCAGTCATATGCCTTAAGTATCCACTATCAAGGTACCATCTCTTGCTCCTAGCTTATGATGGTGTATGTCTCTACAAGAAAGGATAATTTTTAGGTACCCATTTATTTTTGGGTGCCTCAAAAACAGATCTACATTGTTTATCATGTTGCATAGAGTTTATCATGGTTCCTTTAGGAACCCAAATTAATTTGTTCGGACTAATTTTCTTGAATGGACAATAATACGTTTTGTGTCCAAGTTTACAACAAAAGTTGCATTTGCTTTGGTGTCGAACATGTAGGATGGGGCCTTTTATGAAGGTGGTTGGATTTTGGTGAGGATTTCTCACAAATCCGATTCCACTTCTTTTGGGAACGTGCTCCTTGTTTGTAAGGATCATGTTCAAGAACTTGCTACCAACCTCGAATTTCTTCAAGGTGTCCTTAAGTAGCAAGTTCTCCTTTTGGATAGTTTCTAGATCATGACATTTTATACAAGAACCTAAACTATCATGATATTCAGTTTTTAACTTATCGAAGTTACAAGTAAGACTATCATGCTCCTTTTTTAGCAATTTGTATTTTCGACTAATAATCTTGCATTCATCAAATAATTCGTGGAAGCCATTTAATAACTCATCAAATGATAAATCTTCATCAATTAAATTTGTTACCTCCTCTCCGATGGTCATTAAGGCGTAATGAGCAACTTGCTTGATGTTGGACTCTTTTTCTTCGGATGCTCTCGAGTCATCCCACGTTGCTTTGAGCGCTTTCTTCTTTGATGTTCTCTTCTTAGCTTGGGGACAATTATTTTTGTAGTGTCCCGGCTTTTTGCACTCGTAGCAAATAACTTGGTCGTTTTTGGGTTCAAGTTTATTTTTTATGTCATTTTTAAACTTGTTTCTCTTAATAAATTTTTTGAATTTTCTTGTTAGAAGTGTCAAGTCATCGTCATAGTCCTCATCACTTGAGTTCTCTCTCAAGTGGTCTTCTAAAGTTCTAAGTGCCATATCCTTCTTGTTCTTTGGAATGATGTCTTCTTGCTCTTCATGAGCCTTGCATGTCATTTCATAGGTCATTAATGACCCGATTAGTTCTTCAAGAGGGAAGTTGTTTAAATCTTTAGCCTCTTGAATAGTAGTGACTTTAGGGTCCCAACTCTTAGGAAGGGATCTTAGAATCTTATTTACGAGCTCAAAATCCGAAAACCTTTTGCCGAGTCCTTTTAGACCAATGACGACATCTGTGAAGCGGGTGTACATGTCGCCAATAGTCTCGCTCGGTTTCATTCGAAAAAGTTCGAAAGAGTGTGTCAAAAGATTGATTTTTGACTCTTTCACTCTACTTGTGCCTTTGTGAGTCACTTCGAGTGTATGCTAAATATCAATCGCAATTTTGTTGAATCTCGGATTTTGATGATGAAGTCAATTGTCATTTGTTATCTAATCTATATGTTGAGATAAGTGTGCAGGATTAACTACGATGAAAGTGAGACATGCAGTAGGAGTTGCGCCGGAGTCAAGACATTGATCACATTGGGAGTTCGAGAGTTCGACGGAAGTTCGGATAGTCGTTAGAGGTTCTGCGGGAACAAATCCGAGAAGTCCATAAGCTTGCCAAAGAAGCTCGTCGGAACTCGCCAATTGAATCGTCGCATGTCCAAGAGTTTGCCGGAAGTCCGCAGGAGCATCACCGAGGGTTCATCGGATGATCGACGGAAGTTCGCCGGAAGCTTGCCGGAAGAAGCGATTGACGCACCGGAGCAAGTTGTAGTAAATGTCTTAGGAAAAATCGTACTTAGCACATTGATTAAGTTGGAAATGGGAGGTGATCCCATTAACTTAATCTTGGGGCAATTGGGCTCCTAAAAAACCCAAATTGGGCCGAATGGATCAACCCATTCGGACCCTGATTTCTGCCAGGCGGTTGCACCACCTAGGCTCAGTCTTCGAGCGAGACTGGGAGGTGCAACCACCCCAGCCAGGCGGTGGCACCGCTTGGGGCTTAGTCTCCGAGCGAGACTGGGCGGTGCAACCTCCCCTGACAAGAGGTGGCACCGCCTGAGCTCAGTCTTCGAGCTTTGCCAGGCGGTGCAACCGCCTCAGTCAGGAGGTGCAACCGCTTGAGCTCGGTCTTCGAGCTCTGTCAGGAGGTGCAACCGCCCCTAACAGGAGGTAGCACCGCCCAGAGGCTCAGTCTTCGAGCTCTGCCAGGTGGTGCAACCGCTCCAATCAGGAGGTGCAACCGCCTGATCCCGGAATTCCGGGAATTGATAGTTTTGAGCTCCAAATTTGAACTGGGTTGGGGCCTATAAATACCCCACCCATTCAGCACTGAAAGGCAGCAATTTTAACATAGAAATCTTAATCCTTTTCTGTGATTCTTAGAGCTCAAAATTGTTGTAAAGGCCAAAAGTTCTTCTCCCTCTATTCTTCTAAGTTCTAAGTTGTAAAGAGAGGAGAGAAAATTTCTGTAAGGGTTTGTCTCCTAAGCCCGTCAAAAGGAGTGAAATTGTAAAAGGGTGGTTGGCCTTCGCCTATTGAAGGAAGGCCTCTAGTTGACGTCGATGACCTCGTAAGTGGAGGAAGCCAAAAGTGGAGTAGGTCAAGATTGACCGAACCACTCTAAATCTCGGTTTGCATTTACTTTGATTATATTATCTTTACTGCAAACCTCCTCTGAAGTTTACTACTTTATGCGCATATACGATCGGGTTTCAAGCTTTGCACATTCCGAATCAGCGTTTAGACGTAAATCTGCTTTTTCGTACGATCATCATAGTTCAGATTACGTTTACGTTCTAACTTTTACCATAACTGCAAACTACCTTTATATCCTTGCTTAAAACTGCATCTCGCCTAATCAAGTGATTTACGAATCAGCATTTAGACATAAATCAGTTTCTTCGTACGAACGTCGTATTTTAGCTTGTGCTTATATTATGGTTTTCATCATAACTGCAAACTACCTTCATAGATTGACTTTAACATCATCTTTCTTGATCTTAAGTTAAAGTAATCTTAGAATCGGCTTTCAAACAGAAATCGTTTTCATCGTTCGAACGCAGTTTCGTTTTAATCGCAGAAAGTTTTCCGCTGCACTAATTCACCCCCCCCCCCCTCTTAGTGCTCTTGATCCTAACAATTGGTATCAGAGCGGGGTTAACTCTCTAACGGATTAAAACCCAAGAGAGATGACATACGCCGGAAACCAAGAGGGCCATTCTATTACACGTCCACCCATGTTCAGTGGGACGGACTACAGTTGTTGGAAGACCCGAATGAGGATCTTTCTTATTTCTATGGATTTTGAACTTTGGAATCTTGTCGAAAATGGATTTTTGAAGTCTTCTCTTCCAATGATCGATTGGAATGAATTGGAGAAGAAGGCTTTCGCTCTTAATGCAAAGGCTATGAATGCCTTATTTTGTGCACTTGATAAAAACGAGTTTAACCGTGTTTCAACTTGTGAAACCGCATTTGATATTTGGCACACACTCGAAGTGACTCACGAAGGCATAAGTAGAGTGAAAGAGTCAAGAATCAATCTTCTGTTACATTCTTTCGAACTTTTCTGGATGAAACCGAGTGAAACCATTGGCAACATGTTTACCCGTTTCACGGATGTCATCAACGGTCTAAAAGGACTCGGAAAAAGTTTTTTGGATTTTGAGCTCGTAAATAAGATTCTAAGATCCCTTCCTAAGAGTTGGGATCCTAAAGTCACTGCTATTCAAGAGGCAAAAGATCTATGCAACTTCCCTCTTGAAGAACTAATCGGGTCATTAATGACCTACGAGATGACTTGTAAAGCTCATGAAGAGTAAGAAGACATCTTTCCAAAGAATAGGAAGGATATGACACTTAAAACTTCAGAAGGCCACTTGAGAGAAAACTCAAGTGATGAGGACTGTGATGATGACTTGACACTTCTAACAAGAAAATTTAAAAAATTCTTTAAAAGAAACAAGTTTAAAAATGACGAAAAAAATAAACTTGAACCCAAGAAGGACCAAGTTATTTGCTATGAATGCAAAAAGCCGAGACATTACAAGAGTGATTGTCCCCAAGTCAAAAAGAGAACTTCAAAGAATAATGCGCTCAAAGCAACATGGGATGACTCGAGCGCGTCCGAAGAAGAGGACTCTAACACCGAGCAAGTTGCTCATTATGCCTTAATGGCCATCGGAGATGAGGTAACAAATTTAATAGATGCAGATTTATCATTTGATGAATTATTAAATGCCTTCCATGACTTATTTGATGAATACAAGATTATTAATAGAAAATACAAATTGCTAAAAAAGGAGCATGATAGTCTTACTTGTAATTTTGACAAGTTAAAAACTGAATATCATGATAGTTTAAATTCATGCATCAAATGTCATGATCTAGAAACTCTCCAAAAGGAAAACTTGCTACTTAAGGACACCTTGAAGAAATTCGAGGTTGGTAGCAAGTCATTGAACATGATCCTTGCAAACAAGGGTCACATTCCCAAAAGAAGTGGAATTGGATTTGTGAGAAGTTCTTACCAAAATCCAACCACCTTCATGAAAGGCCCCATCTTACATGTTCGACACCAAAACAAATGCAACTTTTGTTGCAAATTTAGACACAAGACGCATTATTGTCCATTCAAGAAAATTAGTCCAAACAAATAGATTTGGGTTCCTAAAGGAACCATGATAAATTCTATGCAACATGATAGACAATGTAGATCTATTTGTGAGGCACCCAAAAGTAAATGGGTACCTAAAAATCATCCTTTCTTGTAGAAAACTAAACCATCGCAAGCTAGGAGCAAGAGATGGTACCTTGATAGTGGATGCTCAAGGCATATGACCGGAGATCCATCTTAATTCTCTAAGCTCACTAGCATAGACGAAGGCTATGTCACCTTCGGAGACAATAACAAGGGTAAAATCATTGGCAAAGGAACCATAGGTAACAAATCCAACTTCTTTATTGAAGATGTTTTGTTAGTTGATGGTTTAAAACATAACCTCTTGAGCATTAGTCAATTATGTGATAAAGGATATATTGTCAGATTTGAATCTAATGCTTGCATCATTGAAAAACCACACAAAAACATATCTATGATTCCATTGAAACAAAATAACGTATACACTATTGATATCAATGATTTGTGTAATGAAATGTGTTTTTCTGTTTTGAATGAGGATGCTTGGATATGGCATAGAAGATTAGGCCATGCTAGCATGAAACTAATCACTCAAATATCATCTAAAGAACTTGTAAGAGGAATTTCTCATATCAAGTTCATCAAAGATAATGTATGTGATGCTTGCCAATTAGGTAAACAAATTAAGGGTAGTTTCAAATCTAAGAATCAAATAAGCACCTCTAGGCCCTTACAATTGATCCATATGGACTTGTTCGGACCAATCTCCACATCAAGCCTAGGAGGTAGCAAATACGCCTTCGTCATTGTGGATGACTATAGCAGATACACATGGACTTACTTCTTAAAACAGAAAAGTGAATGCCTTAGATATTTTACCAAGTTTTGTAAACTTGTTCAGAATGAGAAAGTTTTATGATTTCGTCAATTAGAAGTGATCATGGTGGTGAATTTCAAAATCATGATTTCCAGGAATTTTGTACTCAATGGATACAACCATAATTTCTCTACTCCTAGAAATCCTCAACAAAATGGAGTAGTAGAAAGAAAAAATCAAAATTTACAAGAAATGGCAAGAACCATGTTGAATGAACACAACCTACCAAAATATTTTTGGGCCGAAGCTGTAAATACTACATGCTATACTAACCAAAACTCCCTATGAGTTATGGAACAACAAAAAACCCAATGTTTCATATTTTAAAGTCTTTGGGTGTAAGTGTTTTATCTTGAATGAAAAGGATAACTTAGGAAAATTTGATGCTAAATCCGATGAAGGAATCTTTCTTGGTTATTCTTCGGTTTCTAAAGCCTTTCGTATCTTCAATAAAAGAACTTTAATTATCAAAGAATCCATTCATGTTGTTTTCAATGAGATTTCCAAAATTAGGAAAAATGATTTTGATGATGATGTTAATTTTGATTCCTTGAATTTAAATGAAACCCCTTCTCCAACTAGCAACTTGGATGCATCCACTTCTGAAACATCCTTACCCAAGGATTGGAAGTATGTAGATGCTCATCCCAAGGAGCTAATCTTAGGAGACACGTCAAAGGGGGTTCAAACACGATCTTCTCTTAAAAAATTTTGTGCGAACGCCGCCTTTCTCTCCCAAATTGAACCCAAATGTGTTGACGAAGCCATGAAAGATGATTCATGGATTATCGCAATGCAAGATGAATTGAATCAATTTGAGAGAAATGAGGTGTGGAAGCTTGTTCCTAGGCCAAATGACCATTTAGTTATTGGTACTAAATGGGTCTTCAGAAACAAGCAAGATGAAAATGGTATCATGGTTAGAAACAAGGCTAGATTAGTGGCCAAAGGTTTCAACCAAGAAGAAGGTATCGATTACGAAGAAACCTTCGCTCCTGTGGCTCGATTGGAAGCCATAAGGATGCTCCTCGCCTACGCTAGTAGTAATAATTTTAAGTTGTTTCAAATGGATGTTAAAAGTGCTTTTCTAAATGGCTTTATTTCCGAAGAAGTTTATGTTTAACAACCTCCTGAATTTGAAAATAATAGCCTCCCTAATCATGTGTTTAGATTAACTAAAGCTCTCTATGGTTTAAAACAAGCCCCAAGGGCTTGGTATGACAGACTTAGTTCTTTTCTTATCGAAAATAATTTCACAAAAGGCAAGGTTGATACTACATTGTTCATCAAGAATTTTGAAAATAATTTTCTCATTATTCAGATTTATGTTGATGATATTATCTTTGGCTCTACGAATAAATCTCTTTGTGAATCTTTTGCTAAAACTATGAGTCTTGAATTCGAAATGAGCTTAATGGGAGAATTAACATTCTTCTTAGGCTTACAAATCAAACAACTAAGCAATAACATCTTTATTAGTCAAACTAAATATGCTATGAATTTATTAAAAAAGTTTAATATGAACAACTCAAAGGCTATCAACACTCCTATGAGCACCTCCACTAAGTTAGAAATTGATGAAAGTGGAGAAAGCTTCGATCAAAAAACTTATAGGGGTATGATAGGAAGTTTACTTTACCTCACTGTAACCAGACCAGACATCATGTTCAGTATAGGACTTTGTGCTAGATTTCAATCAAACCCTAAGATATCTCATCTCAAAACAATTAAAAGAATACTTAGATATCTTAATGGTACCACAAATATAGGATTATGGTACCCAAAATCAGAGAATTTTAAGTTAATTGCTTATGCTGATGCGGACTTTGCTGGTTGTAGACTAGATAGAAAAAGCATATCAGATCATGTCAATTTTTAAGACATGCCCTTGTTTCCTGGTCATCTAAGAAACAAAACTCGGTTGCACTATCAACAACCGAAGCTGAATATATTGCAGCAAGTGCATGCTGTGCACAAGTTGTATGGATGAAAAACACCTTAGAAGATTACAAAGTTAATCTTAAAAATATTCCCATTAAATGTGATAACACAAGTGCAATATGCTTAACTAAGAATCCTATACAACACTCAAGAACAAAACATATTGATATTAGACATCACTTTATACAAGATCATGTTACTAATCATGACGTAACCATAGAGTTCATTAATACTAAACATCAACTAGCTGATATTTTTACAAAACCTCTAAGTGAAGAACAATTTGATTTCATAAGAAGAGAATTAGGAATGTTGATGTGTCCGAATAGATAAACTAGTCAAAATTATTTTTTGGACTTTATTGAATGATCAAATCACTTGATTGGCATTACATAACATGTGTTAAAATATTTTGTCTTCATGATTGTATTTGAAAATCTGTAGCATAGTCTTGTCCGAATGCATGAAAGTGTTCATTTCATTTTCGGATTCGCTTAACAATTGGAATGCTAAAAATAAAATTTTCTTATACACTCTTATGAAAAATATTTTTTTGTGAAATGGATTTGATGAAATGATTCCTGCTTATGAATTACATCTTGAAATATGGATGATAGTATTTCTACTTGCAAAAAGCTATTTCAAACACATATCTTGACTCAAAATAAACTCACAAATAGCTGGAATCACAAATGGCTTTCCTCCTTCATGCACAAAGGATAATAACAAAAAAAGAAGGAAAAAGTATTCAAAGTAATCCACGTATCATGCCTTCCTGCTTATATTGTTCTCCTGGTATCACATTTACTATACTTTTTGTTGATGACAAAGGGGGAGAAATATATGAATTGATGCTATAAACACTGATGCTATGATTATGCCATGCTTGCATCACCAAGAGATATATGAACAAATGCCATGCATTAATTTGCATTGAGTTGATATCTTACCATGTGAAGAAATGCAACACTTGCTAAAATATTTGAAATGTGTACATCATGTAATGATATCAAAATCTTACTTCACAGCTTTACATGTTGATATCTTACAAGATGATGAATTGCTACAATTACCATCATTCAAAATTATTATGTAAAATTTGAAAATGAATGTCAAGCCTTGACATCATCTTCAGAGAGATACATCATGATGGGAGTATTGATAAGTTCAAATGATTTAACTTATCAATATGTCGCTTGAATTCTTAGGTCTTGAATTCAAAAATGACTTATCTCAAGTATGGCATATAGACAGGGGGAGTTAAGGTTAACTCCATTATCCATTGATTGTCATCATCAAAAAGGGGGAGATTGTTGAATCTCGGATTTTGATTATGAAGTCAATTGTCATTTATTATCTAATCTATATATTGAGATAAGTGTGCAGGATTAACTACGATGAAAGTGAGACATGTAGCAGGAGTTGCGCCGGAGTCAAGACATTGATCACGTTGGGAGTTCGAGAGTTCGACGGAAGTTCAGACAATCATCGGAGGTTCTACGGGAACAAATCCGAGAAGTCCATAAGCTTGCCAAAGAAGCTCGTCAAAACTCGCCAAGTGAATCGTCGCAACTCCAGGAGTTTGCCGGAAGTCTGCAGGAGCATCACCGAGGGTTCATCGGATGATCGACGGAAGTTCGCCGGAAGAAGCGATTGACGCACCGAAGCAAGTTGCAGTAAATGTCTTAGGAAAAATCGTAGTTAGCACATTGATTAAGTTGGAAATGGGAGGTGATCCCATTAACTTAATCTTGGGGCAATTGGGCTCCTGAAAAACCCAAATTCCCAAATTGGGCCGAATGGATCAACCCATTCGGACCCTGATTTCTGCCAGGCGGTTGAACCGCCCAAGGTAGGAGGTTGCACCACCTGGGCTCAGTCTCCGAGCGAGACTGGGAGGTGCAACCGCCCCAGCCAAGCGGTGGCACCACCTGGGGCTCAGTCTCCGAGCGAGACTGGGCGGTGGAACCTCCCCTGACAGGAGGTGGCACCGCCTGAGCTCAGTCTTCGAGCTTTGCCAAGCGGTGCAACTGCCTTAGTCAGGAGGTGCAACCGCCTAAGCTCGGTCTTCGAGCTCTGTCAGGAGGTGCAACCGCCCCTGACAGGAGGTAGCACCGCCTAGAGGCTCAGTCTTCGAGCTCTGCCAGGTGGTGCAACCGCTCCAATCAGGAGGTGCAACCGCCTGATCCCGGAATTCCGGGAATTGACAGTTTTGAGCTCCAAATTTGAACTGGGTTGGGGCCTATAAATACCCCACCCATTCAACACTGAAAGGAAGCAATTTTAACACCGAAATCTTGATCCTTTTCTGTGATTCTTAGAGCTCAAAATTGTTGTAAATGCCAAAGGTCCTTCTCCCTCTGTTCTTCCAAGTTCTAAGTTGTAAAGAGAGGAGAGAAAATTTATGTAAGGGTTGTCTCCTAAGCCTGTCAAAAGGAGTGAAACTGTAAAAGGGTGGTTAGCCTTCGCCTATTGAAGGAAGGCCTCTAGTTGACGTCAGTGACCTCGTCGGTGGAGGAAGCCAAAAGTGGAGTAGGTCAAGATTGACCGAACCACTCTAAATCTCAGTTTGCATTTACTTTGATTATATTATCTTTACTGCAAACCTCCTCTGAAGCTTACTGCTTTCTGCGCATATACGATCAGGTTTCAAGCTTTGCACTTTTCGAATCAGCGTTTAGACGTAAATCTGCATTTTCGTATGATCATCATAGTTCAGATTACGTTTACATTTTGACTTTTACCATAACTGCAAACTACCTTTATATCCTTGCTTAAAATTGCATCTCGCCTAATCAAGTGATTTACGAATCAACATTTAGACGTAAATCAGTTTCTTCGTACGAACGTCGTATTTCAGCTTGTGCTTATATTCTGGTTTTCATTATAACTGCAAACTGCCTTCATAGATTGATTTTAACATCATCTTGCTTGATCTTAAGTTAAAGTAATCTTAGAATCGGCTTTCAAACAGAAATCATTTTCATCGTTCGAACGCAGTTTCGTTTTAATCGCAGAAAGTTTTCCACTGCACTAATTCACCCCCCCCCCCTCTTAGTGCTCTTGATCCTAACAGATTTCACAAACCGAAACATGATTAAACTCATTTTTATCAAGCGCACAAAATAAGACATTCATAGCTTTTGCATTAAGAGCAAAAGTCTTCTTCTCCAATTCATTCCAATCGATCATTGGAAGAGAAGAATTCAAAAATCCATTTTCAACAAGATTCCAAAGTTTAAAATCCATTGAAATAAGGAAGATCCTCATTCGGGTCTTCCAATAGGTGTTGTCCGTCCCATTGAACATGGGTGGACATGTAATAGAATGGCCCTCTTGGTTTTCGGCGTATGTCATCTCTCTTAGGTTTTAATCCATTTAAGAGTTAACCCCACTCTGATACCAATTGTTAGGATCAAGAGTACTAAGAGGGGGGAGGGGGGTGGGTGAATTAGTACAGCAGAAAACTTTCGACGATTAAAACTGCGTTCGTACGATAAGAGCGATTTCGGTAGAAAAGTCGATTCATAAATCACTTTAACTTGTGATCAAACAAGATGCAGTTAAAGCAAGTCTATGAAGGCAATTTGCAGTTATGATGGAAATTAGAATGTAAGCGTAAACTGGAATATGATGTTCGTACGATAAAACTGATTTACGTCTAAACGCCGATTCGGAAAATACTGAACTTTGAAACACGATCGTAAATGCGCAGAAGGCAGTAATCTATTGAGGAGGTCTGTAGTAACGATAATATGCTCAAAGTAAATGCAAACCGAGATTTAGAGTGGTTCGGTCAATCTTGACCTACATCCACTTTTGGCTTCCTCCACCGACGAGGTCACCGATATCCACTAGAGGCCTTCCTTCAATAGGCGAAGGCCAACCACCCTTTTACAGATTCACTCCTTTTGACGGGCTTAGGATACAACCCTTACAAGATTTCTCTCCTCTCTTGAAAGATGAAAACTTGGAAGAAAAGAGGGAGGAGAACTTCTAACCTTTACAACACTTTTGAGCTCTAAAAATCACAGAGTAAGATTAGATTTTCGGTGCCCTTTCATGCAGGAAAGGGTGGGGTATATAGAGGCCCCAAACTAGTTTGAATTTGGAGCTCAAAACTGTCATCTCCCGGAATTCTGGGGTCTGGCGGTTGCACCGCCTGGCAGAGCTCGAAGACTGAGCCTCTGGGCGATGCCACCTCCTGTCAGGGGTGGTTGCACCACCTAGCAGAGCTCGAAGACCGAGCTCAGGCGGTTGCACCTCTATCAGAGGCAGTTGCACCGCCCAGCCAGAGCTTAGAGATTGAGCCTAGGGCGGTGCCACCTCTGGCCAAGTGATCTGGGTCCGAATGAGCTAATCCATTCGGCCCAATTTGGGTCTTTCAAGGGCCCAATTGCCCCAAGATTAAGTTAATGGGATCACCTCTCATTCCTAACTTAATCTATATGCTAACTACGATAATTCTTAAGACATTTACTACATCTTGCTCCGGTGCGTCAATCGTTTCTTCCGGTGAGCTTCCGGCGATCATCCGATGAACCCTCGGTGATGCTCCTACGGACTTCTGGCAAACTCTTGGACTTGCGACGATCCACTTGGTGAGTTCTAACGAGCTTCTTTTGGCAAGCTTTTGGACTTCTCGGATTTGTTCCTGTAGGACCTCCGACAACCATCCGGACTTCCGTCGAGCTCTCGAACTCCCAACGTGATCATAGTCTTTGACTCCGGCTCAACTCCTGCTGCATGTCTTACTTTTATCGTAGTTAATCCTGCACACTTATCTCAGCATATAGATTAGATAACAAATGATAATTTACGTCATCATCAAAATCCGAGATTCAACAAGCACAACACAATTGATCAAGTAAATCATCTAACCTTAGAATGGAAAAATAATAATCCACTGTGATTTTATTGATAGTGCAACTGTCCACACACATTCTCCAAAACCATCCTTCTCAAGCACCAACAAGGTTGGAACCGTACAAGAACTCATGCTCTCCCGAATTAAACCCTTTTTTACTAACTCATCTACTTGCCTTTGAAGTTCTTAATGCTCCTTAGGACTCATTTTGTTTACTAATTTATTTGGTAGAATATCCCCCGAAATAAGATCAACGTGATGCTGTCAAAGGTGGAAGACCATGTGGAATCCCTTTTGGTACAACACCTTGAAACTCCTCTATGATTGGTTTCATGATTGCTGGTGTCTCCTTGTGTTGTTCATTCTCCTCTACTACCACTAGAGCTAAAACATGACCACCCTTGTCCAATTTATTAGGAGCGAGTCGGCACTAAGAGGGGGTGGGGGTAAATTAGTGCAGTGGATAAAACTATGTCGGTTCAAAAAATCTTTGTACGATAAAAATCGATTTTAGAAACGATGTTAACTTGAAACATATTCATAAGAGTGTGTAGCTAAAGTAATTAGGAAGTATGTGTTGAATCTCGGATTTTGATGATGAAGTCAATTGTCATTTGTTGTCTAATCTATGTGTTGAGATAAGTGTGTAGGATTAACTACGATGAAAGTTAGACAAGCAGCAGGAGTTGCGCCGGAGTCAAGATCATGATCACGTTGGGAGTTTGAGAGTTCGACGGAAGTTCGGACGGTCGTCGGAGGTTCTGCAAGAACAGATCCGAGAAGTCCGGAAGCTTGCCAAGCGAAGCTCGTCGGAACTTGCCAAGTGAATCGTCGCAAAATCCAGGAGTTTGCCGGAAGTCCGCAGAAGCATCACCGAGGGTTCATCGGATGATCGACGGAAGTTCGCCGGAAACTCGCCGGAAGAAGCGATTGACGTACCGAAGCAAAGCTGCAGAAATTGTCTTAGATTTAATCATAGTTAGCACGTTGATTAAGTTAGGAATGGGAGGTGATCCCATTAGCTTAATCCTGGGGCAATTAGGCCCCTGAAGAACTCAAATTGGGTCGAATGGTTCAACCCATTCGGACCCAAGGTGCTGTGGGCGGTGCAACTGCCCCAGCCAAGCGGTGCAACCGCCCAGGATATGTCTCCCAGCGAGACTGGGCGGTGCAACCGCCCCAGCCAAGCGGTGCAACCGCCCAGGATATGTCTCCCAGTGAGACTGGGCGGTGCAACCGCCCCAGCCAAGAGGTGCAACCGCCCAGGGCTCAGTCTCCAAGCGAGACTGGGCGGTGCAACCTCCTCTGTCAAGAGGTAGCACCGCTAGAGCTCAAGTTTCGAGCTCTGCCAAGAGGTGCAACCACCGAGCTCGGTCTTCGAGCTCTGGCAGAGAGGAGCAACCTCTCTAGACAGGAGATGCACCGCCTGAGCTCGGTCTTCGAGCTCTGGCAGAGAGGTGCAACCACCTCTGGCAGAGAGGTGCAACCACCTCTGGCAGAGAGGTGCAACCTCTCTGGTCAGGAGATGCACCGCCTGAGCTCGGTCTTCGAGCTCTGGCAGAAAGGTGCAACCACCCCTGACAGAGAGGTGCATCCGCCTGAGCTCAGTCTTCGAGCTCTGCCAGGCGGTGCAACCTCTCCAGTCAAGAGGTGCAACCGCCTGATCCCGGAATTCCGGGATTTGATCGTTTTGAGCTCCAAATTTGAACTGGGTTGGGGCCTATAAATACCCCACCCGTTCAGCACAGAAAGGGTACAGATCCACTCCGAATTCCTGATCTTTTCTGTGATTCTAAGAGCTCAAAATTGTGTAAAGTCCAAAAGTTCTCCTCTTTCTGTTCTTCAAAGTCTTGAGTTGTAAAGAGAGGAGAGAAAGGATCTGTAAAGGTTGTCTCCTGAGCCTGTCAAAAGGAGAGAAACTGTAAAAGGGCAGTTGGCCTTCGCCTATTGAAGGAAGGCCTCTAGTTGACGTCGGCAACCTCATCGGTGGAGGAAGCCAAAAGTGGAGTAGGTCAAGACTGACCGAACCACTCTAAATCTCTGGTTTGCGTTTATTTTTTAGCACTTTATCATTACTGCAAACCTCCTACATAGCTACTGCCCTCTGCGCTTTTACGAACGATTCTCTAAGTTCAGATCTTTCTGAATCTGCATTGAGACGTAAATCGGTGTTTTCGTACGATCTTTACATCGCAGTTTACGCTTACGCTTTTATTCCATTCATAACTGCGAACTGCTTTCTGCACATTCACAACAAGATTTTCAAAGTTCAGTTTCTGTGTTTAGACGTAAAACTGCGTTTAGGCGTAAAACTGTGTTTAGACGTAAAACCACGTTTAGACGCAAAACTGCGTTCAGATGCAAAACTGTGTTCAGACGCAAAACTGCGTTCAGACGCAAAACTGCGTTCAGACGTAAAACTGCGTTCAGACGTAAAACTGCGTTCAAACGCAAAACTGCGTTTAGACGTAAAACTGCGTTTAGACGTAAAACTGAGTTTAGACGTAAAACTACGTTTAGACACAAACTGCGTTTAGACGTAAACTGCTCACGCAATCTGCGCTTAGACGCAAACTGCGCTTAAATACAAACTGTGAATCGGCTTTTGCATCATAATAGATTTTATTGAACGAACGCACCTTTCGGTTTTAAATTGCTGTAAGATTTCCGCTGCACTAATTCACCCCCCCCCCCTCTTAGTGCTCTCGATCCTAACAGTATGGCAGTTTGCAATAAATGTAAATAGCAAAGCATAATTGCAAACCAGATTTTATAGTGGTTCGATCGTCGTGACCTATATCTACTCTATCGATTCCTCTTCCGTCGAGGCCTTTAGTATCCACTAATGATCTTCCTTCAATAGGTGAAGATCATTTACTGTTAGAACTCGATTCCCCTTTTGATACGTTTAGGAGAGAACCTTTACAACCCCCTTCACTCCTCTCTTAAACAAGACTAACACTTAGAATTTGAGAGGAGTTCACACAAGATTATAACAACATTTTCTTTTCTTTTTGCTCTCAGTTGTGTGTGTATTAACTAGGGATGAGAGGGATATTAAAAGGCATGAAATTGATTCAAACATGGAGCCTAAAAAGGTCTCATCCCGGGTTTCCCTGGACCTGGCGGTACCATCGCATGTGCTGGGTGGTACCGCTGTCACGCCCCCCGAATTATCACATTCAGGAGGTATGATCCTGTCTAAAATTAATAATATTATAATTCATCATCAATTCAATCTAGGATCCAATCTAACAATTTGAGGATATTAAGAATCATTCAAAATCAATATTCACAATTCATAAACTACATAAATCATAATCCACTTCACTCAAAGATTCACAAAATCTAAAGGCAACTCAACTAAACATCAACCACAATACAAATCCATAATCGTAGAAATATATACAATCAAAAAAGATAATTATTTATCATGAGTTCTTTTCCTTATACAACTTAAACTTATCATTCCATAAACATGAGCGGTCCTTTAAACTTTTACAGCACATAAGTATCAACATATCCTTAACATTACATCAGAAGTAAAGTATACTATGCAACAAAAAAAACCTACCATCCAACAAAGATTAGCTCAAAAATCTTCTATCCTTTCACTACTTCAACCCAATTCTAGCTTTTCAATGCGTGATAAGCTACCCTGAAAAATTTATATAGCAATGGGGTGAGCATAAAGAGCTCAGCAAGTGACTAACATATCCATTGTGATAGGAGAAGTTCAAGCAGGCTTAGTATCAAGATTACAAAAGTAGAAATACAATCGTTCATTTGGAATCATCTCGTTAGATATAAAAAAATCACAAGGGTTACCTCATTCAAAAATAGGCATTAGACATAACAATAGGAGAAAGAAAATTGGAGCATTTCATTGGCAAAAGAAGCATTTAGGCATGTATCAAGTTATTGGAGTTGTCCCGGGGACCAAGTTAATAGTAAATTCATTCTTTCTATCTGGAGGTAAACTAGGCAAGTCATCTGAAAATACATCAGGTAAGGAGGTAAATCATGCCCAATACTCTCAAAATAAAAGATGGGATGATCTAGTATGCAAAAAGTGATCATTTTGTATAACAATCTATACTGGTATGATTGGAAGATAGTCAATCCATACTTAGTATAATATCAAAACTCCAAATATCTAGGAAAACCAAATCAGCAAGAAGTTCGTGTTCTCCAATAGAAATCAAACAAGTTGACCAGATCGAGTTTGTTATCAAACAATCCCCAATAGCCGTGTTTACATATAGCATATAATCCAATGGTTTAGGTTGAATGCCCATGTGACAAGCAAAATATTATGAATCATATCATAGATGAGACACATGGTCAAACAAATATTTGCATTCTTTCAGAAACATAAATAGTACATTCGACCACTAATTCAAAAGCTTTAGAATCATATTCCGTGATAACATACACTCTGAAATAGGTTGATGATTTATGAGGTAGTGATTCTTTCTTCTTGTTTAAAAGTCAGTCTTTTATTTTATGATCCAAATTTTCACAAGCAAAATAAGCTCCAATCACCTACAAATACAAACTTGTTTCATAATATAACTCGCATCTTACACACGATTAAATCTTTTGTGGTGACTTCCCTTTTCAAATCGATGATGTCTTGACCCTCTTATTATCATATTCTGATTCATTTATAATCCCCTTTTTTTTTTTTGGTAAACTTGTCCTTGCTATTCCTGTTCTTGATCTCCAGAAATTCTTTTGATCATTAGAACAATTTCGTACATCAAATATCTTCTATAATCGCATCATCTATTTTTCTGCTACCAATGTATTAGGTTCACCATGCTTCTACTGCGCCACTCTAATTTAATATCCCCGATAAACCCTTTTATCACGCTTAATTAATCAAAAGCAGATGAAGGAGGAGGACTAATTGTCCTTGTCATCCTAGATTCCTAAAATGCATCAAAAAAAATTTTCACCAATCATTATAGCTCACTAGACCTCGATATATTTTGCACGTCAACATATCAAATATTTTAGTGATCCTCAAACCATGCTCTGATACCAACTCTGTCATGCCCCCCGAATTATCACATTCAGGAAGTGTGACCCTGTCTAAAATAAATAATATTATAATTCATTATCAATTCAATCCAGGATCCAATCTAATAATTTGAGGATACTAAGAATCATTCAAAATCAATATTCACTATTCATAAACCTGTAAGTTACATAAATCATAATCCACTTCACTCAAAGATTCACAAAATCCAAAGGCAACTCTACTAAACATCAACCACAACACAAATCCATAATCGTAGAAATATATACGATCAAAAAAGTTAATTATTTATCATGAGTTCTTTTCCTTATACAACTTAAACTTATCATTCCATAAACATGATCGGTCTTTTAAACTTTTACAACACATAAGTATCAACATATCCTTAATATTACATCAGAAGTAAAGTATACTATACAACAAAAAAAACCTATCATCCAACAAAGATTAGCTCAAAAATCTTCTAGCCTTTCACTGCTTCAACCCAATTCTAGCTTTTTAGTGCGTGATAAGCTACCCTGAAAACTTTATATAGCAACGGGGTGGGCATAAAGAGCTCAGTAAACGACTAACATATCCATTGCGATAGGAGAAGTTCAAGCAGGCTTAGTATCAAGATTACAAAAGCAGAAATACAATCGTTCATTTGGAATCATCTCGTTAGATATAAAAAAATCACAAGGGTTACCTCATTCGAAAATAGGCATTAGTCATAATAATAGGAGAAAGAAAATTGGAGCATTTCATTGGCAAAAGAAGCATTTAGGCATGTATCAAATGGCGAATAATAAACATAAGCTTGGATGTCATTTTTGATGTAGCATTCATTCTATTTTTATCCAAAAAATAAATATAAACTCATATGCAAAGCTTTGGATATCATATCAAAAACATAGAGGGCGCTGTGAGACCACATACATAATGTGATTTATCCATTTCTGGATGACCACCAAGCATAAGTCTCCCACATCTGGGAGCTCTATCCACCCACGTCTGAGTGAAGTCAATGGGGCCGGCAGAGCAATCGCGGGCTCTAAGCATAACTCCCTTTACTATTTCTAGCAAAGGTTCACAATATCCCACAAGACACCAGAGTACAAAAACGTAGTATGAACAATAACATTAGCACATAACAGAAGCACATGCGGAACAACGGAGATATGCATGTGCCTTTACCAAACAAGGAAATGCAAACAAAGCATTACATAATAAATTTCAAACATACAATAATTTCAGGATGAACAATACAAGAATTTCAAATGACTAATATAAAGCTCAATTGAAATAAGAAAGTTAGTTGAATTCAGTGTCCAAAGAAATAAAACTAGAAGAAGCACATATCGAAAGCAAATGCGGAACAATGGGATGAATGTGCCGAATCATTACGATGCAAACATGAACATTAGATGATAGCTGCAGATGTATAAATAAATAAAGGACAAAAGTATATAGGAATTTAAAGTAATAATGTAAAGCTTAACTGAAGTAAGAGTTTTTTTTTTTGTTGAAATCGATTTCCAATGAGAAGAAACAAGGAAAGTCGAAATCGACCAAAGCTCGATTCTGGCAGAATTTGATAGGAATATTTTATGAACTATTTGGATAACTAATTATGCTCCAATTTATACAAAATAGGATTAATTAGAAAGCTTTGTCAATCTAGTTTTAGGCAAATCAAGTTTTACAAGAATTAGAATTTACAACAGGGAGTTACAGATAATTTCATAGCGAAAGGTCTAAAAATATTAGCTCTGTTTTACTAAATCCATAGGGTCGATGAAAGCAGATGTTTTAGTTAGCAATTGTATTCCAAAAATTTCAAATCAGATAAATATAGAAAGAATTTTGAGTCTAGCATCAAATAAATCATACTTTGTATGAATCTGAGTTCACAGTAGAAAGTTATAAGTAATTAAGTAACAAGAGGTCAAAAATTTCAGTCCCTGTTTTACTGAATTTGTAGGGTTAATTTAAACAGAAGTCTTAGTAGGCATTTAAACTCCAAATCATTCGATCTTAGTATTAAAATAAATATTTTTTTATCTAATTTCAAATGGAATAGGTTTTGTCTAAATTAGAATTTATTACAAAATGTTATGACTGAAACATTGCATAGAGGTCAGATTACCGAAAAATTACAGATTCATGGCTTTGTATCAAAACGAAAGGTCTGGTTCTCAGTTGAAATAACTCAAATTTGCAGAATAAAAATGGAAACAGAGATTAAGGTTATTGTGGGATGGGGTTAGAACACTTGCCTTTAAATTATTTGAATCCCAAATGTTCTTCTTCTTCTTCTTCTTCTCTTCTCTTCTCTTCTCAAACTCACGTTGGCTGCAACTCTTCAGGTTTGTTTTCTTTAACATTTCATCTAATTCTCTTTTTTCTTTTTTTTTTGGCTAATGCAAAAGTTGCAAGGTGTCATGCATGCATGAAAGGGGCTAGGTGTCATCTCTAGAGTAAACATAAGTGGCACCATTAGGTTAGCTAGTGACACATGTCCACTATATATGTTTTTTTTTTAACTTAAATCTGAATCTTTTATAAATTATATCAAACTTCTAATATTTACTCTTAGGTCCCTATCTATAAATTTTTAATATAATATCATTTAATATAAAATAATCATTAAATAATCCTTATTTTTACAAACAAACCTTTTACCAAATTTTTAAAAATGGGGGATGTTAGACTCTCCTCTCTTTAAAGAAAAATTTAGTCCTCTAAATTTATCATACCTCATTCGACGAAATGATGAGGATAAGCTTTCATCAATGCTTCCTCGAGTGTTTGAATGGTTCTTTCTGATTGACCATCAATTTGAGGGTGATAAGCAGTGCTAAACTTGACTTCAGTGCCAATAGATTCTTGTAACCTTCTCCAAAATCTAGATAGAAATCTGGAGTCTCTGTCAGAGATTATCTTCGTTGGAACACCATGAAGTCTTACTATTTCATTGATATATAAATCTACAAGCCTATCATGAGAATAAGTCATATTGATCGGTAGGAAATGTGCAGATTTTGTTAACCTATCAATGATAACCCAAATAGCATCATGCTTTCTAGAGGTTCTGGGTAGTCCTTAAACAAAGTCCATAGTAATGCATTCCCATTTCCATTTAGGAATATCTAAAGGCTGTAACAAACCTCCAGGTCTCTGGTGTTCTTCTTTGATTTGCTGACATGTCAAACACCTTGAAACATATATTTCAATCTCCTTCTTCATGCCTTTCCACCAATAATGACTTTGGAGATCTCTATACATTTTTGTGCTACCAGGATGTATGGTGTACTTTGAATTATGACCTTCGTTCAAGATCTGGTTCTTTATATCTGGAACATTTCGAACACATATTCTATCCCCAAATCTCAATAGGCAATCATTTGAAATTTAAAAATTCAACTTCAATCCCTTTTCAACTTCATTCCTCAAGTATATTAAATGTGGATCTCGTAGTTGTCCTTCTTTAATTTGTTGAATGAGATCAGTTTGCATCTGGATAGAGGCCATCAACATTATTGAGTCTTGCCCTTTCCTCATTACATTTGAATCATAATTTCTTTCTAATAGCTTCCATTGTTTCACAACCAGACTAGCCATAAAACTTGTAGATTTTCTATTAAGTGCATTTGCTACAACATTTGCTTTACTTGGGTGATAACGGATGGTACAATCATAATCGTTTAGAAGTTTTATCCATCTCCGCTGCCTCATGTTTAACTCTTTTTGAGTACAAATATACTTTAAACTCTTATGATCAGTAAAGATTTCAAATGTTTGCCCATACAAGTAATGCCTCCAAATCTTTAGAGCAAAAACAATTGCTGGCGATTCTAAATCATGAGTTGGATAATTCAGTTTATAACTCTTTAGTTGTCTAGAAGCATAAGCAATCACTTTCCCTTCTTGCATCAAAACACATCCAAAGCCCTTTCTTGAGGCATCAGTATAAACCATAAATCCCTCATCACCACTTGGAATAGTGAGAATAGGGGCACTAGTCAATCTTCTTTTTAACTCTTAAAAACTTTGCTCACAATCATCACCCCATGGTGAAACACTAGGTCAAATGAAACCCTTATCTAACAGTTCTTGTAGTTGCTTTTTCAATTCCTCTAGCTCAAGTGGTGTCATTCCGTAAGGAGGCTTAGATATTGGGGTTGTCCCGGGGACCTAGACAATAGTAAATTCATCATTTCTATCTGGAGGTAAACTAGGTAAGTCATCTGAAAATACATCAGGTAAGGATGTAACTCATGCCCAATACTCTAAAAAAAAGATGGGATGATCTAGTAAGTAAAAAGTGATCATTTTATATAACAATCTATACTGGTTTGATCGGAAGATAGTCAATTCATACTTAGTATAATATCAAAACTCCAAATATCTAGGAAAACCAAATCAGCAAGAAGTTCGTGTTCTCAAATGGAAATCAAACAAGTTGACCAGATCGAGTTTGTTATCAAACAATCCCCAATAGCCGTATTTACATATAGCATATAATCCAGTGGTTTAGGTTGAATGCCCATGTGATAAGCAAAATATTACGAATCATATCATAGATAAGACACATGGTCAAACAAATATTTGCATTATTTCAGAAACATAAATAGTACATTCAACCACTAATTCAGAAACTTTAGAATCATATTCCATGATAACATACACTCTGAAATGGGATGAGGATTTATAAGGTAGTGATTCTTTCTTCTTGTTCAAAGGGCAGTCTTTTATTTTATGATCCAAATTTTCACAAGCAAAATAAGCTCCAGTCACCTACAAATACAAACTTGTTTCATAATATAACTCGCATCTTACACACGATTAAATCTTTTGTGGTGACTTTTGTTTTTAAATCGATGATGTCTTGACCCTCTTATTATCACATTCTGATTCATTTCTAATCCTTTTTTTTTTGTAAACTTGTCCTTGCTATTCCTGTTCTTGATCTCCAGAAATTCTTTTGATCATTAGAACAATTTCGTACATCAAATATCTTCTCTAAATGCATCATCTATTTTTTTGTTACTAATTTATTAGGTTTACCATGCTTCTACTACGCCACTCTAATTTAATACCCCTGATCAACCCTTTTATCGCGCTTAATTAATCAAAAGCAGATGAAGTAGGAGGACTAACTGTCCTCGTCATCCTAGATTCCTAAAATGCAACAAAGAAAATTTTCACCAATCATTATAGTTTACTAGACCTCGATATATTTTGCACTTCAACATATCAAATATTTCAGCGATCCTCAAACCGTGCTTTGATACCAACTCTGTCATGCCCCCCGAATTATCAAATTCAGGAGGTGTGACCCTGTCTAAAATCAATAATATTATAATTCATCATCAATTCAATCCAGGATCCAATCTAATAATTTGAGGATACTAAGAATCATTCAAAATCAATATTTACAATTCATAAGCCTATACGTTATATAAATCATAATCCACTTAACTCAAAGATTCACAAAATCCAAAGGCAACTCAACTAAACAGCAACCACAACACAAATCCATAATCGTAGAAATATATACGATCACAAAAAGATAATTATTTATCATGAGTTCTTTTCCTTATACAACTTCAACTTATCATTCCATAAACATGAGCGGTCCTTTAAACTTTTACAACACATAAGTATCAACATATCCTTAACATTACATGAGAAGTAAAGTATACTATACAAAAAAAAAAATCTATCATCCAACAAAGATTAGCTCAAAAATCTTCTAGCCTTTCACTGCTTCAACTCAATTCTAGCTTTCCTGTGCGTGATAAGCTGCCCTGAAAAATTTATATAGCAACGGGATGAGCAGAAAGAGCTCAGCAAGCGACTAACAAATCCATGGCAATAGGAGAATTTCAAGCATGCTTAGTATCAAGATTACAAAAGCCAAAATACAATCGTTCATTTGGAATCATCTCGTTAGATATAAAAAAATCACAAGGGTTACCTCATTCGAAAATAGGCATTAGACATAACAATATGAGAAAGGAAATTGGAGCATTTCATTGGCAAAAGAAGCATTTGGGCATATATCAAATGGCGAATAATAAACACAAGCTTGGATGTCATTTTTTATGTAGCATGCATTCTATTTTTATCCAAAGCATAAATATAAACTCATAAGCAAAGCTTTGGATATCATATCAAAAACATAGAGGGCGCTGTGGGACCACATACATAATGTGAGTCATCCATTTCTAGATGACCACCAAGCATAAGTCGCCCACGTTTGGGAGCTCCATCCACCCGTGTCTGAGTGAAGTCAATGGGGCCTGCAGAGCAATCACAGGCTCTAAGGATAACTCCCTTTACCATTTCTGGCAAAGGTTCACAATATCCCATAAGACACCAGAGTAAAAAAAGGTAGTATGAACAATAACATTGGCACATAACAGAAGCACATGCGGAACAATGGAAATATGCATGTGCTTTTACCAAACAAGGAAATGCAAACAAAATATTACATAATAAATTTCAGACATACAATAATTTCAGGATGAACAATACAAGAATTTCAAAGGACTAATATAAAGCTCAATTGAAATAAGAAAGTTAGGTGAATTCAATGTCCAAAGAAATAAAACTGGAAGTGGCACATATCGAAAGCAAATACGGAACAATGGGATGCATGTGTCGAATCATTACGATACAAACATGAACTTTAGATGATAGCTGTAGATGTATAAATAAATAAAGGACAAAAGTATACAGGAATTTAAGGTAATAATGTAAGCTTAACTGAAGTAAGAGTTTTTTTTTTTTTTGCTGAAATCGATTTCCAAAGAGAAGAAACAAGGAAAGCCAAAATCGATCAAAGCTCGATTCTGGCAGAATTTGATAGGAATATTTTATGAACTATTTGGATAACCAATTATGCTCCAATTTATACAAAATAGGTTTCATTAGAAAGCTTTGTCAATCTAGGTTTAGGCAAATTAAGTTTTATAAGAATTAGAATTTACAACAGGGAGTTATAGATAATTTCGTAGCGAAAGGTCTGAAAATATTAGCTCTATTTTACTGAATCCATAGGGTCGATGAAAGCAGATGTTTCAGCTAGCAATTGTATTCCAAAAATTTGAAATCAGATATATACAGAAATCATTTTGAGTCTAGCTTCAAATAAATCATACTTTGTATGAATATGAGTTCACAATAGATAGTTATAAGTAATTAAGTAACAAGAGGTCAGAAATTTTAGTCCCTTTTTTGCAGAATCTGTAGGGTTAATTTAAATAGAAGTCTTAGTAGGTATTTAAACTCCAAATCATTCAATCTTAGTATCAAAATAAAGATTTGTTTATATAATTTCAAATGGAATAGGTTTTGTCTAAATTAGAGTTTATTACAAAATGTTATGACCGAAACATTGTATAGAGGTCAGATTACCGAAAAATTACAAATTCATGGCTTTGTATCAAAACGAAAGGTCTGGTTCTCAGTTGAAATCTCTCAAATTTTGCAGAATAAAAATGGAAATAGAGATTAAGGTTATTGTGGGATGGGGTTAGAACACTTGCTTTAAAATTATTTGAATCCCAAATATGGAAAAATTGATGAAAAACCTCAAGCTCTTCTTCTTCTTCTTCTTCTTCTTCTTCTTCTCCTTCTTCTTCTTCTTCTTCCCTTCTCTTCTCAAACTCACGTTGGCTGCAGCTCTTCATGTTTGTTTTCTTTAACATTTCATCTAATTCTCTTTTTTTTTTTTGGGTTTTGGCTAATGCAAAAGTTGCAAGGTGTCATGCATGCATGAAAGGGGCTAGGTGTCATCTTTAGAGTAAACATAAGTGGCACCATTAGGTTAGCTAGTGACACATGTCCACTATATATATATTTTTTTAACTTAAATCTAAATCTTTTATAAATTATATTAAACTTCTAATATTTACTCTTAGGTCCCTAGCCATAAATTTTTAATATAATATCATTTAATATAAAATAATAATTAAATAATCCTTATTTTTACAAACAAACCTTTTATTAAATTTTCAAAAATGGGGGATGTTATGTTAGAACCCTTGCAGATTCTAAACTTGGGGTTGATCTCTTTAGGGGATCGGCCTCCTTGGACCTTTATAGGGGTTCCTCCCTCCAAGTTGCTGCTCAAAGGCTGCAGAAAAGATTCATCTATTGCTTATCAAAAGAGGAGGAATACATGGCTATTTATAGGGTTTCTAAACCCTAACTCCTAATAGGACTCATATTCAAGACTCCTACTTCTAACCAACTCCTAATAGGACTTCTACTCAAGACTCCTATTCCTTTACAACTCCTAATTCTTCTCTAAGAAACAACCTCCTAACCCTAGTCGGCCTCATCACCTCTTTAATAGGGGTCGGCTTATGTAGGTTTTACATGAATGTCCCTCTCAATTAGGACTCTCCTAGCTAGAGTCCTAACAAACCCGCCCTCTTCAAATCAGCCTTGTCCTCGAGGCTGACGATTCATGAATTTTGGGAATTTAATCTTCAAGTCGTCATAGTTCTCCCAAGTGGCATCTTCTGTTGGTAGGTTCACCCACTGTATTAGCACTTTAGTAGTGGGTCATCATCGTCGAGTCACGATTCGTCGATCAATAATGGTAGTTGGATGGGTCTGGAGTTCTCCTTGGATAGTCATATTTGGCGGGTGGCTTTGGGCTGTCTCTAAGCACCTATTTACAACTTCTGTCTGGCCGTCGATTGGTGGATAATATGTCGTACTCCTTTTCAATTTAGTACCCTGCATATATAATAACTTTGTCCAAAATCTGCTCGTGAAGATGCCAGTAGAATTTATCATAAGCACAATGCGTCCCTTATAGTGTAATTTTTTTTAGTCCCAATTGTAATGAGCCACGGAGCTTGGTGCTTCCTTCAAATTTTTTATAATCTTACTAGTCTCTGAATCTTCCTACCATTCCATCTTAATATCCTCAAAGAAGCCGCTGGACGGAAGTGAAACGGTCGAAACTTCAGCTTGCTTGGGTAGCTACGAAAGCATATCTACAAGAATATTCTCTTTCCCCTTTTTGTAAGTTATATCATAATCAAATCCAAGAAGTTTTGTTACCCATTTTTGCTGCTCAGGGTATGATATCTTTCATTCCAAAAAGTACTTAAGGCTTTTATTTTCGGTTTTAATTTGAAATCGTCAACCAATCAAGTAGGGTCTCCACCTTGTTACTGCGCGCACAATGGCGAGCATCTCCTTATCATATATTGACTTATTTTGATGGGAGGGAGATAATGTCTTGCTAGTGTATGCGAGTGGTCGACCATCTTACATGAGAATGACTCCAATTCCGACTCCAGATGCGTCGGCCTCAATAATGAAGGGTCAGTTAAAATCTGGTAGTGTTAGCATCGGCATCGTCGTCATAGCTGCCTTAAGTTTGTCGAAGGAAGCGGAGGCTCTGTCCAACCATTGGAAGACATATTTTTCTAGTAAGGAAGTAAGTGGTGCATTGATCTTTCTATAGTTTTTCATGAACTTGCGGTAGTAGCCTGTTAAACCTAGAAAGCCATGTAGCAATTTTATGTTTCTCGGGATCGGCCAGTTTTGCATTGCTCCAATTTTAAAGGGGTCCATTGCCACACCTTCCTCTGATATGATATGCCCAAGATATTTCACCTTCTGTTGAAGAAAGCAAAAAGTCATAGTGGTTGTTGTGTGTTCAAAAGGTGGTTTTTGGTATGTCTTCTTCGCACGCTTGTATTTGATGATACCCGGATCAAAGGTCCAACTTTATGAAGATTTATGCTCCCTTTCATCTAGCAATTCATCTACTATTGGAATAAGGTATTTGTCCTTGATGGTTATGCCATTAAGAGCTCGATAATCAACACATATTCATCTTGTTTCGTCCTTCTTACGTACAAGTAGCACCGGTGAAGAGTAGAGGTTGCAACTTGGCCGAATAACTCCTGTTTCGAGCATCTCTTTTACAACTCTTTCTATTTCATCCTTCTGGAGATGTGGATACTGATATGGCTGAGCATTTGCTGAAGATTGGCCTGGAAGAATCGTTATACAATGATCATGCCGACGGGTAAGAGGTAGGTTGCGCGGTTCGTCAAATATATTTGAAAATTCAGCAAGCAAAGGAAGTAGATTTGGATCTTCAAATTCTATTGGCTCTCCCTTAGTTTGCTGCTCAAGTTGTAACAAAAAGCCGCTGCATGCTTTATGCAAAACCTTCTCCATTTGTTGTGTGTAAATCGTTGTTATGTCGCCCCCACGTTTCCCGTGCAATGTCACCTGTTTCTCCTTACTGTAAAATTTCATAATTAGTTTCATAAAATTTCAGGAAATATCACCTAATGTCATCAACCATTTAATTTTGAGCATGGCCTCATGATTGTTAAGAGGGAGAAGGAAGAAATCTGCAATTATCTCTTGGTCCTGCAGCAACAGTTTCTCATGCGGGCACCTACGATCACAATTCAAAATCCGTCCGTCAGTGACCTTAACATCAAACATGCAGCGATTCTCGATAGGTAATGCTATCCGAACAGCAAGCTTACTATTTAGGAAGTTAGTAGTACTGCCCGTGTCGATGAGAACAGTGATCGGTTGTTGTTTGAGAAGGCCTCCAACTTTCATCGTTTGCGGGTTTGAGTAGCTGGCTAGTGCATGTACTGTAACGTCAGTCGGTTGTGGCTCTTCTTACGCATCTTCTTTATGTTCAAGGTTCTCTTCTGAATGTTCAATAACCTCTTCTTCTATTGGTTCAATCATAAGAAGTCTCCCTTTACTACAGCGATGCTCACGGCTCCACGGCTCGTCACAATGCCAACATAACCCCTTCACATATTGTTCCCGAAGCTCTTCTCTTGTTAACCTCTTTAGTGTAGGGACTCGGTTTATAGTAGGGGGGGCTGAGGGCTTCAATATTGCTAGTTGAGGAGCGACACTAGTCCTCTGAGCTTCATGGTTCAATTGCTCCTCTTGATGTCGTGCGAAAGAGATGGCTGCCATATCCGGCTTTAAGACCTCAATGAAGGTCCTCAATAGCTGTTTTTGAGACCAATCATGATTTTGATTAGATAACCTTTCAAGCCTGGTTTGGTACTCCTGAATGGTGGAGGTTTGTCGGATCTTTGCTAGTTGTTCGTCAATATTCTCGTAATCGGTTGGTCTGAAGCGAATTAGCAGTCCTTCTTTGAATTGTTGCCATGAAATGACTCCATAAGTATGTTCAAACTGTTCAAACCACTATATAGCATCCCCTTCAAGATGTATAGCTATAATTTTCACCATAGATGCATCTGCAGTTTTGTGGTACCGAAAATATCGTTCCACGCGCGAGATCCAACCAATCGGGTCTCCTTCTTCCCATCTAGGGAAGTCCACCCTCATGCGTGGATAGTTGGGATCGATCATAGAATCTCCCCTCTTTTGGAAGTCATCTCTTCGGGCTTGGTACGATTGGGCAGAGCTCTCTCCTTGATGTGATTTCTTCGAGCTTAGTGGTCGGCCCAATCTGAGTTCAATAAAGAGTGTCCGAATCGTATCCTCCATTCGTGCCTCGAAAGCTTCGAATTTAGCATTGATTACTTCCTCAGATGCCATAGTATATGCCACCAAATCTGTGATGTTAAAATCTCTCTTTTGTTGTCGGGTTAAAGACATGTATTGGTTGAGAGCGGTGATGGTCGAAAAGGTTGGTGGATTGGTGGATGTAGGCTACGGTTTAGGCTTGTTTTGTGGCTATTTTGGGTGTAGTTTGAGGGTATGGTTTGGTGGAGTTTTAGGGCTATGGATGAAAGTTTTGGATCTGTAGTAGATAGTAGCAAAGGTTTGATAGAAATCAATGGAAGTTGCAGCAAGTATGTGCTGTCTTGTAAGAGTAGAATTATCGTCGAAGAAACAACGGTTTCTCGATGTAATTTCCACCAAAAACTTGAGAGAATTGAGGAGGGAATTGATAGAAAAATCTCAGTTTATATGACAGCAAGGATGTCTAATTTAATCAAGAAATTTTCGGCAGTATAATAGCAAAGAAATTGGTGCAAGTTGCGATTGCAGAATTCTCATTGAAAAATTTCAGCGGTTTATGACGAAAATTTGCAGCAACACAAAATCATTTTTAGAGATGAATTCCTTAATAAATCAATCTTAGATGGAAGCCAAGATGATCTATGAAGTGTATAAGAAATTTCATTCAAAAAAGATTGCGAATAGATGGGTTAAGGCAACAATATGCGGCTGAAATTTTCTGTAGTATAGATTTTTAAGTATAGCAGATTAGAAGTAAAAGATCAGTGGTTTATATTGAGAATTTTTTGATGAAACCAAAGGGAAATCCACTGTTAGGAAGTGTCAAAGCTATCAAAAATATTTCTAGAGATTTTGATAGAAACAACGTAGTATCAAGATCAAACAAACAGTGCTATGCGGTTGAAATTTTACAGTGCATATTTTCAAGTATAGCAGATTAGACGTAAAATATCAATGGTTTATATTAAGAATTTTTTTAACAAAATCAAAGGAAATCTGCTGTTAGGAAATGTCAAAGATGTCATAAAAATTTCGTAGAGATTTGGATAGAAAAAGCACAGTAGCAAGATCAAACAGACGGTGCTATACGGTTGTAATTCTGCAATGTATCTTTCGTCGTAGAGATGAAAAGTTTATGACGAAAAGTTTATTCAGCAATATAGGAATATTTTTTGAGATTTTTAAATATGGATAACTAAATTGCAGCAGCAGTAAGGTAGAAAATCAGAACCTGTTGCAATTCACGGGGAGATCAATGGATGATCCATGGTGGTGGAGATGACGGCGGAATTTGGCGACGATCTTTTAAGCAATTGTGGGAATTGCTTTGGGCGGTTGTGGAGGGTTGATGGATGGCTGTGGAAGGGCAGCGAGATGCCAAGAACGCTGCTCTGATACCAGGTGTTAGAACCCTTATAGATTCTAAACTTGGGGTTGATCTCTTTAGGGGATCGGCCTCCTTGGAACTCTATAGGGGTTCCTCCCTCCAAGTTGCTGCTCAAAGGCTGCAGAAAAGATTCATCTATTGCTTATCAAAAGAGGAGGAATACATGGCTATTTATAGCGTTTCTAAACCCTAACTCCTAATAGGACTCCTATTCAATACTCCTACTTCTAACCAAAGCCTAATATGACTTCTACTCAAGACTCCTATTCCTTTTCAACTCCTAATTCTTCTCTAAGAAATAATCTCCTAACCCTAGCCGATCTCTTTACCTCTTTAATAGGGGTCGGCTTAGGTAGGTTTTACATGAATGTCCCTTTCAATTAGGACTCTCCTAGCTAGAGTCCTAACATGTTACAACCGCTACCTACAACACTAACACTGGGCAGTACCACCGCCCAGTCTAGTGGTACCACCACTTGGGAGACTGTGTATGGGTGGTACCGCCGCCTGATAGTCTTGGAGACTGAGTTTGGGCAGTACCACCGCCCAAACCAACGGTACCACTGTCTGACATAATCTCGGAGACTATGCCATGATGGTTCCACTTGTTGGGTCATTGTTTGGGCCTTTCACTTGGCCCAACATAGCCCAAAGTTGGGCCCAATTGGCCCATAATTGAGTTGGCCTAATTCCAACCCAATTATATGCTAACTATGAATTTTAAGGCATACACTAAGAAAATCAAGTCCAGTTAGTCTAGGTTTCTTCTAGCGAGTTTCCAGCGATCTTCCGACAAACTTTCAATGATCTCTCGGCAATGTTCCAGTGGACTCCTAGCAAGCTCCTAGACTTCACAACAATCGTCTTGATGATGAGCTTCTTTGGCAAGCTCCTAGACTTCTCGATCAATTCCAATAGAACTTCTGATGAACGTCCGGACTTCCGATGAACTCTCGAACTCCCAACGAAATCTCGTTCTTGACTTTGGGACTTCATTTTGCTTTATGCCTTGATCGCTATCATAGTTAATCTTGCACACTTAAAACCTACTTTGATCTAGACAATTATTATAAGGCTTGAATCAAATATTGTCCGGCATGTCATTGGTTCATTGACATTTCGTCTGATTCTTCGGTGCATCATCCTTTCTTGCGGCCTATTGCCCAATCGGCCAGTTGACCTATGCAACTTCGATTTTCTTAGTGCAATTTCCGCTCTTCTTGGCCCGATGCCCGAACCCATGGCCCGAAGCCTTCTACTGATACATCGATCGAGCCTCTGGCTCGATGTTCAATCTTTTGACATGTTCCATTCCGACCCAACATGATTCTTCCTACTTTAATTATCTCTCCCTAATCAAAGCTTCTTGCATCTCCTAAAACGCAGATCAAACAAACACTATCAATTGATTTTATCATCAAAATTCGAGATTCAATAATCTCCCTTTCTTTGATGATGACAACCAATTGATTACGGAGTTAAACCTTAACTCCCCCTATCAATATGCCATATTGATAGAACCTTGAATTCAAGTCAAAGTAATATTTCGTCATGAATATGTGCAACATATTATATGCATATCATTACATTACATGCATCATTATCATAAGTTTTGCATACATCATTCAAATCATCATGGTATCAAAATATCAAAGTATATTACATCCTACCATTTACGATCATCATATCATAATATCTTCTCCCCCTTTGTCATCAATAAAAAGAAGAAGTGCATCTAGCAAATTTTTGAGATATAATTTCAAATCATTGCATTTATCATCATGCAAGCTAGCAAGTTTTTTTTGTAAATTTTTTACACCTTTTGATATATTCAAGATAGCAAGTTTTTTGCATCTACTTGAAACGTGCAAGCTAGCATTTTTGTGATTCTAGCAATTCTTTCTCCATACAATTTGCATGCTAGAAAATTTAGTAAGTTTTACATAATTTTGGAATATGATGTGTAAACTAGCAAATTTTGCACATATGAAAATTGATAAAACTTTTGCATCTTTTGAGGTGAGCAAGCTTTTTGCTTCTCTTTATGATGTGCAAACTAGCAACTTTTTGCTTCTTCTTGAAGTATACAAACTAGCTAGCAAGCTAGCAAACTCCACTTAAATGTACAAAATAGCATGTTTTTCTATTTTGAGAAGTGCAGTTTTTGCTTCCTTTCGCAATGTGCAAGTTGCAAGTTTTGCTTCTTAAGATAGGCAAGATAGCACTTTTGCTTCTCTTGAGATTGCAAGATAGAATTTCATGCTTCTCTTTTGAGATGAGCAAGCTAGCATGATTTGCTTCTTGAATTGTGCTAACTAGCAAATTTAGGTTCTCTTTTGAGATGTATACACTAGCAATTCTTTCTCCCCTTTTGTCATTGGCAAAAAGAGGGGAATAACAATACAATAGTGTAATTCATTTCCCTTTACATCAATTTTCAAATCATCACATAAATGATAACAAGAAAAGTTTGGTGAAGAGATATACTTGCATAGTAAAAATTATGTCCTGAAAGATAAGATCATAAAAGACATGATTCATTTTTATAAATATTCTCCTTAATAAAATGTAAAAAATCATTCGAGAATAAAAAGTGAGAGATCTTGATTCATATAAAGAGACTATCAAGTTTTGATTCCAAGAATTCAAGATTGATCATGATATAGATAAAAACATTCTTATAGCAAAAAGGAATCATGAATTCGAAAAAAGATATTTTCTTTAGTAAATCGTAAAAAGAAACATAGGAGAAAATTATTTCAATTTATCCATAAGAAATCTTATGATTCATATAGAAAATCTTCTCTTTAGTAAATGGTAAGAAAAAACATAGAAGAACAAAGAAGAGATCTTGATTCACATAAAATAGAAGATATCTTAAGAGAAAGTTCATGATTGGATTAGAAAAATCTCATTTAGATTCAAATCATCAAATCATCAAAATCTTTTTCATAGTCCAAGAGATTCATACAAATAGATTGAGAAGTTTTTAAGAAAAATGTATCCCCTTTTTATTTCATGCAAGCATGCCATTGTTTTTATGCCAAATCAAAATATGCATCATCATTTAAAACCAAAAGACAAGGATCAATAAATCATAAATCACAAAGATCGCCAAGACTTCAAATCATCATGCATAATTAAATCATTAAGCATGGTACCAAGACTTTTAACATTTTTATTACGTCTTACATCATTATGCATCATTAAATCATCAAACATGATTTCATTAAACATAAAGCATTTTTAATTAAAATCAAAATAAAAAATCAATACAAAAATCATTAAGATACATATTATTACTTCTCAAAACATACATAGAATTAATCTTATTTGGTATACAAGTATTAGATTTATATCTAGCATTTTTTTGTATTTTCATAGAACATGCAATTCTCATGATCATTTTCAAAATAGCAAGTATGATCCCAAAAAAAATATTATTTTTATTACGTCATGCAATTTAAAAAAATTATATATAATTTTTCTAAACTAATTTAAAAATAACTCATGAAATACATTATGTAATTTCAAAATAAAGCAAAGGAGTTTTGGTTACCTTGTAATCAAAAGTCGTTAATGTGTAGTTTGCCACCTCGCTTTTGTTGATTTGTTTTTCATCTTCAAATGAACTCGATTCATTCCAAGCTGTCTTGAGTGCTCTCTTCTTCTTTAGTAACTTCTTTTTTAGTTCATTTTTATTCTTTAATTCTTGTTTAATGAATCTTTTAAATTTTATAGTGAGAAGTTTGAGTTCATTATCACTTGAGCTTTCGCTCAAGTGGTCTTCATTTGTTCTAAGTGTCAAATCCTTACTGTTCTTTGGAAGGTTGTTCTCATATTCATTTTGTGGCATACAACTCATTTCATAGGTCATTAAAGACCCGATAAGTTCTTCGAAAGGGAAAGTATTCAAATCCTTTGCCTCTTGAATGATCGTTACTTTATGATCCCAAGTTTTAGAAAGAGATCATAAAATTTTATTAACAAGTTCAAGATTCGAAAAACATTTGTCAAGACTTTTAAGTCATTGACGACATCCATAAAATGGGTGTACATATCAATAATGGTTTTGCATGACTTCATTCGAAATAGTTTAAAATCATGCATCAAATGATTTATCTTAGAATCTTTTACTCTACTAGTACCTTGGTGTGTGATTTCAAGTATATGTCAAATGTCAAAAGCCATTTCATAAGTAAAAACCCGATTGAATTCATTTTTGTCTAAGGCGCAAAATAGAGTATTCATAGCTCTAGCATTTAAAGAAAAAATTTTCTTCTCCAAATCATTCCATTCATTCATTAGAGTATAAGAATTTTGAAATCTATTTTTAATGATATTTCATAAGTTTAAATCCATAGAAAGCAAGAAAACTCTCATTCGAGTTTTCTAATAAGTGTAGTTCATCCCATTAAATATGGGAGGATGAACGATAGAAAAGCCCTCTTGAAAGCCGAAAAGAGTCATTTCTCTTGGGTGTTAAACTAAACGAGAAATAACATGGCTCTGATTCCAACTATTATGAACGAGTTAGCACTAAGAGGTGGGAGTGAATTAGTGCAGCGAATACAAATAACATGGCTCTTTGTACGATAAAAATTGATTTCAGAAATGATGTTAATTTGAAACACGTTCGTAAGATGTGCAGCTAAAGTAATAAGAAGTATGGCAGTTTGCAATAAATGTAAATAGCAAAGCATAAATGCAAACTAGATTTTATAGTGGGTCGGTCGTCGTGACCTACATCCACTCTATCGATTCCTCTTCCTTGAGGCCACCGGCATCCACTAACGATCTTCCTTCAATGAACGAAGATCAACTACCCTTACAACTCGATTGTCCTTTTGATAGGTTCAGGAGAGAACATTTATAACCCCCTTCACTCCTCTCTTAAACAAGACTAACACTTAGAATTTGAGAAGAGTTCATACAAAATTACAATAGCGTTTTCTTTTCTTTTTTCTCTTAGTTGTGTGTGTTAACCAGGGATGAGAGTGGTATTTATAGGCCTCAAGTTGATTCAAACTTAAGTCTAAAAAGGTCTCATCCCGGGTTTCTCGGGTCCTAGCGGTACCACCGCTTGTAGCACTGACACTAGGCGGTACCACCACCCAGTTTGGTAGTACTATCACTTAGGAGACTATGTCTGGGTGGTACCACCGCCTAGACTAGTGGTACCATCGCTTGACACTCTCGGATACTGAGTTTGGGTGATACCACCGTCTGACATAGTCTTGGAGACTATGCCACGACGGTTTCACCTATTAGGTCACTGTTTGGGCCTTTCACTTAGCCCAACACAGCCCAATTGGCCCCTAATTGAGTTGTCCCAATTTTAACCCAATTATGTACTAACTACGAATTTTAAGACATATACTAAGTAAATCAAGTCCGATTAGTCTAAGTTTCTTCCGATGAGCTTTCGGTTATCTTTTGGAGAACTTCCAATAATCTCTCAACAATGTTCTAGCGGACTCCTGGCAAGCTCCTGGACTTCATGATGATCTTCTTGGCGATAAGCTTCTTTGGCAAGCTCCAGGACTTCTCAGTTAATTCTAACAAAACTTCCGACGAATGTCCGGACTTCCGACAAACTCTCAAACTCCTAACGAAATCTCGTTCTTAACTCAAGGACTTTATTTTGCTTTATGCCTTGATCACTATCATAGTTAATCCTACACACTTAAAACCTACTTCGATCTAGATAATTATTATAAGGCTTGAATTAGATGTTGTTCGGCATGTCATTGGTTCATCGACGCTTCGTTTGATTCTTCGACGCATCGTCCTCTCTTGTGGCCTATGGCCCAATCGACCAGTTGACCTTCACAACTCCGATTTCACAATTTTTGATCTTTTTGGCCCGATGCCCAAACTAATGGCCCGAAGCCTTCTGCCGATACGTTGACCAATCCTTCGGCTCGACGTCCAATCTTCTGACATGTTCCATTTCGGCCCAATATAATTCTTCCTACTTTAATTGTCTCTCCCTGATCGAAGCTTCCTGCATCACTCAAAACGCAGATCAAATAAACATTATCAATTGGTTTCACCATCAAAATCCGAGATTCAACACAATTCACCTTTGCATTCACTATAGGATATAAAAGCGCCAACTTTCTTCTTTGGTGCACTAATTTCCGAAGGTTATAATGGAGCTAAAATAATTTTCTTTTCATTTCACTTTAAAAGAATAAGTATGTTTGTAAGCATCATACAACACCCTTTTATCTTAATGTCAAGGTCTTCCCAACAACCAATAACAAGTGTCCATAGGAGCAATATCACACTATACTTCATCTTTATAATATTTTATAATAGAAAATGAAACTAAACATCTTTTAGTTACCTTGATATCATTTCCTTTCTTCAGCCAACATAATTGGTACAGATGTGGATAAGAGATTGTATCCAACTTTAGCTTCTGCACCATCTCCAAAGATACCACATTTTCAAAACTACCACTTTTGATGATCACTAAGCATACCTTGCCAAGAGAAGTACATTTAGTGTAAAACATGTTCTTTCTTACCCAACTTTCATCCTTAAACACATAAGACACTTGTAAGCTACGTTACAGTATAATAGACATACCATGATCAGCATAAATAGCCTCTTCCTCATCATCATCGTATTTTGGTTCGTCGTCGGCTTCATCTTCTCCTCCATCACTATGATCTTCAACCAAAGTTATAATCTTCCTATTTGGACAATTTGAAGTACTAAGTACTAGTGCATGAAACAACCCTTCATGTATAGGAAATTTCAAAATTAAGTGTTTTACAACTAGTAACCAACTTCTTTAATGCATTCCTTGGTCATAAAGAAAAGCACCTTGAAACAGTTGTAATTTTATCTAAGTAATGTGCTAATTCGCTGTCATATTTGAGTGGGCTGAGTTGAAAACTATAAGGCAACATTATGGGCTGAAAAAATATCATAGCATCAACAAGGTCTATATAAGCATATTGTAGCAAATTAAGCACTCCCGTGTCACATAGTTACACCCAAAACTAACTTAGTTAGACACTTAGACTGTAAGAAAATCTAGGGGGCGACATCACATGCGCAGCAAAAGAACAAGAACAAAATCTCTAAATTCCTAAACATGTGTTTGTCATCGTGCGAAGATTAGTGCATAAAATTCATAAAATAGAAAACTATGTATATGAAATGTTATGTTACCTAGGGAGATCGTATATCCCTGAATCGTTGCAGATCTCTAGGAGAGGGTGAAGGAGGTCAAGCATCCTCCTCTCTAGTGGTGATCCACACAGCAAGGCTATGACGATGCTCCTCAAATCTCCAGGCCTGCTATCTAAGGAGGAGAAGGGGAGAGGAGAATAGGAGATGGCAACCCAGAAAGGCTCTAGCCTATGAACCATTAGTTCCCTCATATTTATAGAGGTCCCCTGTCAACTTAACCCTAATGGATCCTACCCTATTAGGTATTGGATCTCCATCCAATTACCTTAGCCTCTTAGATTACTATATCTCTATCCTATAATCTCTCATTAGCTTTTATTAGATCTCATCTATAGGATCCAATAATTCAGTCCCTTATTTGATATCGAATAAGATAGGGGTTCCGGCGGATATCTTATATTTGAACCTCTACTCATCGTAATGCCTACCATATATTTGTGACCCTCTAGGCCCAATATCGAGCTAACCATGAGTCATACCTGTCAAAACTCCTTCTAGCTTAATGAATTATTATCTTCATAATAATTCACTCGACTCATCGACTACGGACATACTAGACCACTACACCGTAGTTCCCAAACGATACAAGAGAATCTAATCTATTGGACCTGTCTATCCTCAGTTACCATATACCTATAATCCATCATCCATCCAATATCTTAAAGATTGTATACTATATACCTGTAGTCCCTTATTCATCTGGTCCATTGGACCTATCTATCCTCAATTACAGTAGACTTGTCTATCCTCATTTATCATATAGCTATAAACTCTTTCTGATATGTTTTTTGTTGTACAAAGATTTTCGACTCAATGTAATTGTACTACTACACTAATTCACCCTCCCCCCCCCCCCCCCCACTTTTAGTGTCGACTTGATCGTAATAGTTTCCCTCATCCATCTAATATCCTAGAGATCGTATACCGGGTATGGTGTTGTCAGACCCATATAGTTTCTACTCGAGTCTCGCTCTAATCGGATTCTCCTAGAGAACTTTTTCTCTCTTAATCTAAATAACCCTGGCTAGGAATTTATTTGAGCAAGAACACATTGTCACGGACTTAGCTAGCTTTGCCTAAGTCTGTCCGCAAATGTCAACCTTTGCGTGTCCGTCCGCAAATGTCAACCTCCCTGAAGCCTCCCATGTCCCTTAGGTCCCACAAAAGAGAGAATGGGTTAGAGACAACGCCTCATTCGAGATCCACAAGCAAACATCTCCGAAAACACTTCATAGACAATGCAAATTATAAACAGACTTTACAAGCTCTGAATAGTTACACAACAAAGGGTAAAAATATGGTCCATTATAGACCAAAAATCTCTCATACGTGTCCACATGACACAACCTTTATTTACAAGCCTAAAGCGGCCACCAACCTAACTAAAAATGGGACTATTAAGCCTTTGGCCATCCCTCTACATGCTGTGCAGAGCATGAACATACCAAAAGACACGGACATACATAAGCATTACATCAAACATCCTATTTAGAAGTTTGTCCGTGACATTCTCCCCCACTTATTCCTTCGACGTCCTCGTTGAAGCCTTTGTCGACACTACAACTCCTCACCTTTGCTGAGTCTTCAATCTTCTGCTCCAACTACAATGCACCTCTTGGCTCCCAACTGCTCTCCGCTATTGTTTTTGAGTAGTCAAACCTTTAATCTGCCATGCTGCTTCAACTCACCAATGACTCTGACTCTAGTGTAGGGTTGGCTAAGTTGTGTTGATCCCTGTTATTTCCTACGGATCCTCCAGATGAAGGAAAAGACCATCCTTACTGCGCCAGTCTCTAAAATGCATCATGCTGCTTGAATTGGGTGGATTCTTGTTAGAGCTTTAACGAGCATCGCCTTACAAACTTCTAAAGTTTTTGGGTCCTTCCTCCACAAAATTTGCTCACTGACTCTTCTTTCACTTAGTTGTCACATCTAAGTAGGTTCGCATCACTTCTGCTTTCGATTGACATTTCGTTGGGAAATGAAACGGACAATCTACTCTCAGTAACACTGATCACGTTGGTGAGGATTTGACAATTATTGTCTTCCATTATCTTCGAAGGGTCTTTAAACATATGCAGAGCTCCTCTGCTGGATAGATAAGAGAATTGGGGTACTCGGTTTTGTCCATTCTCTTAAGTGTTGAGAAGGCAAAGGTTACTTGACTTTGCCCGCCTCCTCGAGGTTGTACTCCATGCATTGAGTTGGTTACTGGCCTTCGCCTGCTCTTTGCTCACACTTCTGACACACTTGAAGTGTTTGCACTCCTTGCGTTGAGTTAACTACTGTGATTCACCTTCTCGATGCCATTGAACTTCTGGAATGCAGAAAGTTTTCACTCCAACTTGGAGCAATTCTCTAATAGATTTGGTCGCCTCTAGGATTGTACTGTCTTCTCCATCAACCCTGCCGCCTACTCCCCTGAGTAGCGAAGGTACAGTCCCGCGTACTGCCTGCTTTGTTCCTTGGTCGTGCACTCTTGCATGACCTGAAATCCTTCACTTTCGGCTATCTTGATGAGAAACTCTTTGACACAGGTCTTACGAAGTTCCTTGGCCTTTGCCCTTTAGCCTTGTCTCGGTACTTGGAGTTTGCCTCTACATGCTCCACCTTCTCGACCCCTTTCATGACCAAGCGCTCTCCCTCCATGAGAGCAAGGGATCAATGACTTTCATGGAAGTCCCACCTCTGTGGTACTATGGCGCTGCCATGCCCATGGCACTACTATTCGTCACCTCGCATCTACATCCCTTTTCTTCACAATCAGTAGATATGCCTTTATGGCACTCCTCTGAGTCCACCTCCATTCTAACTGATACTTGATTTTGGGTAGCTAAGTCCCTCTGGACTCATCGTCGCTTCCTTGCCCCTTTCGACCCCTTGCTTCAACACCTCTATGTTCTCCAAGCAGCTCCCTTTGGTCGATGGAAAGACAGACTGCAACTCTCATGCATGGCCTCTACCATCACGTTGTAGGGTTTACACCGATTCGGTTCTCCTTAGCTTCCTTGGTAGCAACGTTCGCTTACTTGACCTTGTCCTCTGACATGCCGAGCTCCCTTAAGCGAATATGAGCTCTAGAGCAGTCCAACACTCCAACTGCTTCGATCATACCTCTGTATGATCAAGTCCCTCCAATGGGACTCACTAGTACTTGCATTCGAACTTTTCCCTTGGTGGAACATAGCCCCCATATATTGATGATCAAGGTTTTCATCCGATGCAAAATTCGATGCACGCACGGAAGACCTGCCTCTATGGTACCATGGCCTTCACTCCTTAAATCCATAGCCCTTCTGGCCATCATGTTGTTCACCAAAGTGGAGCTTCCAATAGCTCCCGATCATACCTCCATATGATCTAGTCCCTCATGGGACTAGGTTGTGTGTATCGCATTACCACGAACTGTTCCACCACGATCTGCTGCACCATGTCGCCTCCTAGTGACATCTCCATTGCATTCTGATCCTTATGGGATGAACTCGAATTGTGATCCCTCCATGTGTGGCCTCTACCAATACATCGCAGGGTCTCTTCCACCTTCGATTTTGTTCGCTCCTTTAGCAATCCACCTTCATCCACCCACTATTGGGTCACACCTAGATGAAGCACCACTCTAGGATATTCCATCGCCTAGTAGCTCCCGAAGTCCACCGATTTCACCATAATTAGTGCACCATTGTCTGGATCCTGGGCCTCTGCCCGTACCAGCACAATCCCGCTACACACCGCTTCCGTCATGGCAACTTGAATGGCAACACTGTGGCATATTCTTCAATAGTACCCACCTCTGAGTCCTCTTGCCCTGTGCTAAGGCCTTCTGAACCCAACTTCGCCTCCGCAAATTGAGTCGCCTTAGTTCCTCCATCAAATGCTCCTCTGAGATAAAGTGCATGTGCCCAAAAGCTCCCTTCGTCTTTGGCACCATGCAAGGTGAGTCTGCTCCATCAGAATAAATAACCCATGGAACAACATGATCCTGATCTTGCCTCTGCAAAAGTTCATGTCCTTGACCTCTGTCCAAGGAAAGCACTATACCTCCGCTCCATGTTCCATCTTCTATGCTGGCTCCCTTCATGCGGCTTGGGTACTTCTCCAAGTTACACCCAAGTTGCTCCGCTCCTCGTTTTTGCATTGAGTTGATGGTGGCCCTCGTGCCCACCATTCCACGGGTCAGCCCTCCCTTGAGTCTGATCTCCATATCGACTCCAAGTGTGCCTTCATTTGTGTTGCTTTGGGTCGCTCCCCCACTTGATCTCACAATGCATCCACCAATGCATTCTCTCAAGCAAGATCATGGGATGACTCATCGTTACTTACTCAGTCCATTGAGCTTCGTGGAGTTGTTATTTGTTGAGGTACTCCTCCTCAACTTGTGAAGTACGTCCCACATGATTCTCCCTCTAGAGAGCTGGGACTTATCCCTCCTGGATAACTGTTCCGTTAGAGCAACATCTTTCTTCATTTCGGAGACCACTATCCCCTTGGACTACTCCGATCTGCTGAACAAACTGTGCATTGTTCTGCCTCTTGTAAACGCACTTGCTAGATTATGACTCCCCGTCAATATAGCCCCTGCTGCACCACTCAAGGCCTAGCAACATGCTGAACTCGTTGCACACTTCAGCCTCCTACGGATGTATCCTTCACATGCCGAAGAGAAATTTTCAATGCTCCATGACACCGAGTTTCGATCGCCTTGGGATGGCCACGAACATTCCATCTTCCGCATACAAGCCAATGCATGGGTACCAAATTCTTCAAGCTAGCAATTCCCCTCACCTCTGTGAGCTTTGCATAACTCTTTTGGTCGTTGAGTAACTCATTCCACCTTACATGGTCTCATCCTTTACCAAGCGCCTCGCTTGCCTTGAGCACCATCAAGTATAGTTGTCAACGTTGAGCCATAGCTCAAACTCAGCCATCCCAAACTTTGTGTGCTCCGCGTTCTTCCAAGCTTGCCTATTCTCGTGGTGCCTCTTGCGCGAAGGGTTGGCCATTCCTCTGAATGCCAATGTCAGATGCCCGCTCCTCCAAGCGACTCCTTTTCCCTACATCTCCATGCCTATTTTTCCCTCAAACGGTCACGCATGTGCTAACTGCCCTCAACGCAGCCCCGCTAGGTCCGCCACGTTTGCATGCTAAGTGTTTCTATGAGTGCTTGTCCCACTCTGATACCATCTGTCACAAACTTAGCTAGTTTTGCCTAAGTCGTGCGGCACCCTTGCGTGTCCGTCCACAAAGGTTAGCCTCCTCGAAGCCTCCCATGTCCCTTAGGACCCACAAAAGAGAGAACGGGTTAGAGAAAATGCCTCATTCGGGATCCGCAAGCAAACATCTCCGAAAACACTTCATAGACAATGCAAATTACAAACAGACTTCACAAGCTTTGAATAGTTGCACAATAAAGGGTAAAATGATCCATTATAGATTGAAAATCTCTCACACGTGTCCACATGACACAACCTTTATTTATAAGCCTAAAGTGGCCACCAACCTAACTAAAAATGAGACTATTAAGCCTTCGGTCGTCCCTCTACATGCTGTGCAGAGCATGAACATACCAACAGACACGGACATACATAAGCATTACATCAAACATCTTATTTAGAAGTTTATATGTGATAATATGGGATATTCCTCTCATAACATCGAGAGCGGATGATCCTCTATCGACACTCAATAGTCCTCGTAAGGTTGGCTACTACTCTCGATGACTGACTATGCTAGATTTGGAACCTCCAGACCTATAAGTCTAGTATCAAAGAATGGAGTACTCATATAGGATATTCTTGGTGTCTCAAGTTTAATTACTAAATACACTATTAGAACTATGAAATCGCTGTCTAGCAATAAGGTATCATCAACCATCCAGCATTCCGTAAGCAGATCAATCAACAAACTCATTCTCCAATGAGCACCAATATTGTATCCCTAGTGTCCCCACATGAGCAGTTGTGAGATAAGTTGCATCCATCATATGGATGGGTATACAGCACACCAGTCTATTTGGTTATCTCAATGTCTCTTTCGAGTAACATATGATTGGGATTATTTATGATCTATATTTAAAGGTGAATCGGTCTCATTATCGTGATCTTATCACGATCTGATTCCTATTACGTAGATCCATGGACATTATAATATATTCAAGTAATCGACAATATAAAGTGATAAAATACTAAATAATAATAATAAATAAAAAGACTATGGGTCAAGTCACACATGTCATCACTCACATGATTAGCTTGTAGGACACCTATGACTAGCAATCTCCTACTTGACCTAAAGTCAATCACCTATGTGTTTGATCCTCATCAAATGCTTTTGACACTCAAAGACCATATGAGACAATGACTTTCTTAGTGGATCTGCAATGATATCTTCCGATGAAACTCTTTCCACTGCTCAATCTCCTCGGGCCACGATCTCTCTAATAAGCTGGAACCTCATCAGAATACATCTGATGAGACTCGAGTTCCCTTGCTTGAGCAATAGCCCCGTTGTTGTCGCAATATAAGGAAATTAACTCCTGGTTGCCCAGCACGACTCCTAGATCTACGATGAACATCTTTATCCAGACTCCCTCCTTTGTTGTCTCTACTGTAGCAATATACTCTACCTTTGTGGTCGAGTTAACAATAGTATCTTGCTTGGAACTCTTCCAGCATACTGCTCCTTCATTCAAGGTGTACATATACCCCAAATTTGACTTACTATCATTGACATCGGACTGAAAACTCGAGTCTATATAGCCTTAATCTTGAGGCTACTACCTTCATATACCAATAAAGGATTCTTAGTCCTTTGCAAGTACTTAAGGATACACTTTACTACTTTCTAGTGCTTCAAGCCTGGATCCGCTTGATACCTGCTCGTGACACTTAGAGCATGCGTTATATCAGACCTGGTATATAGTATGACATATATGATAGACCCTATCGCTGAAGCATTGGATAACCTATCCATGTTCATCCTTTCTTCAGGTGTCTTTGGGGACATACTCCTAGAAAGCGATATCCCATCTCTCATCGGTATGAGATTTCTCTTGAAATTTTTCATGTCAAACCTTTTGACAATGGTGTCTATGTACCTGGATTGAGATAAGACAAGCATCATCGTGGATCTATCTATATAGATCTGAATTCCCAAAATATATGATGCTTCCCCTAAGTCCTTCATGGAGAAGTGTCTAGATAACCAAGTTTTTACTATGGATAGCATTCCTACATCATTCCCAATGATCATGATGTCATCCACATATAACACCAAGAAGATGATAGTGCTCACACTTACTTTCTTATACACACAAGGCTAATATTCATTCTTAACAAAGTCATAAGATCTAATTATCTCATCAAATCTTATGTTCCAACTTCGGGAAGCTTACTTCAATCCATAAATGGATCTAAGCAACCTACACTCCCTATTTGGGTAGTCCTTGGACATGAATGCCTCAGGCTATATCATATAAACCTCCTCCTCGAGGTTTCCATTGAGGAATGTAGTTTTCACATTCATTTACCAGAAGCCAATTGAATTCGAATGGATTTTAGCATGGCTATGGGTGAGAAGATTTCGTCATAGTCAATACCTTGCCTTTGACGATACCCCTTTGCCACTAGCCTTGCTTTATAGGTCTCTATCTTTCCATCTATTCTTATCTTCTTCTTGAAGATCCACTTATAACCGATGGGTACAATACCCTCGGATGCATCAACTAGGTTCCAAACCTTGTTGGAGTACATAGATTCCATCTCAGAATTCATGACTTCTTGCCACTTCCCGGAGTCACTCTTAATAGCCTCCTCGTAAGTCTCAGGATCAATAACCTTAATATCCTCTCCTCTTATATGTCTCACATATCACTCAGGAGGATGGGATACTCTGTCGGACTTACGTAAAGTCGAAACTTGTGTGCTAGTTGTTGGGAGATCTAGGGGCGACATCACATAGGCAACGAAAGTATATTAAAAATAAAATCTTTAATTTTTCACAGATATGTTTGTCATCGTGCAAAGATTTGTGCATAAAAAAATAGAAAACTTATAACGGTGTATATGAAAGATTGTGTTACCTAGGGAGATCATATATCCCTGAATCCCTATAGATTTCTAGGAAATGGTGAAGGAGGTCAAGCGTCCTCCTCTCTAGTAGTGATCCACACAATAAGGCTAAGATGATGCTCCTCAAAACTCCAAGCCTGCTATCTAAGGAGGAGAAGGGGAGGAGAATATGAGAGGCAACCCAAAAAGGCTCTAGCCTATGAACCATTGGTTCCCTTCTATTTATAGAGGTCCCTTGTCAACTTAACCCTAATGTATCCTGGCCTATTGGGTATTGGATCTTCATCCAACTACCCAAGACTCCTAAATTAGTGGCTCTCTATCCAATAATCTCTTATTGCCTCTTATTGGATCTCATCCATAGGATCCAATAATTCAAGGGCTTATTGGATATCCAATAAAATAGGGGCTCCGACGGACATCTCATATCCGAACCTCTACTCATCGCAATGCTACCAAATGTGTGTGACCCTCTAGGCCCAATATCGATCTAATCGTGAGTCATACCTATTAAAACTCCTTCTGGCTTAACAAATTATTATCTCCATAATAATTCACTCGACTCATCGACTACGGACGTACTAGGCCACTACGCCATAGTCCGCAGACGATACAGGAGAATCCAATCCATTTGACATGTCTATTCTCAATTACCATGTACCTATAGTCTCTCATCCATCTAATATCCCAAAGATCGTATACCGGGCATGGTGTTGTCAGACCCATATGGTTTCTACTCGAGTCTCGCTCTAATCAGATCTCTCGGAGAACCCTTTCTCTCTTAATCCGAATGACCCTGCCCAGGGATTTGTCTGAGTAAGAACACATTGGATATTCCTCTCATGACACTGAGAGTGGATGATCTTCTATTGACACTCAATAGTCCTCGTAAGGTTGGCTACCACTTCTGATGACCGGTTGTGCTAGATTTGGAACCTCTAGACCTATAAGTCCAGTATCAAATAATGGAGTACTCATACAAGACATCCTTGGTGTCTCAAGTCTAAGGACCAAATATACCACTGGGACTACAGAATCACTGTCTAACAATAAGGCATTATCAACAATCCAACATTCCGTGAGCGAATCAATCAATAAACGCATTCTCCAATGAGCACTTGTACTGTATCCCTAGTGTCCCCACATGAGCAGCTATGAGACCAGTTGAATCCATCATATGGATGGGTATATAACACACTAGTTTGTCCGGTTATCTCGATGTCCCTCTCGAGTAACTTATGACCAGGATTATTTAGGGTCTGTGTTTAAAGGTGAATCGGTCTTATTATCGTGATCTCATCATGATCTGATTCCCATTGCACAGATCCAAAGACATCACAATATATACATATGTATATGCAACAATCAATATAAAATGATAAAATACCAAAATATAATAAGCAAAAAGATTACATGTCGAGTCACACGTGTCATCACTCACGTAATTTACTTGCAAGGCACCAATGACTAGCACTAGGTGCCTAAACAGACTCGAGCTATGGAGTATGCTTGAGCTAGATTCTCCAACCTCGCTCAACTTTATCAAGCTTCCACTGTTTCTACCAAGAATGTGTTCCTTCTCAAGGAACACCGCTCTCTTAGCTACAAAGACCTTTTGGTCTTCGTGATGATAGAAATAATACCCGTAAGTTTTCTTAGGGTATCCCACGAATTTGCACTACTCTGTGCTCGATTCCAACTTATCGTGGTTGTGTCTTTTAACGTAGGCAGGGTAGCCCCAAATCTTAACAACCTTAAGATCGAGCTTTTTCCTTTTTCATATCTCATATGGTGTAGACACTACCGATTTAGTTAGAACTCTGTTCAGAAGGTAGGCTATGGTCTCTAAGGCATATCCCTAGAATGAGATGGGTAGGTGAGCAAAACTCATCATGGACCGCACCATATCTAATAGTGTGTGATTCCTTCTTTCAGATACACCATTAAGTTGAGGTGTATAAGGATGTGTCCATTGGGATAGAATCTCATAGTCCTTAAGGAACTGAGTGAACTTTGTACTCAAGTACTCACCACTTCCATCTGATTGAAGAGTCTTGATACTCTTTCCAGTCTGATTCTCCACTTCATTCTTATACTTCCTAAATTTCTCGAAGGCCTCAGACTTGCACTTCATCAAGTACACATGTTCATACCTTAAGAAATCATCAGTAAAAGTAATGAAGTAGGAGCAACCACTTATGGCATGAGTTGACATAGGACCATATACATCACTATGTATGACTTCCAACAACTAGTGACTCTCTCTCCAATTCCACTAAATGGAAAGTTGGTCAATTTTTCACAAAGGCAAGACTCGCAAGTTGCATATAACTCGCAGTCGAATAGATCTAGAAATCCATCATTTAGTAACTTTTGAATCCTTCCCTCATGGATGTGACCTAGCCTATAATGATACAGGTATATACTATTCACCTTATCTTATTTCCTCTTGGACACACTTACATTCATGATATGTGGATCAGTGTCTAGCATAAACAAATCATTATGCAATGTTCCTTTCGTGATGATCTCATCATCTAATAATATTAAACAATCATTGTTCTCAAAAACTAATTATATCCACTAACTATCAAACATGAAATGAAAATAATATTTTTTATTATAGAAGTAACAAAATAGCATGCATCCAATACAATAATAGCTCTATCAGGTAGATGTAGGGTGACCTCGCCAACAGCTACTGTAGTAACTTTTGCTCCATTGCTCATCTTGAGGTTTATCTCGCCTCTCACAAATCTCCTAGGTTTTGCTAGTGTTAAATCTCATATTTTGATGATGAAACCAATTGATAGTATTTATGATCTGATCTACATTTTGAGTGACATTGGAAGCTTCGATTAGGGAGAGACAATTAAAGCAGAAAGAATCAGGTTGGGCCGAAGTGGAACATGTCAGAAAATTAGACGTCGAGCTGGAGGATCGATCGACGTATCGGCAGAAGGCTTCGGGCAATGGGTTTGGGCATCAGGCCTAGAAGAGCAAAATTTATGCTAAGGAAATTAGAGTTGCAGAGGTCAACTAGCAGATTGAACAATAGGCTGCAAGAGAGAAAGATGCGCTAAAGAATCGGATGAAGCGTCGATGAACCAATGACATGCTGGACAATATTTGATTAGCTTTATAATAATTATCTAGATTAAAGCAAGTTTTAGGTGCAATTGGATTGGAATTTGGCCAACTCAATTAGGGGCCAATTAGGCCTAAGTTTGGGCTATGTTGGGCCAAGTGAAAGGCCCAAACAGTGACCCAACATATGGAACCATCGGTGGCACAGTCTCGAGACTATGTCAGGCAATAGTACCGCCCAGATTCAGTCTCCGAGATTGTCAGGCGGTGATACCACCGGTCGAGGCGATGGTACCACCCAGACATAGTCTCCTAAGTGATAGTACCGCTAGATTGGACGATGGTACCGCCTAGTGTCAGTGCTGCAGGAGATGGTACCGCCCAACACAAGCGATGGTACCGCCAGGACTTGGGAAACCCAAGATAAGACTAGTTTTGGCTCCAAGTTTTAGTCCATTTAGAGCCTATAAATACCCCTATTATCCCTAGTTAACATACACAAGCATAAAGAGCTTAAATATGGGAAAACACTATAGCAATCACTTAAGAGATCCCCTCCTATAGTTCTAAGTTTAGAATTCTGTTTAGGGAGGAGTGAGTGGTTGTAAAAGGTTGTCTCCTAAACCTATGAAAAGGAGAAGAGGGGTATAAAAGGGTAGTTGATCTTCACATATTGAAAGAAGATCAGTAGTGGAAGTCGGTGACCTCGAGTGAAGAGGAATCGAGAGTGGATGTAGGTCACGACGATTGAACCACTATAAAAATCTAGTTGGCATTTCCTTCATGTTTTTTTCTTATATTGCAAACTAAATTCTTACTTTCACTATGTTTCTATATGCTTTCAAGTTAAGCATATTTCCTATATGTTTTTATCATACAAAGATTTTTTATCTAACGTAATTTTATTGCTGCACTAATTCACACCAAACCCCTACCCCCCACATCCCCCCTCTCTTAGTGTCAACTCGATCCTAACAGCTAGAACTTGCAATGAATGAAAAATATGATAAGCACTATCAGTATCTAATACACATATGTTATCATAAAAGTCTGACAAATGGAGACTAATCATGAATGTACCCAAAGCTTCTCCAAGCTTCTGTTTTTCCCTCTCTGCAAGGTACTCTTTGTAGTTCCTCTTCTAGTGCCCATCTTTGTCGCAGTGGAAGCACTGGCCTTTGTCCTTTATCGGGTCTTTCTTAACAACCTTTGCTTTACCCAGTCTACCCTTGCCCTTGCTCTTCTTAAGAGACTTTTCTGCTTTCCTTTTCCTATTGGTCTCACTAGTATAGAGAACTAGCTTCTCTTTCTTGATAATGCTATCTACCTCCCTCAACATATTGAGGAGCTCAGAGAGAGTTACCTCAAGCTTGTTCATATTAAAATTCATTATGAACTGTGAAAAAGAATTTGGTATGGACTGAAGCATAAGATCCACACACAAGTTATCCTCTAGGACCATTCCTAGACCTATGAGTTTCTCTATCTACTTAATCATCTTTAGGACATGGTTCTGAACTGGTATCCTCTCAGTCATCCTAGCATGGAAGAGGCTCTTGGATATCTCATATCGCTGAGTCCTTCCCTATTCCTCAAACAGTTTGCGGATATATAGGAGAATGCATCTAGCATCCATCTTTTCATGTTGTCTCTGTAACTCATGAGTCATGGAGCCCAACATATAACACTGAGCAAGAGTATAGTCATCTATGTACTTTATGTAGCGAGCGATCTCATCCTCGCTTGCCCCTTCCTCGAGCGTAGGCATCACTATATCAAGGACATACATGATTTTCTCCACTATGAGAATGATTCTTAAGTTGCAAAGTCAATCCGTATAATTTGGACTAGTAAGGCGATTGACATCAAGTATGCCACGTAAGGGATTTGAAAACAATATTTTCTAAAAATAAATATATAGCATAAATAAATAATATATAAATTTTGTATAAAAATAAATAATCAAGATATAGACTTATATCTTAATCTACTCCCACTATTTTACTAGTGTGTCATGTGACACCCTCAGCACATGAAATGGAAGTCTTCAACAGACTTCTAGTGGGGATCGGGATCCAATCAACGTCTTAATGTAACCTCGAGGGACTCGACTAATCACACTAAGCCCAAAAAGTAGGCAACTCTTGTCGATCACTACTCCTTATGATTCCTATCCTATTCGGCCTTCGAACCACCATGGTCTTGAGGGACTCAACCAACTATGATGTTTGGTTAAGTCAACACAATCGTCACAAGATGAGTCTAATTTAATAATATACCCTCGAGAGACTCGACCAAGCATACCATGTCCTCAAGGGCCTCCATACATATCTCTATATCAATACCATGTCGATAATACCATGTCCTCAAGGGCCTCCATGCATACCAAGCATATCTCTATATCGTAGATGAGATAGTGAATCGGGATATAGGTGAGCCTCAAGGGCCTCGACTAACTCAACCTACATTGAGAATCAATCCCTACATATAACGATGGAAGCCCACGTGGGTCAATCTAATTTCCTCATATTCACCGACTTAATATTATCGAGAGAGGGGATTTTGATTTAGTCTCTTAATATGACCTGTCATACATACATATTTAATATATATTTATACTACATGCAAATATATATACATATTTAGTAGGTGTACAAACAATCACACATCAGATGAGCAATCACACTCGATAATCATGGACACAACCTAATGTGATCATGCCTGAGCTAGTGGGCCTAATCACTCATATCAAGATCTATGTGTGTAGCGGTGTATCTCCATGCCCTATGATCGTCTATCTCTTCCTCATCTGTTCCGTCGGCATCTCCGTGCATTGCGATCGTCCGTCTCGACCTCATGGGTCCCGCTATCGCTTCCACGCTCCCACTGCATCTCCTCATATGATTACAACTTAATCATAGACACATAAGCTCAATAATAAACGAGAAGTAAAATAGAGGCTCGTAGGCCCCAATAATAATAATCATAAGTACACATACATCAAACGATCCATGACCATCCGTCCACATATCATACATCATATGTACATATCATCATCATATATGACTACTAGATAATAATAATAATAATAACCTTTTTAATTAATTAATTTTTTTTTAAAATTGGGGACATGTAGGAATTTTTTTGAATTCTAAGGGGTATTATGGTAATTTAGATAAAAGGATAGAATTTGAAACTTTTGAAATTTCGAGGGGAAAAACTATCTTTTGTCGGGGGTAAGGGGTGCCACCACTACAAGTGGGCACCCTGCGGGTGGTGTGCCCGCGGGCGGGTGCCCCTACGGGCACAGTCGCCCTCGTGGGCGATTCTGCTTGCAGGCCCCCGTAAGTGTCGTTGCCCCCGCGGGTGCCTCTACTTGCAAGCGTCGCCGGCCCTACGAGTGCCTATGCCAGCAGGCATCATCGACATCGTAGGCGCCTTTGCCCATAGGTAGCCAGTTGTAGGCTGCCAGCCACCTGTGGTAGTGTTCAGCCATGACCGAGAGTATCACTCAGCCATGCTTATTTCAGCCAAGCCAAGAGCATTAAACATGCCCTCGATAAGGCAGCAAGCAGCCTTCGACCAAACCCTTGGGTAGCAATAGTTGTTGTCCCCTTTTTCTCCTATTTTGCGTCAACAATTTTAATGTCAAAAACTCTTTTTAAAACACAACATACGCAGTTTAAAACCAATCTTTCGTATGAACAACCTGGCTCTGATACCACTGTAGAGAAATATAGGGGGCGACATCATATGCGCAGCGGAAGAACAAAAATAAAATCTCCAATTTCCCAAAGATATGTTCGTCGCCGTGCGAAGATTGGTGCGTAAAATCTGCAAAACAAAAAACTACGTATATGAAATGTTATGTTACCTAGGAAGATCATATATCCTTGAATCCTTATAGATCTCTAGGATAGGGTGAAGGAAGTCAAGCGTACTCCTCTATAATAGTAATCCACATAGTAGAGCTGCGATAATGCTCCTCAAATCTCCAAGCCTGCTATCTGAGAAGGAGAATGGAGAGGAGAATAGGAGATGGCAACCCAGAAAGGCTCTAGCCTATGAACCATTGGTTCTCTCCTATTTATAGAGATCCCCTATCAACTTAATGTTGAATCTCGGATTTTGATGATGAAACCAATTGATAGTATTTATGATTTGATATATGTTTTGAGTGACGTAGGAAGCTTCGATTAAGAAGAGACAATTAAAGTAAGAAGAATCGTGTTGGGCTAGAGAAAAATAAGTCAAAAGATTGGACGTCGCACCGGAGGATCGGTCGACATATCGATAGAAGGCTTCGGGCCATGGTTTCGGGCATCATGCTAAGAAGAGTGGATATTGTGCCAAGGATATCGGAGTTGCGAAGGTCAACTGGCTGATTGGGCAATAGGTCGCAAGAGAGGACGATGCGCCAAAGAATCGGACGAAGCGTTGATGGACCAATGACATGCCGGATAACATAATTCATACTTAGTAATAATTGTCTAGATCGTAGTGTGTTTTATGTGTGCAGGATTAATTACGATAGTAAGGCATAAAACAAAATGAATTCCCGGAGTCGAGAATGAGATTTCGCTGGGAGTTCGGAGTTCGTCGAAAGTCTAAACATTCTTCGGAAGTTCTACCAGAACCAACCGAGAAATCTAGGAGCTTGCTAAAGAAGCTCGTCAGAACTCACCAAGAAGATCATTGTGAAATCCAAGAGCTTATCGGGAGTCCACTAGAACATTGCCGAGAGATTGTTGGAAGATCGCCGAAAGCTCGCTGGAAGAAACCTTGACTCATCGGACTTATTTAGCTTAGTGTATGCCTTAGAATTCGTAGTTAGCACATAATTGGATTGGAATTGAGCCAACCCAATTAAGGGCCAATTGGGCCCATGTAAAGACTGTGTTGTGTTAAGTGAAAAGGCCTAAATAGTGACCCAAGAGATGGCACTGTCATGGCATAGTCTCCAAGACTGTGTCAAGTGGTGGTACCACCGATCTAGGTAGTGGTACCACCAGTCTAAGCGGTGGTACCGCCTAGTGCAGTGTCAGTGTCAGACCAACACTGGCAGTGGTACCACCCAACACAGGCGGTGGTATCGCCTATACCCAAAAAACCTGAGATGAGATGTTTTTAGGCTCCAAGTTTGAATCAACTTGAGGCCTATAAATACCTCTCTCATCCTTGGTTAACATAGACAAGCACAGAGAGTTTTAAAGTGAGAAAATGATATTGCAATCACTCGAGAAATCCTCTCCTCTATACCTAAGTTTAGAATTCTATTTAGAGATGAGTAAATGCTTGTAAAGGTTGTCTCCTAAACCTGTGAAAAGGAGAAGAGGGGTGGAAAAGGTAGTTAGTCTTCGCTTATTGAAGGAAGACTGATAATGGATGCCGGTGGCTTCGACGGAAGAAGAATCAACGGAGTGGATGTAGGTCATGACGACCGAACCACTATAAAAATATAAAAATATGGTTTGTGTTTCTTGTGTATACTTTACCTTGCTGCAAACCTCCTTACTCGCTTACTGCTTTTAATATGTTTACGAACATGCTTTTAAGTTAAGTATATTTCTGAGATCGATTTTTAATGTACGAAAAAAAGATTTTCTTAAACCGACATTTTTACCGCTGCACTAATTCACCCCCTCACCCCCCCCCCGTTCTTAATATCGATTCGTTCCTAACAGTTGATATCAGAGCCACGTTCGTTTCTCATTTGGTTTAACACCCAAGAGAAATGGCTCTTTTCGGCTTTCAAGAGGGTCACTCTCTCATTCGTCCTCCCTTGTTCAATGGGACAGACTATATATATTGGAAAACTTGAATGAGAGTTTTCTTACTTTCTTTGGATTTAAATTTATGGAGTATTATTGAAAATGGCTTTCAAAAATCTTTTAAACTAATGAACGAATGGAATGATTTGGAAAAGAAGATTTTTTCCTTAAATGCTAGAGCTATGAACACTCTATTTTGTGTCTTACACAAAAATGAATTCAATCGAATTTCTATGTACGAAACGGCTTTTGATATTTGATACACTCTTTAAATCACACACAAAGGCACTAGTAGAGTAAAAGATTTTAAGATAAATCTTTTAATGCATAATTTTGAAGTTTTCGAATGAAGTTAAGTGAAATCGTTATTGACATGTATACCCGTTTTACGGATGCCGTCAATGGTTTAAAAGCACTTGGTAAAAAATTTTCAGATTTTGAACTTGTAAACAAAATTTTACGTTCTCTTCATAAGAACTGGAATTTAAAAGTAACTATAAACCAAACTAATATGGCACAAAACGAACTTGAGGACAATCTTCCAAAGAATAGAAAGGATTTCAGACTTAGAACAATTAAAGACCGCATAAGCTCAAGTGATGGTGAACTTGAACTCCTCACTATGAAATTTGAAAAGTTAATAAAATAAAAATTAAAGAACAAAAAGAATGCAACTACTTGCTATGAACGCAAAAAGTGGGAAGCACTTTGGGACGAATCAAGTTCATCCGAAGATGAAGAACAAACCAAGGCGAGGTGGCAAACTACGCTTTAATGGTTTTCGACAATAAGGTAAATAACTCAAACGAAACCCCCTTAATTTATTTCGAAATTACATGATGCTTTTCATGAGTTATTTTTAATTTAGTTTAGAAAAATTATTTTTTAAAAATTATATGTTTAATAATATAATGAAAATATAAAATTTGGGATCATACTAGTAATCTTGAAAATAATAATGACAATTACATGTTTTATTAAAATACAACAAAATGTTAGATTTAAATAATCCTATGTATGTTTCTAAGAAGAAATAGTATGTATCTTGATGATTTCTGATTTTGATTTATGAAACCATGTTTTGATGTCATGCCCAAAGTAGTGATGCATAATGATCATGCTTAATAAATTTATATTTCAAAATTATACATGAGATTTTAAAAGTTATACATGATGATTTTTGTGATTTATTGATCTTGATGATTTTTATGATAAATCTTACACTTTCATTTTAAACAATGATATATGTTTTGATTTGGCATAAAAAAAAAACACTTAGGCATGCTTGTAAGAAATCAAATCACTTAAACTGAAATAACTAAAAAGAGAAAAATATTTTTCTTGAAAATTTTTTCTCTATCTTTTTTATTTTGATGAATCTATTTGATCATTTTTTATGAATCTCTTGAAAATGATTTTGATTTGACGATTTGAATTTGAATGAGTTTTATTCAAATCATGATCTTGAACTTTTGAAATTACTTGAGATTTTTTTTTAATAAAGATCTCTTCTTTGTACTCCTATGATTTTTTTTGGTATTTTATTTAAAGAAGAGATTTACTATATGAATCATGTCTTTTGGTATTCAAGTGGTCTTATCTTTTATGATATGATTTCTTTGTATTTATAGCTTGTATGCCTTAAATGATTGAAATATTTTACACCATTATGTTCTTCCCTTCTTCATTCTTATTTACATTGATAAAAAGGGAGAGAAATTTTTTATCATGGTAGGATGTAATTTGACAAAATTGGTACCATCATGATGCCAAATAGTTATGATTTGAAATGATGCATGCAATACTTATGATTTTATTATAATGATGTACATGATGTATTGCATATAATGTGAATCATGATTAAAATTACATTGACTTGAATTCAATTTAAATTCAAGGTTTATCTCAATTATGATATATTACAATAAGAATGATACTTTATTTTTATCATAATTTGAAAATTGATGAATTGCACTATTGCATTATTATTCCCCTCTTTTTGTCAATGCACATCACGAAAAGATGCAAAATTGCTAGCTTGCTTAACTCAAAAGAGAAGCAAGAAGTGTTATCTTGCAAATCTCAAGAGAAGCAATGTTTGCTAAGTTACATAGTTTACAAGAAGATGCAAAAATGATGATATCTTGTACATTTCAAAAACTTGCTAGTTTGAACATCGTATGCTAACTTACACATCTAGCAAAGTTTACAATCTTGCAAAACTCAAAATGTTTGCTAGCTTGCATGATGATTAAACTTGAGATTTATTATGCAATGATTTGAAAGTATGTCTAAAACACTTGATAATTGAACTTCTCCTTTTTGTTGATGACAAAGGGGGAGAAGTATGTTGATGTTATGTATGATTTTATCAGTCATGTTGTTTAAATTTTTGAATTCAAGAGGTTTATCAATATGACATATTGATAGGGGAGTTTGTTTAAACACTGAGAGTTAAGGTTAACTCCATCATCAATTGGTTGTCATCATCAAAAAGGGGGAGATTGTTGAATCTCAAATTTTGATGATAAAACCAATTGATAGTGTTTATGATTTGATATGAGTTTTGAGTGATGTAGGAAGCTTCGATCAAGAAAAGACAATTAAAGCAAGAAGAATCATGTTGGGCCAAATAAAAACATGTCAGAAGATTGGACGTCGCGCTTGAGGATCGGTTGACATATCGACAGAAGGCTTCGGGCCATGGTTTCGGGCATCAGACCAAGAAGAGCGGATATTGCTCCAAGGATATCGGAGTTACGGAGGTCAACTGGCCGATTGGACAATAGGCCGCAAGAGAGGACGATGCACCAAAGAATCGGATGAAGCGTCGATGGACCAATAACATGCCGGACAACATGATTCATGCTTAGTAATAATTGTCTAGATCAAAGTGTGTTTTATGTGTGCAAGATTAATTACGATAGTAAGGCATAAAACAAAATGAAGTCTTGGAGTCGAGAACAAGATTTCGTTGGGAGTTCGAGAGTTCGTCGAAAGTCCGGACGTTCGTCAGAAGTTCTGCCGGAACCAACTGAGAAGTCCAGGAGCTTGCCAAAGAAGCTCGTCGGAACTCGCCAAGAAGATCGTAATGAAATATAGGAGCTTACTGTCCGCTGGAATATTTCCGAGATTGTCAGAAGTTCACTGGAAGCTCGCCGAAAGAAACCTTGACTCATCGAACATATTTAACTTAGTATATGCTTTAAAATTCATAATTAGTACATAATTGGATTGGAATTAGGCCAACCCAAATAGGGGCCAGTTGGGCTCATGTAAGGATTGTGTTGGGTTAAGTGAAAATGTTCAAATAGTGACCCAAGAGGTGGCATCGTCGTGGCACAGTCTCCGAGAGGCTGTCGGGTTATGGTACTGCCTAGTATAGTGTTAGTGTCAGATTGACACAGACGGTGGTACCGCCCATACCTAGAAAACCCAGGATGAGATATTTTCAGGCTCCAAGTTTAAATCAACTTGAGGCCTATAAATACCCCTCTCATCCCTGGTTAATATGGACAAGCATATAGAGATTTAAAATGAGAAAACATAGTTACAATCACTTGAGAAATCACCTCCTCTATACCTAAGTTTAGAATTCTATTTAGAGAGGAGTGAGTGCTTGTAATGGTTGTCTCCTCAACCTGTGAAAATGAGAAGAATGGTGTAAAAGGTAGTTGGTATTTTCCTATTGAAGGAAGACCGATAGTGGATGCTGGTGGCCTCGACGGAAGAGGAATCGGCAGAATAGATGTAGGTTACGATGACCGAAACACTATAAAAATTGGTTTGCATTTCTTTTATGCAATTTACCTTGCTGCAAACCTCCTTAATTGCTTACTGCTTTCAATACGTTTACGAACACGCTTTCAAGTTGAGCATATTTACGGGATCGGTTTTCAACGTACGAAAAAGAAATTTTCTTAAACCGACGTTTTTACCACTGTACTAATTCATATATATATATATATATATATATATATATATATATATATATATATATATATATAACTTAGCTAAAAGCCTAATCTCTGTTAAAAAGCCCTAAGGTCTCTGTTTAAAAGCCTATAAGGTCTCTGTTTCTGTCTTTCTTCAGCGCGGTTTTAAGGTTCTCTTCAAGTCTTGTTCGGTGCTTGGTTTGATTTACCTTTGTTGTGGCGGTAAGAGAAGATGCGGGTAAATACAATATAAATCCCAAATGTGCTACATGCGCTAAAGGACTACCTTTATTCCTTAAAAAGGACAGTGAATTCTGCAGAAGAAACGGAATCATTAGCTATGTTATGTATGATGGAAGGGGGTAACCAACCGGCGTGCTCTTTCTCTAAACGCAGTTCGACACTTTACCATTTACCATTACTCTATCCTAGGCATATAAATATTTAATAAAAGGGTACCCGTGATGAGATAACATATATATATATATATATATATATATATATATATATATATACATACATATATTTATATATACATATATATATATATATATACATACATATATATATATATACATATATATATACATACATATATATATATGTATATATATATATACATATATATACATATATATACATATATATACATATATATACATATATATACATATATATACATATATATACATATATATACATATATATACATATATATACATATATATACATATATATACATATATATACATATATATACATATATATACATATATATACATATATATATATATATATATATATATATATTTTTTTTTTTTTTTTTTTTTTTTTTTTGCTTGTATTGTCATGTTAGTTATAATTAATGTGTGAGATGAGGACACTACACTCTTACTTGGCTTTCTCCTCCTCTATTTCCCACTCATCCTCCTCCCTCTTCTCCTCCTCATAGTTTATTTAGAAAAACTCTAATATTTTCTTATAATAACGAAAATATTAAAAAATTAATAATTAATTATTTTAAAATCATATAAAAATAAAAATAAAAATATTGATTTTAAAATAGATTAAATGATCTAGTTTACTTAGTTTAATTTTGAGTGTAACTAAGTCAACATAGGAAATAGGAAATGTAAGACTTTATGATTAGTTTTATGATAAATTTAAAATTATATATAAAAAATAATGTATTTTTTAATAAATTCTATGAATTAGTAAAACTTGAATATAATTATAACTCGAGTGCAATAGCTTTTTTGTTTAATTTAAGATAATTTTATATAAAAATTAATATATTTTTAATATGTTATGTGAATGAGTATAACTCGAATATAACTCAAGTATAAATTTTTGGGGGCAATTTCAGATAATTTTATAGAAAAATTAATATATTTTTTAGGATACTTAAGTTTTTTGTTTTATAATAAACTTAAGATAATTTTATATAGAAATTAGTATATTATTTAATATGTTCTATAAATGACTATAACTCAAGAAAAATATTTTTTCTGAATTATTTTGGATAATTTTAAAAAAAAATAATCTATTTTTAAAATTTTATGATGAATTTAGGATAATTTTATATAGAAACTAAGATATATTTTAGTATATTTTGTGAATGAGTATAACTCGAATATAATATTTTTAAAATAAAGTAGGAGGAGAAGGAAAGAAGGGAGGGAGGGAGTGACGATGGAGGAGTCGAAGAAGGAGGAGACGATGCGGAGGTGGAGGTAGTGAGGATAATTTGAAAAAAATCATAGGACAATCTAATTTTTAATTAAATTTAATTGGATTGGGAAGATTTAGTTGAACTGATTTTTTTTTGTTCATCTAAAAAAAAAATCGAGTCAAGCCGTGTCAAAAAATAATCATCATCTTTTTATGATTTTATTAAATATATTTTGATCAAAATTTAAAAAAAAAATCCTATAATAAAAGTCAAATATGAGGAGTCATATAATGAAAGTCTAATAGTAAAAAAAAAAAAATCGTTAAATTATCCAAAATAATATACTTTAACTGTCTAAAATATACATTTGGTCATCGTCATTGCTGAAATCCTATTTAATGTTGTTATTTAGGCATAACATAATTTATTCTTGCATCAATTTTCCACCCTTGTGTCATTGCAGTGGATTAATATTTTACGAAAATATCAAGAGATGCCAGAAAAGAAGACAGAGATAGCCCTTCAGTATCGTTGAAGGTTTCTTAATCATATAATTCAATGTCGTTCATGCAGCATTATTAGGAGCAGAGCAGCGGCACAGTGCTTATCTTAGTTACTCTGCTTTCGACAGGCCATTGTTACTGGAATTGGAGGGTCCGAGAACGCACCCTTCACAATCTGATCGTACACCCACCTGTTCGCAGCCTCCGTGTAGTGATACCCGTCCCAGCAAATCCTCTTGGAGGGATCCTCGCACGACTTGGAGATCGGCACCTTGGTGTGGTTCACCATCGCCGTGGCTCCGCACCCCCAGTGGATGTCGTAGTTGTACTTGCCGCCATGCCCGCAGCACGCCACGAGCGGATGCTCGAAGCCTGCAAGTCGCGTCACGGACCATCAGCTGGAGCAAGCATTTCGTCGAACATTCGTCGTGCTAAATCTTACCGTGCGTCCTTGCTTGGCTTATCAGCGTATACTTCACGGTGTAGACGTCGACGTAGGTGAACACGGCACGAGGGAAGCGCTTCCTTAGCTGCATCACGGTTTCCTTGAGCTTTAAATTGAACAGGCGAGCCACTTCGTTGAACGGAGCTCCGCAGCCGACATGGTCGACCTCAGGTGCCCGTAGAGGGTACCGGTCAAGAACATAAGGCAGGCAACCGAAAGGACCTGTGTTGTGGATCCAAAAGAATCTCCCACCCAGCCCGTAGACAGCCTGCAAGAACACAATCCAAGATCTCAAGCTCGTTCGTCGGTCATGGTGTTGTGCAAGCAACCTACGTTACCTTTATAACATCAGTGAATTTGGTGAGGATGTCAGGGATGGTTGCTTTAACTTCTTCGGTGGTCATGTTACTGACATAGCCCGCAGTGAGGTCATTCTGGCCGACGTCCAAGGTGTACAAAGCCCGAGAGAAGTATTCCAGCGGAGGTAACAGATCTTTGAAGACGGCTCCTGCATCAAACCAAGTTAAAGATTGCATCCATCAGTCTTAATAGCAGACAAGTAGTAACATAGTACTAGCCTTTCTTGGAAGCTCGTTGGGATCTGGACTTGAACTGTGTAAACTGCCATGACTGGACATCCAAGGAGAAAGGGCTGTAACCAGTTTGGAACAAGGTTGTGTTTTGTCTTCGGATGGTGGATCCTGCTGTAGCAAAATTGGCTCCGTGGGAGAAGTTTGTCCCCACCGAGTCAAGATATGCATTGAGGAAAGGAAGTCCGAGGTCCTGAGCTGAAGATGGAAACAACAATCAAATGAAAGATTATCTCTGAACGCGCACACACACACAGTAGATTTGTCATATTTGTGACTTGAAAAGTTAAAACAAACATGCAGCAGCACTGTTTTCGTTGATAATGTTGTTGACCATCGTATATGGAATGTGGCAGACTGGATTGGGGGCAAATCTAAATGATTTATTCTTTTAATAAATTGGCAGATGCTGAACATTAGTGTTCGACTTGCTGTGAAAAGGGCTGTCAGTATGGGTTTTAGGGTGAATCGTTAACCGATGGAACGAACAAATGATCACATCAACCGCACAGGTTCCTGTTAACCCAACCAACCCTAAGTTGCGGCAATCTTTGGGAAGATGAACCAACTGCTGCATGGGACCAAAAGCTTGTTAGGTGCAGACCAATGCACATGAGCCTTCTGTGCCGAAAAGAAGGCACAATAATTGGCGGTCCCTGCGACAGGCTATCACCCACAACCCCGCGTGACTCATGTGCCCTCTTAACTCACCACTCGACAACCCACCATGGTTCTTCCCATAACTCCACATGCGTCGATCTTGCCCTGATAATATTTCGGGCTGTTCTCATCGTTTTGTTGCAGTAATTACTCAGCTTGTGATGTTGCGCAAGTGTGCAAGGAGAAAAATGATGTGTACTGATGAGTTGCAGAGGGCTATACACTCACCGATGAAGTCGATGATGAGCCGGCCGTCGCAGTACCTCCCAACCGGAGCGCCGAAGAAGGTCTCCCCGTTGGGCGGTGGAACGGCGCCGAAGGCGGCCGACAGCCCTCCGGTGTCCGAGTTGGAGTCGCCGAAGTTGAAGATGGCCGGGAAGGCGCAGGGCGAGGATGAAGCTGAAGTCGGCAGTGGCAGATGGGAGCCGAGTACCACTAAAGCGGCGAGAAGAGAAATGTGGTGAGAGCCCATTGGTGTCGAGGAGAGAGAGAAGAAGCAATGGAAAAGAGTGTGATATATATGAACCCAAGGAGGTGTGCACACTGCAAAGGAAGGGCAAAAAATACTTGGACAAAAAAGTTCTTTTTCTTTGCTTTACCGGGAAGCATATCTCCTTTGTTTTATTTTTTTAACATTTTTTTAATACCTGAAATACTCCCAATCATGTATCTCTATTTTTGTTTTTTTGTTTTTTTGTTTTTTTTATAGATCGATCCACCTATGCAATTATAATTTTTTATATAGTATTGTAATATTTTTTTATAATAATAAAAAAAAATATTATGATGAATAATGTAATAGACAAATATTATTTCTCGGAAAACACAATGCTATAGTATTTTTTTAATATTACTAAAAATATTATAATATAGTGTAAAAGCACCGTAACATAGTATCTTTATACAATGTTTTAGTATTTTATGATATTCCTAAAATTACTCTAATATAGTGTAAAAACATAGGAGAAAAAAATTGTAAGTATTAGATTAAAAAAAGGATGTTATTAAAAAATTAAAAAAATGAAAATCTCCTTCTGGGAAAGAAAATAATTTCATCGATTCTGATCCAATCGGAGGCCTCGTGGTATGAAGAAAGGGGATCGTACACCTATGGGATTAAATATTGAATCATCGTCTCACGCGGAGGGGGTTAGATTTGTTGTGTGGTTGCGTCGATCCAACTCTTGGATTGTCTAGTTGCTTGCAGAGGATCTTGTACGATTTGATTCGGTCGAGGATGCGTCAGCTGTCGCTTCGGATTTGATGTCTTATCACAAAATTGATCACGTGACGAGATTTAGATCATAGATTACAACACAGATGGGATGGATAATGGTGATGATTGCATTTGATCATATTCATTGCCTAATTAATTGTCTTGTCGCTCCTTTTTTATTTATGTCTGATTCTTTTAGATCTCATATTAATCTCACAAGGTGAAAAAAATCACAGACAATATCATGTCATTCATTTCCAATTGGCGACACACATATGCTTCATCAGGATTTCTTAGAAAAGTCTTCACGATGAAGCGACGTAGTTATTTTCTAATGGGCAATGAATATATTCTCAAGCCATAATTAGATTTAGATTTTTGGTGATTCCCGACATCGAATTGAAGCATAAACTTATTGCTAACATACAAGGACTTCAGCTTCACGCATCAATTTCTATTAACTTGTTGATACCGGATAAGGACTTTATTATAAATAAATAAAATTAAGTTGGATATGATTATTATTTTATTTTCAGGAAACTCGATCGATGATTAGAGTTTAATAAGTGAGATATGTCTTGTTAATATGAATAGATTAAGAGATATAAGATATAAACATTTATTTTTTTATCTTCGTAATGAGGTAGAATAATGAAATATGAGGTTAAAAAAAAATTTAGCTAAAGTGAAATTGTATATCTTACAGACGTGACAAGAAAATAAGGTGCCTAACTAGTTACTACTTACCCATCCGAGTCTATTATTTTGAGCTTCTAATATTTTTCTAATAGTATGCAAAAATAATTTTAAAAAAAAGGTCCAAAATTTTCCTTATATATAAATTATTATTATTATTATTATTATTATTATTACTATTATTATTATTATTATTATTATTATTATTATATATATATATATATATATATGTATATTCTAGAAAGACAGATTCGTGCATACCGTAGGTTTCATCAAGTCTGCATGCATCATCATCATTCTCATTCTCATGAGCATCAATCAAAACAAACAGTGTTGTGCCACCTGTTTACTGATTTAAACTATTCTAAGAAAATGAGAGCAACACAAACACACAAGATTGAAGAACGACGGTGACATGCATAAGGCATTTCTAGATATTAGAATATTTTACACCAATGGTGTGGTCACACATGCATCCAAATCATTTTAATTCTATTGAGATTAGCCCCGTACTCATCACGTTAAAACTAACTGAATCTTAATCATGAATATTTCCTAATAAAATTGGTCAGTTTGCTACGTACGAGAACTCAGATCTTGCTTTTATTATATCGGAGTAATCAATGTCTTACCTCGGATCGAGCCACCTCGGTTAAAGTCAGTGAGGTCGGATCAAACTTAGCATCATCTCATGATCACCACCAATTTCAAACTCATCAAATGATCATCATATATTTACTACATGAAACATGGGACAAGCTGGATGGTTGGTTGAGACATGCATGATATCTGTGTTCTTTCATGTTTTTTGTTTGTTTTGATGTTGGATTGGTTCCGTTAAACTGTTGGCCGGCTAAGCTAATGAGCTTCCACGACGATTCCTTTCACTCACTCATGTCTTCTCATAATAAGCCTCGTACGGCGGACATCATGATCATACGAACGTACATGCTCAAGATTGCATCGACTGCGTTCGATTTTTATTTTTCTGGGGACTTGTTTAAACGGGATTCGGGATTTGTCACAGCGAAGCGATTCATGCGTCGATTAAGATTCGACCTCCTTACTATTATGTTACAACACCAACGTGATCAGCAGCCTCTTTGGACTCTAGACGGCCATTTACAATGTACAGGTGCAAGTTCTGGTACGCCATGGCCTTCGAGGTCAGTGCTGCTCACCAACTCGCTCGCCTCCCTGAACGTACTCTCGGCGCACCTCGTCACGATCATGCTCGGCGTCGCCGAGGGGCAGCACCGGAGCGACACCTCCACATCGCGGGCTGTCTCCTCCTCGAAGCTCGCCGTCGGTTTCCTTCTGAACACCTTCTGCAGGTTGGGAAACCGAGCCCCGCTGCCCCTGCTGCCCTTCGACTCGGTCCTGGACGCAGCAGTAGCTCTGTAGTAGTTTCCGGCGACGTGGCCGTCTTCCTCGAATCCGACACGGCTGTGGATCTTGAGAAGCATTTGGTTGAGCTCTCCTGAGTGCTGTCAATGGTGGCTTGGTTGGTGTCTTTGTGATCTGCTTAGCTTCCTGTTTATATAGGATGACACAAGGCATTCATTCCCAAAAGATAAGAGTGCATCGATCCTGTGCTCCCTTTTGTCAGCGTCAGGCATCTTCATGGCCCAAGACTGGATCATTCTCGCAGAGAAAGTCTGTGGTGTACTGGAGGCGATCAAAGTGTTGTACTCCAGTACTGCTAAATGTCCATGGAATCATGGTTTCTTACTCGCAAAACCTACCAAGATATTTCCAAGTGTCGTGTTTAATGACCTGACAATAATGGAGTAGTACTCACTCTCTCCGCTGAGACGATCACAACAACAAGTTGGTGTAGGATATGTTCGAACATATCAGATAATTGGAAGACTCTCGCGATATACTTGTCTGCCTTCTGAGTCTGATCTTGCTATTGTATAAAGCAGCTTGGTGCGGTTGTCCACTTCCTACAACAACACTTATGCCTATCCCATTATGAAGACGATCGGGATACCAATGGCACAAAGTTAAAAGTAGGGTTCAAAGGTTCCCAAGAATTCTAACCTGCAGTCTTAGATTTCAACGTGTGTGGATTGAAGAGGGAGAGGAGAAAAAGTCATTTATACGTGTGCTTGCACAATTGAATTTTTGGAGCCCAAATAAATAATTAAGAGAGATAAGGTTGGGTGAAGTGTGAGTGCAGTGTAGCGTGCAAGAGAGTACACAGTGAACGTGTGCGACAGCGTACAGAGAAAAGAGGAGAGAGAAATAAAGAGAGAAAGTTAGATTTTCGATATTTCTGTTTGACGATCGGTGGTCAAATATTATCAGTTTTGGCTCAAATTTTATGTGGAGAATCCTTACAGCAAACTCTACAATCATAACGGTATTGATCTACAGTTTACCCTCTTTAAGGTACTTTTCTATGGTAATCACTCTGTGAGATCTAGAATTTTCTTTTGAGGAGATCCATCGTGATAATATGCTAGAGCCAATATCTATATTCTGGATGTTATACTAATCCTCTAGTTATTCTAGAGAAGACATACTGTAAACATATTATCATTATTATTGATAGTGGAAGTTTGAGGTGGACTATGGTCCCGTGATTTTTCCCACATTGGATTTTCCACGTTAAAAGATTTGGTCTCACTATGTGATTGATTATTTGCTCTATTGTTTATATTGTGCTGGTTGATATTTACATTTGGATATCAAGTTGATATTTTGATGAGGAACCCATTTTGATACACAAAGAGGGAAAAGAATATTCCGCTTTAACAGGTTTTCCCCAACAAGTGGTATCAGAGAATCCGGTTGTTTGGTGCTAGTTTTCTTGTGTGATTGAAATGAAGTAATCAAATGGTATGATTAAATTGAACTCATCAAATTATTCCACTTGGAGGCGTCTGATGGAAGATTTGCTCTATTGCAAAGATTTGTATAAGCCTATCAAGGTTAAAGATAAATATTCTACTATGGACGATGAAGAATGGGAAGTTCAACATAGAAAAGCTATTGCCTATATTAGAAGATGGATGGATATAAACTTGCATAAGCATATTTCAGATGAAACCAGAGCTGATGTTGTTTAGCAAAGGTTAGAAAACCTCTTTGCGAAGAAGACAGTAGGAAATAGAATTTCTCTCCTCAGAAAGCTTGTAAATTTGAAGTATAAAGATGGTGGTAACATTATTGAGCACATAAGCCTATTTCAGAGTCTTGCAAACAAGTTGGTTGCTATGAAAATGAATATAGATGATGAGATGCAAGGATTATTACTTCTCAGCTCTTTACTAGAAAGTTGGGAAACATATGTGGTGACTATTTGTAACTCCACGCCAAAGGGGACTCTAAATATATATATGGTTAAAGACAGTTTGCTAAATGAAGATGTTAGAAGGAAAGAATAGGGTGAATCTTCTTCTGGTGCATTTGTTACTGAAAAACAAGAAAGACGTGGAAGAAGTCATAGTAGAAATCCACATGGTTATAGAGGAAGATCTAAGTCTAGAAGAGATATCAAATGTTTTCACTGTAACAGGCCAGGTCACATGAAGAAAGAGTGTAGGTTTTGGAAGCGAGAACAGAATGAAATAAAGAAAAATGAAAAAGAGATCAATACAGTTGCTGTTGAAGGTAATATCACTATTGTTTGTGATGAAGGTTGTGTCAATCTTGTAGCTTAGGACAGTAATTGGGTAATTGACTCTGGTGCTTCATTTCATGTTACTTCTCATGGTGGTTTCTTTAGATCATTGGTGATTTTGGTAATGTCAGAATGAGAAACAATGGTACATCTAAGATTATGGGTATTGGAGATATTTGCTTGGAGACCAGTATTGTGAGCAAATTGATACTCAAAGATATAAGACATGTTCCAGATATTCATCTTAACTTGATATCTACAAGTAGACTTGATGATGAGGGCTTTGCACATTATTTTGGTGAAAGTAAATGGAAACTCACTAAAGGTTCTCTAATTGTGGCAAAAGGAAAGAAGATTAACTCTTTTTTATGTCATGGAAGCTAAGCTACACAAAGGAGAGATTAATGCAATTCAAAAAGGTGAAAGTATAGATCTTTGGCATAAGAGGCTTGGACATATCAGCGAGAAGGGACTTCAAACTCTTGCTAGAAAGTAGTTCTTACCAGAGTTGCAAGGTACATCTCTTAAATCTTGTGATTATTGCTTAGCTAGAAAAACACATAGAGTTGCATTTCAGACATATCCATCATCTAGAAGATCAGATGTTATTGATTTAGTTCATACTGATGTTTATACTATGCAAACTATAACTCTTGGAGGTGCTCTTTATTTTGTTACTTTTATTGATGACTATTCTAGAAAAGTGTGGATTTTTACTTTGAAATCTAAAGACCAGGTACTCAATGTTTTCAAGGATTTCATGTCAGTGTTGAAAGAGAAACTGGTAGAAAACTAAAGTGTATTCGATCAGATAATAGTGGCGAGTACAGGGGTCCTTTTGAGAATTATTGCAAGTTCCATGATATCAGGCTTGAGAAAACAGTTCTTAAAACTCCTCAACAGAATGGTGTGGCAGAAAGGATGAACAAAACCATTGAAGAAAGGATTAGGTGTATGCTTTCCCATGCCAAGTTACCAAAGTCATTTTGAGGGGAGGCTATGAGAACTACAGTTGATTTGATAAATCTTTCTCCATCAGTTCCTCTGAAAGGTGATGTTCCAGAGAGAGTATGGAGAGGAAAAGATATATCTTATAATCACTTAAAAGTCTTTGGGTGTAAAGCATTTGTTCATATTCCCAAAGATAAGAGGTTCAAGCTTGATAGTAAAGCAAAAGCATGTATCTTCTTGGGATATGGTCATAAAGAGTTTGGGTACAGATTATGGGATCCAGTGAACAAGAAGATTATTAGAAGCAGAGATGTTATGTTTCTTGAAGACCAATTGTTTGATGATGGTGATAATATTGAGAAACCAGAAACCTCTGTTTATATTCCTTGGAGTTTGGGTCTAGTTCCTTCACTTGTAGTTCATGATGATCATGGGGGAGATGAACAAGAAGATTGTGGTGAGAATACCAGTGATGATACACCTACAGTTGATGATGTTGAACCAACTGAACAAGCACCTCCACCACCAATTGAGATTCCATTGAGAAGATCCACTAGAGAGCGACAACCATCTATCAGATATCCTCCACATGAGTATGTTATGCTTACTGATGAGGGAGAGCCAGAAACTTACCAAGAAGCTATTCTACATGAGAATAAGAGTGAGTGGGTTAAAGCCATACAAGAAGAGATGAGATCCTTGCTTGAGAACCACACTTATGACTTGGTAAAATTGCCTAAAGAGAAGAAAGCTCTCAAGAATAAGTGGGTTTATAAATTGAAAATTGAAAATAATAGCTCACAACAAAGATACAAGGCACGACTAGTTGTGAAAGGATTCAGTCAGAAGAAAGGTATTGACTTTGAAGAAATATTTTCTCCAGTTGTGAAAATATCCTCTATCCGAGTTGTTCTTAGTTAAGTTGCCCGCTTGAATTTAGAAGTTGAGCAACTTGATGTAAAAATAGCATTTCTTCATGGTGACTTAGAAGAAGAAATTTACATGGAGCAACAAGAAGGTTTCAAAGTCAAGGGAAAAGAAAATATAGTGTGTAAGCTTAGGAAAAGTTTATATGGACTCAAACAATCACCTAGACAGTGGTATAAGAAGTTTGATTCCTTTATGATGAGCCAAGGGTATGATAGAACCACATCTGATCATTGTGTGTTTATGAAGAAATTTTCAGATGATGATTTTATTATTTTACTGCTATATGTTGATGATATGCTGATTGTTGGCCATGATGTTGAAAAAATTGGAAAGCTTAAAAGAGAGCTAAGTAAGTCTTTTGCCATGAAAGACTTGGGATCGGTGAAACAAATACTTGACATTAAGATTCTTCGTGATAGGAAGAAAAGGAAGATTTGGTTATCTCAGGAGACTTACGTTGAAAAGGTTCTTGAAAGATTCAACATGAGTAAAGGCAAAGCAATTTGTTCCCCACTTGCAGGTCATTTCAAGCTTAGTTCGAAACAATATCCTACAAGTGAGAAAGAAAAGGAAGAAATGTCTAGAGTGCCTTACTCATCTGCAGTAGGTAGTTTGATGTATGCGATGGTTTGTACTAGGCCAAGTATAGCTCATGCAGTTGGAGTTATCAGCCGATTTCTCTCAAATCCTGGAAAGGAACATTGGGCAGTAGTGAAATGGATATTAAGATATCTAAGAGGTCCTTCCAGGTTATGTTTATGTTTTGGTAATGATGAACCTATGTTAGAAGGTTACACAAATGCAGACATGGCAGGTGATACTGATTTCAGGAAGTCCACTTCGGGATTCTTGATGACATTTACAGGAGGAGCAGTCTCTTGGCAGTCTAAGTTACAGAAGTGTGTTGCTCTATCAACCACAGAAGCAGAATATATAGCAATTACTGAAGCCTGCAAGGAAGCTTTATGGATGAAAAAGTTTCTACAGGAATTGGGCTTGAAACAGGAAGGATATACTGTTTACTATCACAGTCAGAGTGTCATTCACCTCTCCAAGAATTCAACATACCATTCTAGATCCAAACATATTGATGTGAGATATCACTAGATTCGTGATATGCTTGAGATGAAAGAATTACAGTTGGAAAAAGTACAAACTAATGAGAATGAATCAGATATGTTGATAAAGTCTTTGCCTAAGGAGAAGCTTGAAGCATGTAGGTGAAGAGCGGGCTTGGTATAGCCCACTATATGAGCTGGAGGGGGAGAATTGTTGGGTCCAGCCCATATGTGGGCTTGGACAATTGGACTTTTGGATCCCAAATCAATAATTAAGAGAGATAGGGTTTGGTGAAGTGTGAGTGCAGTGTAGCGTGCAAAAGAGTGCACAGTGAACATGTGCGGCGGCGTGCAAAGAAAAGAGGAGAGAGAAATAGAGAGAGAAAGTTAGGTTTTCGAGATTTCTGTTTGACGATCGGTGGCCAAACGTTGTCAGTTTTGGCTCAAATTTCATGTGGAGAATCCTTAAAGCAAACTCTACAATCCTAATGGTGTTGATATTCAGTTTACTCTTTTAAGGTACTTTCCTGTGATATCCACTTTGTGAGACCTAGAATTCTCTTTTGAGGAAATTAATCCTGATGATATGCTAGAGTGTTGGGAAATCATGGGGGCGACATCACATGCGCAGCGGAAGAACAAGAAAACAAAAATCCCCGATTCCCAAAAAGATATTCGTCGTCGTGCGAAGATTGGTGCGCAAAAATTCGCAAAACACAAAACTGCGTATAGAGATTGTGTTACCTAGGGAGATCGTATATCCCTGTTTCCTTGCAGATCCTTAGGAGAGGGTGAAGGAGGTCAAGCGTCCTCCTCTCTAGCGGTGATCCACACAGCAGGGTTGCGACGACGCTCCTCAAAACTCCAGGCCTACTCTGAGGTGGAGAGGGAGAGGAGAATAGGAAAGGCAAGCAAAGACTCTAGCCTATGAGGCTGTGAATCCCTCCTATTTATAGAGATCCCGTGTCAAACCCTAATGGGTCCTTCCCTAGTGGGTATTGGATCTGCATCCAATAAGACAAGGGCTCCGTCGGATATCTCATATCCGAACCTCTACTCATCGCAATGCCTACCATATGTGTGTGACCCTCTAGGCCCAATATCGAGCTGGCCGTGAGTCATACCTGTCAGAACTCCTTCTAACTCAGTGAATCATTGTCTTTGTAATAATTCACTCGACTCATCGACTACGGACGTACTAGGCCACTACGCCGTAGTCCCCAAACGATACAGGGGAATCCAATCCATTGGACCTGTCTGTCCTCAGTTACCATGTACCTATAGTCCCTCATCCATCTAATATCCCAGAGATCGTATATCGAGCATGGTGCTGTCAGACCCATACAGTTTCTACTCAAGTCTCGCTCTAATCGGATTCTCCCGGAGAACTCTTTCTCTCTCAACCCGAATGACCCTGGCCAGGGATTTGTTTGAGCAAGAACACATGGGATATTCCTCTCATGACGCCGAGAGTGAATGATCCTCTATCAACACTCAATAGCCCTCGTAAGGTCGACTACCACTCCCAATGACCAACTGTACTAGATTTGGGACAACCAAACCTATAAGTCTGGTATCAAAGAGTGGAGCACCCATACAGGACATCCTTGGTGTCTCAAGTCTAAGGACCATATACACCACTAGGACTACGGAATCGTTGTCTAACAATAAGGCATCATCAACCATCCAGCATTCCGTAAGCGGATCAATCAGTGAACTCATTCTCTAATAAGCACCTGTACTGTATCCCTAGTGTCCATACACGAGCAGCTATGAGACCAGCTGCATCCATCATATGGACGGGTATACAGCACACCAGTCTATCCGGTTATCACGATGTCCCTCTCGAGTAACCTATGACCGGGATTATTTAGGATATGTGTTTAAAGGTGAATCGATCTCATTATCGTGATCTCATCACGATCCGATTCCCATTGCACAAATCCAAGGACATCACAATATATATATGCATTTATGCAATAGTTATAAAGTGATATACGCCAAAATATAATAAGTAAAAAGATTCTGTATCAAGTCACACGTGCCATCACTCACGTGATTGGCTTGCTGGGCACCTATGACTAGCAATCTCCCACTTGACCTAAAGTCAATCACCTATGTGTCTGATCCCCATCAGACTCCTGTGACGCTCAAAGACAATATGAGACAACGACTTTGTCAGTGGATCTGCAATGTTATCTTCGGATGGAACTCTTTCCACTGCTACATCTCCTCGGGTCACGATCTCTCTGATAAGCTGGAACCTCCTCAGAACACTTCTGATGAGACCCGGGTTCCCTTATTTGAGTAATCGCCCCATAGTTATCGCAATATAAGGAAGTCGACTTCTCGCTATTCGGAACGACTCCCAAATCTGTGATGAACATCTTCACCCAAACTCCCTCTTTTGCTGCATCTGATGCAGCAATGTACTCCGCCTCTGTGGTCGAGTCAATAGTGGTATTTTGTTTGGAACTCTTCCAACACACTACTCCTCCATTCAAGGTGTACACATACCCTGAATTCGACTTGCTATCATCGACATCAGACTGAAAACTTGAGTCAGTGTAGCCTTCAACCTTAAGGCTATTACCTCCATATACTAGTAAAAGATCCTTAGACCTTCTCAAGTACTTAAGGATACACTTTACTGCTTTCTAGTGCTCCAAGCCTGGATCCGCTTGATACCTGCTCGTGACACTCAAAGCATGCGTTATATCAAGCCTAGTACATAGCATGGCATACATGATAGACCCTATTGCTGAGGCATAAGGTATCATATTCATGTTTGCCCTTTCTTCTGGAGTCTTTGGGGACATACTCGTAGAAAGCGATATCCCATGTCTCATCGGTATGAGACCTCTCTTGAAATTTTCCATGCCAAACCTTTTGATAATGGTTTCTATGTACCTGGATTGGGACAAGCCAAGCATCCTCTTGGATCTATCTCTATAGATTCTAATCCCCAAAATATAGGATGCTTCCCCTAAGTCCTTCATGGAGAAGTGTCTAGATAACCAAGCCTTTACTGTGGATAGCATTCCTATGTCATTCCCAATGATGAGGATGTCATCCACATGTAACACCAAAAAGGTGATAGCGCTCCCACTTACCTTTCTGTATACACAAGGCTCATCTTCATTCTTAACGAAGTCATAAGATCTGATTGCCTCATCAAATCTTATGTTCCAACTTCGAGAAGCTTGCTTTAGTCCATAAATGGATCTAAGCAACCTACACACCTTATCTGGGCAGTTCTTGGACACGAATCCCTCAGGTTGCATCATATACACCTCCTCCTCGAGGTTCCCGTTGAGGAATGCGGTTTTCACATCCATCTGCCAGATCTCATAATCATAGTGTGCTGCAATAGCCAATAGAATTCTAATGGATTTTAGCATTGCTACGGGTGAGAAAGTTTCGTCGTAGTCAACACCTTGCCTTTGATGATATCCCTTAGCCACTAGCCTTGCTTTATAGGTCACCTTTCCATCTACTCCGATCTTTTTATTAAAGATCCACTTGCAACCGATGGGTACAATACCTTCGGGCGCATCAACTAGGTTCCAAACCTTATTGGAGTACATAGAATCCATCTCAGAATTCATGGCTTCTTGCCACTTCCCGGAGTTTATACTCATAATAGCCTCCTCGTAGGTCTGAGGATCAATATCCTCTACATCCTCTGCTCTAATATGTCCCACATATCTCTCAGGAGGATGGGATACTCTATCAGACCTGCGTAAAGTTGATACTTGTGTATTAGGTACCTGAACAGACTCGGGCTGTAGAGTGGTGCTTGAGCTTGGTTCTCCAACCTCGCTCAATTCTATCATTCTCCCACTGTCTCCGTCAAGAATGTGTTCCTTCTCAAGGAACACTGCTCTCTTAGCTACAAAGACCTTTTGGTCCTCAAGATGATAGAAGTAATACCCACAAGTTTCCTTGGGGTATCCCACAAATATGCATCGCTCTGTCCTTGATTCTAACTTATCGGGGTTGTGTCTTTTAACATGGGCAGGGCAGCCCCAAATCTTAACAACATTAAGATCAGACTTCTTCCCTTTCCATATCTCATATGGTGTAGACACTACCGACTTAGTTGGAACTCTGTTCAGAAGGTAAGCTGTGGTTTCTAGGGCATATCCCCAGAATGAGATGGGTAGGTCAGCGAAACTCATCATGGACCGTACCATATCTAATAATGTACGATTTCTCCTTTCAGAGACACCATTGAGCTGAGGTGTATAAGGAGGTGTCCATTGGGATAATATCCCATGGTCCTTGAGGAATTGAGTAAACTCTGTACTTAAGTATTCACCTCCTCGATCTGATCAAAGAGTTTTGATACTCTTTCCAGTCTGGTTCTCCACCTCATTCTTATACTCTCTGAATTTCTCAAAGGCCTCGGACTTGTACTTCATTAAGTACACATATCCATACCTTGAGAAATCATCAGTAAATGTAATGAAGTAGGAGTAACCTCCAATGGCATGAGTTGACATGGGTCCACATACATAACTATGTATGAGTTCAAACAACTCAGTGGCTCTCTCTCCAGTTCTACTAAATGGAGATTTGGTCAGTTTTCCACGAATGCAAGGCTCACAAGTTGCATATGACACATAGTCGAATGGATCTAGATATCCATCATTTAGCAACTTTTGAATCCTTCTTTCATGGATGTGACCTAGCCTACAATGCCACAGGTATGCACTGTTCAACTCATCTCGTTTCCTTTTGGACACATTTGCATTCATGATATGTGGAGTGGTGTCTAACATAAATAAACCATTATGCAATGTTCCTTTCGTGATGATCTTATCATCTAATAATATCGAACAACCATTGTTCTCAAAAATAAATTTATATCCACTAACTGTTAAACATGAAATGGAGATAATGTTTTTGATAATAGAAGGAACAAAATAACATGCATCTAATGCAATAAAAGCTCCACTAGGCAGATGTAGGGTGACCTCGCCAACAGCTAATACAGCAACTTTTGCTCCATTACCTATCTTGAGGTCCATCTCGCCTCTCTCTAGTCTCCTAGGCCTTGCTAGAACCTGCAACGAATTGCATATATGATAAGCACTACCGGTATCTAATACCCATGTGTTATCATAAGAGTCTGACAAATGGAGATTGATCATGAATGTACCTGAAGCTTCATCAAGCTTTTGTTTCGCCCTTTCTGCAAGGTACTCTTTGCAGTTTCTCGCCCATCTTTACCACAGTGGAAACACTGGCCTTTGTCCTTTGCTGGGTCTTTCTTAGCAACCTTTGCTTTACCTTGTTTGCTCTTGCCCTTTCCCTTCTTAAGGGACCTTTCTGCTTTCCTTTTCTTTCTGGTCTCACTAGTGTAGAGAACTGGCTTCTCTTTCTTAATAGTACTCTCTGCCTCCCTCAACATATTGAGGAGCTCTGGGAGAGTCACCTCAAGCTTGTTCATATTAAAATTCATTATGAACTGTGAAAAGGAATCTGGTAGGGACTGAAGCACAATGTCTACACACAAGTTATCCTCTAGGACCATTCTTAGACCTGTGAGTTTCTCTATCCACTCAATCATCTTTAGGACATGGTTCTGAACTGGTGTCCCCTCAGTCATCCTAGCGCGGAAAAAGGCTCTTGGATATCTCATATCGTTGAGTCCTTCTCTGTTCCTCAAACAATTTGCGGACATGTAGGAGAATGGATCTGGCATCCATCTTTTCATGTTGTCTCTGTAACTCTGGAGTCATAGAGCCCAACATATAGCACTGAGCAAGAGTGGAGTCATCAATGTACTTCACGTAGCGAGCGATCTCATCCTCGCTTGCCCCTTCTTCGGGCGTAGGCATCACTGTATCAAGGACGTACACGGTTTTCTCCGCTGTGAGAACAATTCTCAAGTTACGGAGCTAATCCGTATAATTTGGACCAGTGAGGCGGTTGACATCAAGTATGCCACGTAAGGGATTTGAAAGCGACATTTTCTGAAAATAAAGATGTAGCAGAAATGAATAACATGCAGATTTTGCAAGAAATAAACTATCAAGATATGGACTTCTATCTTAATATGCTCCCACTATTTTGCTAACGAGTCACGCGACACCCTCAGCACGTGAAACGGAAGTCTCCGGCAGACTTCTAGTGGGGATCAGGATCCAATCAGCGTCTTAGTGTAACCTCGAGGGACTCGACCAATCACACTAAGCCTAAAAGGTAGGCAACTCTTGCCAATCACAACTCCTTGTGATTCCCGTCCTGTTCGGCCTCCGAATCACCATGGCCTTGAGGGACTCGACCAACCATGATGCTCGGTTAAGTCAACACCTTCGTTACAAGATGAGTCTGATTTGATGATATACCCTCGAGGGACTCGACCAAGCATACCATGCCCTCAGGTCACCGGTGACATCTCTATGTCGTAAGCAAGATAGCGAATCGCGATATAGGTGAGTCTCGAGGGACTCGACCAACTCAACCTACACCGGGAATCGATTCCTACTCATAACGATGGAAGGCCACGTGGGTCAATCTAATTGCCTCACGTTTACCGACTTAATATTATCGAGAGATGTTTCTATAATTTGGTCTCCTAATATGACATGTCACACATATACATATTTAATATATATCTACATCGCATGCAAATATATATACATATCTAGTATGTGTATAAACAATCACACCAGATGATCATGGACCACAACCTAATATGATTAGGCCCGAGCTAGTAGGCCTAATCACTTACATCAAGATCTATGTGTACAACGGTGCATCTCCATGCCCTATGATCGTCCATCTCGTCCTCGTCGGTTTCATCGACATCTTGATGCATCTCCATGCATCACGATCGTCCGTCTCGTGGGTCCCGCTATCGCATCCACGCTCCCGCTGCACCTCCTCATATGATTACAACTTAATCATAGGCACGCAAGCCCGACAATAAACGGGAAATATAATGGAGGTTCGCAGACCTCAATAATAATAATCAAAAGTACACACATCACACGGTCCATGATCATCCGTCCACACATCATACATCACATGTATAAATAATCATCATCATATAGGACTACTAGATAATAATAAAAATAATAATCAACTAAACCTTTTAATTAATTAATATTTTTCTGAAATCAGGGACATGTAGGGAATTTCTCAATTCCTAAGGGTATTTTCGTAATTTGGATAAAAAAAACAGAAACTGGAATTTCTCAAATTCCGAGGGGCAAAACTATCTTTTGCCCAGAAAACCCTAATACCCTTTCCCCTTTTCGCTGCTGCCGCCGCCGCCACCCTGCCGGCGGCGGCCTGTGCGGCGGGGCGAGGGCACTGCCCTCGCCTGCAGGCAGCACGCCCGTTGGCGGCGATGCCGCTGCGGGTGGGCGCCCCATTCGGGCGCCGCTGCCTCCGCAGGCGGCCGCCCTTGTAGGGGGGGTTTCGCCCGCGGGAGAAGCGGCGGAAGGCGTCGCTGCCCTGCGGCGGCAGGCGCTACTTCCTTGCGGCGGCAGGCGCCGCTGCCCGTGGGCTGCCAGCACCGTCGGTAGCAAGCCTGTTGCAAGCAGGCCGCTGGCCGACTGCTGTAGACGCAGCCCCTATGCTGCCCGCCTTCGGCTGCGCTTCACGCACGCAGATCGAGGGAAGCAACTGTTGCTGCCCTTTCTCGCTTTTGCGTCAACGATTTTGATGTCAATATTATTCCTAAACACAACACACGCATTTCAAAACCAATCATTCGCACGAACAACCTGGCTCTGATACCACTGTTGGGAAATCATGGGGGCGACATCACATGCGCAGCGGAAGAACAAGAAAACAAAAATCCCCAATTCTCAAAAAGATGTTCGTCGTCGTGCGAAGATTGGTGCGCAAAAATCCGCAAAACATAAAACTGCGTATAGAGATTATGTTACCTAGGGAGATCGTATATCCCTGTTTCCTTGCAGATCCTTAGGAGAGGGTGAAGGAGGTTAAGCGTCCTCCTCTCTAGCGGTGATCCACACAGCAGGGTTGCGACGACGCTCCTCAAAACTCCAGGCCTACTCTGAGGTGGAGAGGGAGTGGAGAATAGGAAAGGCAAGAAAAGACTCTAGCCTATGAGGCTGTGAATCCCTCCTATTTATAGAGATCCCGTGTCAAACCCTAATGGGTCCTTCCCTAGTGTGTATTGGATCTACATCCAATAAGACAAGGGCTCCGTCGGATATCTCATATCCGAACCTCTACTCATCGCAATGCCTACCATATGTGTGTGACCCTCTAGGCCCAATATCGAGCTGGCCGTGAGTCATACCTGTCAGAACTCCTTCTAACTCAGTGAATCATTATCTCTGTAATAATTCACTCGACTCATCGACTACGGACGTACTAGGCCACTACGCCGTAGTCCCCAAACGATACAAGGGAATCCAATCCATTGGACCTGTCTGTCCTCAGTTACCATGTACCTATAGTCCCTCATCCATCTAATATCCCAGAGACCGTATATCGAGCATGGTGCTGTCAGACCCATACGGTTTCTACTCAAGTCTCGCTCTAATAGGATTCTCCCGGAGAACTCTTTCTCTCTCAACCCGAATGACCCTGGCCAGGGATTTGTCTGAGCAAGAACACATGGGATATTCCTCTCATGACGTCGAGAGTGGATGATCCTCTGTCGACACTCAATAGCCCTCGTAAGGTCGACTACCACTCCCAATGACCAGCTGTACTAGATCTGGGACAGCCAAACCTATAAGTCTGGTATCAAAGAGTGGAGCACTCATACAGAACATCCTTGGTGTCTCAAGTCTAAGGACCAGATACACCACTAGGACTACGGAATCGCTGTCTGACAATAAGGCATCATCAACCATCCAACATTCCGTAAGCGGATCAATCAGTGAACTCATTCTCCAATGAGCACCTGTACTATATCCCTAGTGTCCCTACACGAGCAGCTATGAGACCAGCTGCATCCATCATATGGACGGGTATACAGCACACCAGTCTATACGGTTATCACGATGTCCCTCTCGAGTAACCTATGACCGGGATTATTTAGGATATGTGTTTAAAGGTGAATCGATCTCATTATCGTGATCTCATCACGATCCGATTCCCATTGCACAAATCCAAGGACATCACAATATATATATGCATTTATACAATAGTTATAAAGTGATATACGCCAAAATATAATAAGCAAAAAGATTCTGTATCAAGTCACACATGCCATCACTCACGTGATTGGCTTGCTGGGCACCTATGACTAGCATAGAGCCCTCTAGTTATTCTAGAGAAGACATACTGTAAACCTGTTATTATTATTATTGATAGTGAAAGTTTGAGGTGGACTACGGTCCCGTAGTTTTTTCCACATTGGGTTTTCCACGTTAAAAGATTTGGTCTCACTGTGTGATTGATTATTTGCTCTATTGTTTATGCTATGCTGGTTGATATTTACATTTGGATATCAAGTTGGTATTTTGATAAGGAATCCATTTTGATGCACAAAGAGGGAAAATAATATTCCGCTTTACCAAGTTTTCCCCAACAAATACAATATTTAAGTCAGTTCAGCTGATTTTACATCCATGCAAATATCAGTAAATAAAATAAATATATATATATAAATCTATGTAAAATTGATTTAACATGATTTTTCATCGTGTGAAATCAATTACAAGATACTTCGACTAAATCACTTAATTATAATCCCCTTGTATATCCTCTCATCTAAATTTTATAAATTTTATATTTTTCTTTATCCTAACGAGTTTTTCTCTAGATTGATAAGATATAGAGAAGAACTACTTTTATATACAAATATATACTAGTATGTCATAATACGTAGCGGAATTAAATAGAAATCATAATCAAATATGACACAAAGATTTATATGGAAAACCCCTCCAACGTGAAGGGTAAAAACCATGGGGTAAACTAGAGATAATCCACTATAAGAATAATAAATATACAAATCTCATAGTCTTTTGCCCAAAACTCAAGCAACAATCTAATAACTGGGACACAAGGATTATGTCACTATGCATAATATCTAAATTCTCCCTAAGTAATCAAAGCAATAATCTACTATAAATTTGATCTAAGATGAGAACACTATAAAATAGTCTCTTTGTGTTGTCCTTGTCTTTTTCCCTTTCATTCTCTTGTTTTTCTACCATTTTCTCTTCCTTTTTGAATCAAGTTCATATTGCAGTTTTTTGTCTTGTTATTGTAGTTTTTCTCCTCTAAATTTCATAGCTTCTAATTAGATTTAAAGTTAAATTAAAGGAGAGGTGGCTGAACTTATGAGCTGTCAGCCCAACATAGATACCATAGAAAAATCCACGATCATCCAACCCAAAGTATCCTTCGTATTTAATTATCATCCTATCAAAATCTAAGATACATAAGATATTTATAAAAAACTATACTTAATTTTTAAAGATTTTTTTTCATGAAAACTATATTTTATCATCCTAAGACACTGCATGACAATGATAAAATATTTATCAATCTCAATATTTTCATACAAGAAAATCAAAGAAAATTTTATATATATATATATATATAATTTTAACTAGTTAATATTAATTATAGTTAAACATGATTAACCTGAGTTTTTTGGATTAATATTAATTAGTTATCGAATTTATAGAGACAAAAATGTTTCAAAAATCGCTATTTTCAAACAGTAAAAGAATAATTATGTGAAAATTCCAATATATATATCGTACAATTGGTATTCTGGATAGTCCGTGAACACAACGTGATGGCCTTCGCACCCGCCGTCCTCCCGGCCAAGCCCGCCCCGCCCCTCCCGCAGCCCCCCCCGGCTTCCAACCACAAGACCATCATCTTGGAACAGTGCAGGACTCTCCGCGACCTGCACCAGATCCACGCCCGCCTCATCAAGACCGGCGCCGCCCGCCTCCCCTCCGTCGCCGAGAACCTCCTCGAGTGCTCCGCCCTCCTCATCCCCGGCAGCCTCGATTACGCCCTCGAGATCTTCCGCGCGGTCCCCCGCCCTCACGCCCAGGCTTACAATATCCTCATCCGCGCCTTCATCCGGAGCAACTCCCCTCAGGAAGCCCTCGGCCTCTTCCTCCGCATGCTCGCCTGCTCCGTCCCGCCCGACAAGCACACCTTCTCTTGCGTCCTGAAGGTCTGCTCGAGGCTCCGCGCACTCCGAGATGGCAAACAGGTGCACGCCCATGCAGTGAAGTGTGGGTTGCCATCGGAGGAGTTCGTCGTGAACAGTTTGATTCATTTGTATGCTAGCTGTGGCGAGGTCGTGGTCGCCCGCAAGCTTTTCGATGGAATGCCTAAGAGGGGTATAGTAACGTGGAATGCAATGCTCGCGGGGTATTTCAAGGCCGGGGATTGGGGCGAGGTTGTCGAACTGTTTCGTGGCATGCTGGAGTTGGGAATGGCTTTCGATGAAGTCACTCTGATCAGTGTTCTGACCGCGTGTGGGAGGATGGGGGTGTTGGACTTAGGCGAATGGATAGGTGATTATGTCGAAGCAAATGGGCTGAAGCGATGCCAAAATTTGGTGACGGCTCTGGTGGATATGTTTGCAAAATGTGGTGAGGTAGATAAAGCAAGAAGGTTGTTTGATGAAATGCCATCACGAGATGTCGTGGCCTGGAGTGCGATGATATCAGGTTACAGCCAGGCAAATCAGTGTCGAGAAGCTCTTGCTCTTTTCCATGTTATGCAGAAGGCCAAGGTGGAACCCAATGAGGTGACGATGGTCAGCGTTCTTTCCTCTTGTGCCAATTTGGGCGCACTTGAGACGGGCAAGTGGGTGCATTCTTATATTAAAAGAAAGCGACTGCATGTCACTGTTAATCTTGGAACTGCACTGGTAGATTTCTATGCAAAGTGTGGGTGCATGGAGAGTGCACTTGAAACTTTTGAGGAGATGCCAAACAAGAATGCATGGTCTTGGTCTGTGCTGATTCAGGGCCTTGCTAGTGATGGGCAAGGAAGAGAGGCACTCAAGGTCTTCTCTTTGATGCTTGAAGCTGAATTCCAGCCGACTGATGTGACTTTTGTTGGTGTTCTCTCTGCTTGCAGCCATGCAGGCCTAGTTGAGGAGGGTCAGATCCTTTTTGACAGTATGAGCAGCAAGTATGGTGTTCAACCAAGGATTGAGCATTATGGTTGCATGGTTGATCTTTTAGGACGAGCTGGTTTAATTGAAAAGGCATATCACTTCATCAAGAGCATGCCCATTGAACCTAATGCCGTGGTGTGGAGAACACTGTTGGCTTCTTGTAAAATTCACAAAAATGTCAATTTTGGCGAAGAATCATTGAAGCAAATTATCAAGTTAGAACCTAGACATAGTGGTGACTACATACTCCTTTCAAATATTTATGCATTAGTGGGCAGATGGGAGGATGCAGTGAGCGTGAGAAACCAGATGAAGGAGAAGGGAATTACGAAAATTCCAGGATGTAGTTTGATTGAGTTGGATGGTACAATCTTTGAGTTCTTTGCTGAAGACAGCTCTCATCCTCAATCGAAGGAGATATTCAGCAAGGTCAATGAGATAATCTCAAAGCTTAAGCTGGCTGGATATGTGCCAAATGTCGCAGAGGCACGATTAGATGCAGAGGAGGATGAGAAGGAAGTGTCAGTTTCTCATCATAGTGAGAAGTTGGCAATTGCCTTCGGGCTTATGAAGTCTCCTCCTGGAGCTGTCATTAGGGTGTCAAAGAATCTCAGAATATGCACAGATTGCCACTTAGCTACTAAGCTGATCTCGAAGGTCTACAAGAGAGAAATTGTTGTAAGAGATCGTAATAGGTTCCATCATTTCAAATATGGCTCTTGTTCATGCAATGATTATTGGTAAAATAAGCAAAGAATGGAAAGCTTTATTTTACAATAGACTTTGCTTCTACATTTTGCACAGCACACTGGAAGCATCTCTAAGACAAATACTCATCCCTTGCCCTAAGGATATACTAAATCTAGATTTTTCTTGAATCATAGGATTTGTACTCGTTCCCTGTGAAAGTTAATTTAACACATGGTGGTGCTCTACGTAATTAAGTTAATGGATGCAGATATAAGATCTCTTGACTGCCTAACAATCTACATTGAGATGAAACTTATTACTTCCTGCAAATGATTTCAATAGGCGCTTGCCTACGCGCTTGGGCACTCCCCTAGGTGCTCAGGCGAGGTGAGGCGAGGCTCGAGCGCCTCGCTTCATTTCCAGGCGGCATGCTTCAAAGAGGCATCGCCTGGGCACTCGCCCGAGCCCAGGCATTGGGCGCTTCGGGCGAGCGCCCGGGTTAAACCACGCGACCGAACTAGTATTTTAGGTCTGGTTCGGTCTCCGGTGCTTTAGTTGGTTCAATCGAACCAACTAAAGCACCGATATCAGCCTTCCTCTCGTGACTTCCCAACCCTAACCCTGCTCGTCGCTCTCGCTCCAGCTACCACTGCCACTGTCGTCGCTCGCCGCTGTCGTTGCTCATTGGCGCTGCTATAGTTGCCGCTGCTACTATCGCCGCTCTCGTTTCTGTCACCGCTGCCTGCTGCTATAGTTGCCGCTGCCACTGTGGTCGCTCGTCGCTCCCACTCCCACCGCCGCTGCCGTCGCTTGCTACTATCGCTCCCGTTGCCACTATCATCGCTCACCGCTCCTGCTTCTGCTCTCGCTGCCGCTACTCGTTGCTATCGCTGCCGTTGCCACTATCGTCGCTGCTCGCTGCTACCGTTGTCGCCGCCGTTGCTCTTAGTTAGCAGCCTCGGTCTTCCTCTTACTCACATTCTTCTTACTTCGATAGTATAGTGTTAACAATATATTAACAGTATACTGCTAACTGTATACTAGTAATAGTATTTTTATTTATTAGATTAATAATATATTATTTTGATTTTAGTACTATTAATTTTTATTTATTTGAAATTATTGTTAGGTTTCAGTCTTTCAAGATAAATAACAAGTGTACATAGCAACTCAATAGATTCTCCAATGATATCAAAAAAAGATCTTGCATAGAAGTATAATTATCTAAAGGATCCGAAAGATCTTAATGCAGTGACTTGCATGTTCTACGATGAGACTACTATAGGTGGTATTTTTCGTACCAAATAACATCTAGTAGGAGATTTAAAAAATGCAGTAGCTTGTAAAAAGTGTCCACCTGAGGTAAAAGAAGAGTTGCTGAGTTATACGAAGGAAAAGAAGACATAAAATAATGAATCTTACGAGAATTTACCAGAAGATAATGTTAAAGAAGAAGATTATTCTATGAGTAATCCAAGTGAGAAAAAAGTATGTGATAAAAAAGGAAAAGAAGTTATGAGTACTAAAAAGGGTTTACCCTTTTTCAAAGATCACAAAAGCAATAAGGGCAAGCAAGAGGCTCAAAATTTAGACAAACAAATATAAGTGATGCTCGTGATAAAGAAATAAGAGGAAGAATAATTCAGCACTTTGCTCGCTTCTTCTATCAAGCTGGTCTTTCCGTACAACTCGTTTAGACAGTTTTAAGGAAATGATTGAAGCTATTGAAAGATATGATGCGGGATTAAAATCTCTAAGTTATTGTGAGATGCGAGTTTTATTGTTGCAAAAAGAGTTGAATTATACAAATGACTTGCTAAAGGGTTATAAAAAATCATGGGCAACACATGATTGCTCTATTATGTCAGATGCTTGGACTGATAGGAGACGCAGGAGTATAATTAATTTTATGGTTAACTGTTCTTTAGGGACTATGTTTGTGAAGTCAATAGATGCTTCATCTTTTGTAAAATCTGGAGATAAGATATATGATTTACCTGATAAGTATGTGGAAGAAATTGGAAAACAAAATATCGTTCAAGTCATAACCGACAATGGAAGCAACTATGTATTAGCTGGTAATATTCATATTTTAAATTTTTTTAATTTTTAATTACTTTATCTTCAATTAAATATGTTAAACTTTTAAGTCTTATCATTTTTGTTATTCTTTATCTCAGGTAAATTACTTGAAACAAAAAGACTACTTATATTGGACTCATGTGTAGCACATTGTATTGATTTAATATTGGAAGAGATTGAAAAGATCCCGGACATCAAGAAAACTTTAGAAAGGACAATTTTTGTTATTGGATTTCTTTATAATCATATTGGGGCTTTGAATATGATGAGAGAATTCACAGGCAATAGAGAAGTAGTGAGATATGGTGTCACTCGATTTGCTACTTCATTCTTGACATTACAGAGCGTGCATCATCAAACATAATATGAGAAACGTGTTTACCTCTAAGAAATGAGTGACAAGCAAATGAGCAAAAGAAGCAAAAGATAAAAGAACTACTGATATCATCTTAATGTCATCCGTTTGGAATCATGTAGTTTATGTATTAAAGGTAATGAACCCTCTTGTTCGAGTCCTTCAGTTGGTAGATAATGAAAATAAGCCTACAATAAGATATATTTATGAGGCTATAGATAAAGCAAAGGAGATAATTAAAAAGTCTTTTAATGAAAATAAAGAAAAATATGAGAAAACTTTTACAATAATTGATGAAAGATGGAATTGTCAACTTCATCATCCCTTATATGCAACATGATATTATTTTAATACTGAATTTTTTTTATAAGATTAAATATGTTGGGTTTGATGCAGAAGTTTTGGATGGGTTATATCAGTATGTTACAAGATTAGTTCCAAGCCTTGAGATGCAAGATAAGATTATTTGTGAATTATCTTTATATAAAAATTTTGACGGTCTTTTTGGAATTCCAATGGCAATTCGATCCAGAACAACTACGTCTTCAAGTATTAATAATTTGATATAATTAATTTTATCTATAGTATGTTATTACTAATAATAACATAAATTTTGTAGCTGAATGGTGGAGTCTATTTGGAAATTCCACCCCTAACTTGCAGTAATTTGTTATCAAAGTACTTAGTTTGATATGTAGTGTTTCGGGTTGTGAGCGAAACTAGAGTGTTTTTGAGTATATAAAGATCACTAAATATTTTTATTTTAATTAATTAATTAATTTATTTAGATAGATATATTAATATATTTTTAAATTATATGACATGATAGATTCACTCAAAGAGAAGAAATCGGTTGGAACATCAACAATTACATTATCTTGTTTACATAAAATATAATAAACCTTTGAAGGCTCGTCATAATTTGTGAAATATAATTGATCTAATCTCATTGTAAGATATTGATGATTTAAATGAGTGGTTGGTGGGAGAAATGAGTATCAACTTGCAAGATGCCGAAAACGAGCTTGTATTTGAAGATGATAAATTGACATGGGGAGATGTGACAAAAGCTTCAGGTGCTGGAGAACTACAAATATATACAAGACATATGACAAAGAAAAAAATAAGTACAAAAGCATCAACCTCGGCTCCTGAAGACATAGAATATGAAACATATTTTAATGAAAAGGACAAGAGGAAGAGGACGAATTCAATAAAGATGATTTGTGTAAAAATAACGATAATATTGATTATAATGAATGACTTTGATGTAAAATTTTATTGTTTTGAATTTTAAGACTTTTTGTTAATGTGACATTGTGATTTTGCACCTTAGATTTTCTTAATTTAATAGTTTTTTTTAATTTAAATAATTATATTTATTAATTATATTATATATTTTTATATTTTAGCGTCTTGCTTTGCTCGGGCGAGCACCTCGGGCATTTTTGGACCTTGGCGTCTTTTAGCGCCTAGCGCTTTTTAAATCATTGCTTCCTGCTTAGTATTTTAAACTGTAATCACTCCCCCCACCCCAAAAAGACTAGACAACTCTTGAGGAGACCCAATCCATATTTGACCTTAGTAGATAAATTTTGAGTTCTGGTCTGGTCCGAGACGTATTATGAATTATCATAGGTTCCATGGCATTGCTAAATGTGGGCTAATTGATTCCATCCATTGAATCATATCAACTATAAAGAAATAGATAACCATGTCTCTCATTTTCTGCATTACAAAAAACACCAATCAAGGGCACTTGTCTACCCTTGATAATCAGATTATCTCATGTTACATGACTCAGATCCTAATATGGGCAACTTTATCATAGCATCCACGCTTGTCCCTCTAAGTTTCTGAATTCAGCTGGGGATCAGGAAGACTAATGACTGTATTTCAAATAGTCGATCATTCCATATGATATCAAATCTTCATCTCTGGTAATAGCATATTCAACAAGTTGCTCAAGATTGCTGCAGCTGCTGAATAAGATAGGAAGCATATTATCCATCCATTCCTCTCTCTAGATTCCAACAAATCTGCCATTGTTCAAGTCATGACTGGTGATGCCTTCAACTCAGAGACTCAGCATACATTCTGCAACTGAATTGCTTGTCTTACAAGACTATGGCATCCTCTTGATGTCTTATATTACTTGTTACTTTTCCAAAGTTGATTTCTGAATATTCTTGCTACTTGCATTTCAGGTTGCTTTGGGTTCGCCTGGACTTTCCTGCTAGTGTTAATTTTGATCATTCTTGTGTTGTTCTATCGGAAGTTGGAACATTTAGCAGGTAAATTGGGCTCAAAATTCTGAATTCGCACACACTTATTGATGAGTTTTTTTGTTTTTTTGTTTTTTCAACTCTGGAGGGGGATGACGGAATTTGCTATATTCATCCCTAAAATTTCCCTTGTAAAGCTAGGTTCAACTGTTGTATTTCTTACTATATGATATTAAAATTTTAGCAGCTAACTTTGATATGCACATTAGGTGCCAAGAAAGATGGAAGCAGTATTAATATCTTTCACAGAATATCAAATGCATATGATAAGGCCAGTGCAAGCAATGGAGAATAATCCGATGTGGTTTGTCTGAGGAACTTGTAAGATGGCACAAAACATGTGCTAGAGAATGGAGTTCAGAAAGCCTGGAAGAAAATGGTGGTTCTCTATTGAAGTTCTAATGGCTGCAAATCAGGCAAAGCATATTGGGTCACGCAGCAGTACCATGTCAGCCATGAGGATGATCAAATAGAAGGTGAACAAGTAGTTTCAAAATTTTCCTACCAACAGCTGATAAAACAACTTGAAAGAGTGAGATGGACCCTGTCAATGAGGAAAGTGATGTGTTCACTGTCAAAGTTGGTCCAAGAACCCTGAAGACAGACACCACAGCCACCCCTATTGAAAAAGATTCTCCTATGAGGCCAATGGACACAATCTGTTTCTCACACTGGACCAACAAGTAATGTTTACTTAAAAGTAGTTTTACTTTGAATTTTATGTTTGTAGTGTTTGGAGCATGACTTATAGCTTGCCATTGTTTTGATTTTCATTATTTAGATGAAGAAATGAATGGACCAAATCTTTATCATTTTATCTGTCTGTTTTTCTTGGTCATATAGGATCCTAAATCTTCACTTAGAAGGACTTGGGTGGTAACATCTTTACCTGCTTATTGACATGTTTTTATTTCAAACAATTTTCTAACAATCTATTTTTGCTCTTAGGAAAAACACTACCCTGCATCCGGGGCTCCTCCGTCACCATTACCTCCCAGTCAGTTGAAGGGTGAAAGGTCAAATTCCTGCCCGATGATGAGCAGGCGATGTGCCAGACATGAAAATTTTGCATGGAAGTCATTTGCTGTATCATGGGGTCCTTTGCTTATTTTCCTCATCTTTGCATTTTTAAGTGCACAAATCTCCACTACAGCTTGAGGGTTCTTTGATTCTTTCTATATTCTTATAATGCTGCAGGACCTGCAATTTGTTTCGCAGGAAAGAATAGTGAGTTGGTGGCCAGTCCTTTTCTGAACTGAATGATTGCTTCTCAGTCCAAGATTATAAATGAATGCGCAAGGCTTTATTTTATTTCCCTCTCATTCCTGTAATCTCATGGTCATCAATCATGCTTTGAATTGTATATATAGTCCAGATGAGAGATATGCGTACCTTATCATTGCCTGTGACCATAAAGCGAACATGTCACCAAGTATGGTTCCCAACTTTTTTCCGAGTGATCGGAATAGATTGTGTGTGTGCACGCCCAGGTGCGCTCACTAAAAGCAAATATCATGCGCTTGATGTAGACATTTCATTTGCATGCGCACTCCAAAACCAAGTGTGAAAAGAAAAAACAAGCGTGCATTTGTTTCTTGATTTCTCAGCTATATGGATGTTTGTCTCTTGCATGTACCTCTTTGTTATAAAATTTACCAAATAATTGTGAATATTATTACTTATTAACACGAGAATCTCACATTTGACACTGCATCAAAAATGCTGATTGATAATTGATGCTTTAGTAGTTGGTGAAGTGCCTGCCAAGTAAATCTTTTTCTTCTAGGAAAATTTCCTGATTGTAAAATGAATTCACAGAAATGATCATTCCATTCTGAAATAATACCATTAAATGACGTTTTTTGACATATAAACTTCTGAAAACGTGGATATATATTCTTCCCCTTTTGTATGACTCTTGTTCTGAAGAAGAAGAAGAAGAAGAAGAAGAAGAAACAAATGGTCCAATCATAATCTTTTCAATAAGCTAAGAACAAGCGCTATTACAGCAAAATATCGTTTAAAACTATCTGATCATTCTAATTACCAAATAACTGCCCTACTCCCATGAACTATATATAACCAACCCAACCTACCATAGGTATCATGAAAGAAAAACATCAATATCAAGGATTGCAGCGACCAATAATGCATTTCTAGAATACCTAAACATGTCCCGATTAGTCTAGCTTCTTGCCCTGTTTATTTTGCACCATATGGAATTCAACAATTCCGATCCCCCCGAAACCCTAAACCGAAGGCTTTTCCGTCATTCCACCAGCATTTCAGAAAGCAATTTACCCCAAGTATGGACGGGGATCAAGTAATTTTGACATATAAAAAACCTTAACATTGCTCTTGTTCATTCCTAACATACTGGACAAGGTGAATTGTCTGAAATTCCACAAAGCTTCTCTTCGACTGGACATCAGAAGCACTGGCTGAAGCAGAAGAAGAATCCCCTCCATTTGTTCTCGTCGGTTGTCGTATCACCAATTTCATCTCGAGCTGCCATCAGTGAGCTTGTGCCAGGAGATTCAGGTGGTAAAACTACATTCTCCGAACTGTAGGCACAGGAAGGATTGACATGTTCCGGTGGTGAAAGAGTGGACAGATAATGTAGAAGCATCTGAACTATCTGACTAAAGTTGGGTCTGGAATTTGGATCCTCTTTCCAACAAGAAGTTAATATCGAAGCCAGTTCCTCGGGTAAGTCATCAGCACTCGGCCTGACGTTCTAAAACATGCAAAAAAAATTACAATGCATGACTAAAATAATGTTCGAGAAACTGTCTCGAGTTACAGGATTTAACAGTGCAGCAGAACTACCTTGAAAGCAACTGCATAGGCTGCTTGCAGGTTGGACATGCCTTCGAATGGAAGCCGATTATGAAGCAGCTCCCACAATACGATTGCAAAGCTGTACACGTCCACCTTATGATTGTAGTGCTTCTTTTCGCCGTGCCTTAACGTGACAGTGCTGTATAACTGCAAAGAAGAGACTGTTTTAGATTATCTATCAAATGATAAGATGTAAGCAAGCAATTCAATGTACCTCCGGCGCCATCCAACGGTATGTCCCTGTTTCAGCTGTCATCATCTCTGTTAATGTTTCTTCCCGTGCCAAACCAAGATCGACAAGTTTCACTGTCCTCTGATCTGCAGTCAACAGCAAGTTCTCTGGGAAAGAAACAAGGGCTAGAGAATCATTAAGAAAAATTGCATGCATGAACCTAAATAAGTAGCCTGCAAAAGATCAAACTTAAACGTGTATCCAAGCACCACATCTAACATTACCTTTGGAACATGCCTTCAGAGAAGTTATGGTTTGTTTAATGTCAAAAATGGAGAAATTACAACCATTAACAATCCTTATACTTTTTTTCAGTAGAAATTAAAAGGAGCTCACTCATATGTTAAAAATGTCCCAAGCAGATTTATTCTAAATTCAGTAAAGTAGTCATATCTGAAGAAGGAATGGCAGTATAGTTCTAAGCTGAAGAACCTGCATCATGCTTCCTGCCTGGCAACCCGGTAAGAGTCTCATTTCACAATCTGCCATGTAAAATTTGATCAATGGACAATACTATCACACCATATTTTTCGAGTGTAGTTTACATGTTTGCCTCATTGAATAAACTAGCCATTTTGAGCTTATCTCCAACAAAGACTATGTAAATTATATCAGATAAAGAAATAATCATGAAAAAGAAGTGGCTTCTATCCTTAAGATGCTAATTTTCATCTTGTGAATTATGTCACACACCATGCATGTTAAGATCTAAATCTAACATTTTTGTCCTAAAACATCATTCTGTATTTTTTCATTACTCATGTTATACGAAGAAGACAAAAGCTTATCAAACAAGCTTGCCCGGTTGATGCTTTAAATAGTTCAAATCATGCAAGAATGGTAAAGTCACCATGTAAAACATAAACGATAGCAAGAAACTTCAGAAAATTTATATAACAAATAAAAACAATTTCAAAGGAACTAGGCATCCTATGATGCCTCCATACAGAATACAGTCCCTTACCAGTGGGGAAAAAGTTACTTCTTTCACTAATTTCTCAAAAGCAAAAGGTGCACTTTCAATCAATCATATCTTATCATTTTAAAGAGACTCTTCTTCTATCAAAGCAACTAAAAACTAATAAGATCCATAGTCTAAATAATTGAAGAAATGAATAGCTGTGTGAACTGACACTCCTTAGTTCTGTCTACAACACAAGGCTGGGCCCTTTTCTCTCAAGTGTTTAAAATCTTTTAGCAACAAAGCGAATTAACCTGACCAAAACTGCTTGATGAGCCATTCTGTTCACGTTTCACATTTGATTTAAGAAATCTTGACATGGCATCTCGGTTGCATATCAACGAAGCACATGCTCAATGAGTATCCAACAAGAGTTTATTTAAGAAAATACAAATAAAAACATGACATAACTCTCCAACCCAAACTGTTAAATGTTACATGGATCAGATATGGTTCACGAAATCTTAACCCACTGCTGGGTTAGATAGGGTTCATATCAGTTGTATATATCCAAACTCCATAATCCATAGTACCATCTCCTAGACCAATCAACTCTTTGGGCTTGAAAGAAATGTTCTACCTCTTATTGTGGTTGTTACATATGCATGAGGTGTTTAACATGTCCTGCAGGTGGCATTCAATCTCGAGTCTACCAATTATGTTCTTCCCAATTTAATCTTTAAGACTTCTGCTGGTACTACAACTCTGCCTTCCATCCATATGGTTTTTCTTTTTTCAGATATAGCCATTTTTTAATGACCATCTACCGGCAGTCTCACACTACTAAGACCAAAACCAGCTTGGGATTTTTTTATTTCTGTCAAGATCAAGAGAAAAAAACAGTGTCTAAAGGTGTACTAACCTATATCCAGATTTGTCACCTTGACAAAATGTTATTTCTCATATGGTTTAGATATTTGATTCCATAACTAATCAGATTAGTTGACTGAAATCATATGATTATGTCACATCTCAGATTTATAAAAAGAAAACTATTATTTTAATATTCATAATTTACAAAAGATTTTTTGTCTCTTATTTTTGAATTCAAAATCTTATCTTTCCAACAATAAATATTTATTTTTACTAGAAGAAGGATCACATCTTCATGGTAGGAACACAAGTAACGAAAAAGTATTTTTCACCTAAGCCTCATATCTATTGCAAAGTAGTAGGTTACTCTGAAAATAAATATAAGATAAAAACACATCAATAAATACACATATTAGTATGAACCTTCGAAAAATCATAAAAAATAATTTCAATATTTGTGAAACATATATAAATGTCAATAATTTAATATAAAATGATATCATTAGGAGACTCATGTCATATCAAAAAAATAATGATAATTCTTATATAATAATCAAAATCATGCATCAGACATATGCAACACATCTCGATGACAGACATAACAGTTAAATACTCTAAACCGGATGTTGCACTCTCCTAACAATGAATGAAGATGCATACTAAACAAGATGGATTCCTTCCAACATTGGATGAAGAAAACTCATATCGTACTCCTAATAACGGATGGAGTGGTATCCCTCACCCACCTAAAGTGGGGGACACATTCCTCCCAACAGTGAATGGAGGAACCATCCAATCGTCACGTCTGATTGCCCGTTAGTCCTTAAAGGGAACCGCCCTACCTACTCATGGCAGGGATACATAGTCAATCATGATCATTCATTACATTCATCCATTCAAGCATGCATGCATCCAAATATAGTATGATAAAACATTATGAGGGACCATACTTGATGTATGTGATATGCTAAACTATGTTCATTGGTGGCTCCGCACTGTGAAGGACCCGTATCTCCTTTCACAAGTTATACTTCTAATGTGAACCAATAGTATAGCCACATATACTATATGGTAACAATCACATCAATATCATAAACTAAAAAAATAAAAAATCAATAATCATTTCCAAATGATTCCTTCAGATAAAATTTTTAAATTCATCAAATCCTAAAAATATGAGACATTAATCTCTCAATAGTTCTTTATCAACCAGAACTATGATTGGCATAGCTCAATTGACTTGAACCAAAGTCAATTCAGTTAGGACCTAACAGAACCAATCTCAAATCCTTATAGAATCGATCTGGAACCACTCTATACTAATCTAATTTAGATTTGATTGATTTTAATTAGTTCAAGTAGGTTTGAACTAGTCAAGTTGATCTAGAATCACCCTAAACCAGCTTGAACGATCAAATATGTCTGATTCAATCAATTAACGAGCTCAAATTAATAAAGGGAGAAGAAATTAGACTATATCGCATAATGTTAGCCTAAACCAAACCGACCTACCTGAGTCTTGGATGACTTACATGCATCACACATGCTTGTCCCAGGTAGCAGGTTAGGTTGAAGTACAATGGGTTGGATAGAGAGATGACGAAGTGTCTAACACTAATCGCATAGTTAGACGGGCCTAGCTTCGTAAGCTGAGCTGAGCCTCACCCACGAGTTTGGCTCAGCTTTACCACTGAACTAAACCACGCTTGGCTCGTAAGTTGGGTCGTGCTTGACTATATGGGTTGAATCGTGCCTTATCACATGAGTTGAACCATGCTTGGCCACATGAGCTAAGTCATGCCCGTAACATCCCTCATTTTTGAAAATTTTATAAAGGCTTATTTATAATGTAAGGACCTATTTGTAAATATGAGGATTATTTAATAATTCTTTTGTATTAAATGATTTGATATTAAAAGTTTATTGCTAAGGACCTAAATGTGAATCATAACAATTGGATACGATTTATGAAATATTCATATTAAGTTTTTTTTTTTTTTTAATTAAGGACATATGTCACTAGTTAACCTAAGGATAGTGCCACCTATGTTTGTTCTATGGATGACACATAAGTTTCTTTCATTCACGCTTACCACCTTGCAATCCTTATATTAGCCAAACCTAAGTAATTAGAGGATAAACTAAAAGAAAACTTAACAAAGGAGGGATACTTGCCGCAACTAGCGTAGGCTTGAGAAGAGAAGGGAAGAGGAATTGAATTGAAGAAGAAAAAGCTTTGCTTTGGCTTGAGATTTTGCATCAATTCCCTACATTTGAGAATCATATTTTTTTAAGGCAAGTGTTCTAATCTCATCCCACAGTAATCTAGATCTCTGATTTCAATCTTAATACTAAAAAATTTTGGAAGATTTTGGCTTCAAACATGATATTTTTGTCGTTTAGGAATAAAACTGTGAATCTGAAATTTTCCAAGATTTGATCTTTCTGCATTGTTCCAGTCATAACTTTCTGCACCAATCATTGATTTAGCAAAAACTAAATTCATCCAAAAATAGACTCAGCACTTTCTTTTGATACTAAGATTGATAAATTTGGAGTCTAATTACCTACCCAAACTGTTATTTCAACTGACCCAATGAAATCTATAAAACAAAGACTATCGGTTCTGAACTTTCAGTGCTCTCTTGCTTATAACCCTCTGTTGGAAACTCTGATTTATACAAAACATATCATAAATCTTCCTGTGCATAACCGATTTGAAAGATTTAGAGCATAAATGCCTATTGAAACATCTGTTCTAATCAACTCTATGAATTCTACAAAATAGAGATAATGTTCTCTGACCTTTGATTACTAAACTGTTTATAACTCCTTGTTGGAAACTCCAATTCATACAAAGCTTGATTTATCTAAAACTAGATTGATATATCTTTCGAATGACACCTAGTTTGTACAAATTGGAGCATAATTAGTGATTCAAATAGTTCATGAAACGTGCCTCTTAAATTTTGCCAGAATCGAGATTTTATCGATTCTGCCTATACTTATTTCATCTCTTTTGGAAATTGATTTCAGCTAAAATCCTTACTTTAATTGAGCTTTACATTATTGTTTTAAAATCCTATATACTCTTGTCCTTTAATTGTTTGTATACCTAAAACTATTATGTAAAGTTTATGTTTGTATTGCAATGTTTCGTATAGGCACATACATTCTGTTGTTCTATATATGTTTTCGATATGTGCCAATTTTATTGTTCACAATGCCCTTTTGTACTCTCGTGTTTATGAGATTATTTGGACCTTTGCTAAAAATAGTAAAGGGTGTATGCTTACAGCCCGCGATGCTCTGTCGACCCTCTCTGGCTTCATCCAGATGTTGATGGATGACGCTCCCAGACTGTCACAGACAAAGTTCTAAACATGATGTTTTATGTAGTACTTATGTATGTCCATGTCTTTCTGTTTGTTCATGCTTTGCACAGCATGTAGAGGAATGGTCGAAGGCTTAACAGCCCCATTTTAATTGGGTTTGGTGGCCTTCTTAGGCTTGTAAATAAAGGTCGTGTTATGTAGACACTTATAAGAGATATTCGGTCTGTAGTGGACTATTTTGACCCTTTGTTATGCAACTGTTCAGAGCTTATAAAGTCTGTTTGTAATTTGCATTGTCTATGAAGTGTTTCCTAGAATGTTTGCTTGTGGATCCCGAGTGAGGTGCTTTCTCTAACCCGTTTTCTCTTTTGTAGGTCATAAGGGACCATGGGAGGCTTCGGGTAGGCTGACCTTTGCAAACGGACATGCAAGGGTGCCGCACGACTTAGGCAAAACCAGCTAAGTCCGTGACAGATGGTATCACAACGGGACAAGCACTCATAGAAACACTTGGCATGCAAATGTGGGGGGGGCCTAGTGGGGCTGCGTTGAGGGTAGTTAGCACAAGCGCAACCGTTTAGGGGAAAACAGGCATGGAGATGTAGGGAAAAGGAGTCGCTCGGAGGAGCAGGCATTTGAGATTGGCATTCAGAGGAATGATCAACCCTTCACACAAGAGGCACCACGAGAACAAGCAAGCTTGGAAGAATGCGGAGTGCACAAAGGTTGGGATGGCTGAGTTTGAGCTACGGCTCAACGTTGACAACAATACTTAATGGTGCTTAAGGCAAACGAAGCGCTTGGTAAAGGATAAGACCATGCAAGGTGAAATGAGTTGCTCAGCGACCGAAAGAGTTGTGTAAAGCTCACAGAGGTGAGGGGAATTGCTAACTCGAAGAATTCAGTACTTATGCATGGGCTTGTATGCGGACGATGGAATGTTTGCGGCCATCCCAAGGCGACCGAAACTCGGCGCCATGGTGTCACGAACGATCGTCGCGCACCCGCAACAACTCCGTTCAACGAACCGTTCGTCGCTCACACCTGCATGTACAACTGCTTGACAGCATGTTTTCTCTTGGTTTTGGGTCATTTTGCTTGTAAATATGTAAGTTCGAACAAGCTGCAGCGTTACAAAGCGACCGCTCACCGAACCGAGCAAAACAGCCCCAAAACAGCCCAAAACAGCTCCGTTTTCGCGTGTCGCGGGAGGGTTGTGGAGAACTGCCTCCGCTCACCAAAACGTCAGCCATCTCAGACCCCAGGAACCCCCCGGGTGGCACAGGGCTGGATGGGGCTTCGGTTATATACCGGGCGTTGAACTCTCTTTCGCAAGTTCGCACATGACCTTTACGGGAACTTGTCTTCGCGCCCGGGACCAGGTGAGCGGCTGTTTGTGGGCTTGCAACTGTTCGTTCATCCTTGAAAGCCTTGTTTTTCTCCCTCTCCCTTGTTTCTCTTGTGCACACAAGGTGTTCGTCGAATTGCTTGTAAAGCTTTCCTTTTCGCGAGACTTCGGGACTTGTCCGATGCTCGTTCTTTCGAACTAACCAACTTTCTCTTTTACAGGTCCTTCGAGACCTGCGAGAGGTTACAAAGTGGGTTGATCCTTGTGGAGCAATATCGCAAGGGCGAAGCGCGACTTAGGCAACACAAGCTAAGTTCACGTCTTTACCACAAGGGTAACTCTCACTATTCCAAGTAGTAACGAGGGATTTGTAGTTTATACCGATGCCTCAAGAAAGAGCCTTGGATATGTTTTGATGCAATAAGGGAAAATGATTACTTTGCTTCTAGACAACTAAAGAGTTATGAACTGAATTATCCAACCCATGATTTAGAATTGACAGCAATTATTTTTGCTCTAAAGATTTAGAGGCATTACTTATATGGGCAGACATTTGAAATCTTTGCTGATCACAAGAGTTTAAAGTATATTTACTCAAAAAGAGTTAAACATGAGGTAGCGGAGATGGATAGAACTTCTAAGGATTATGATTGTATCATCTGTTATCACCCGGTAAAGCCAATGTTGTAGTTGATGCACTTAGTAGAAAATCTACAAGTTTTATGGTTACACGGGTTATGAAGCAATGAAAGTTATTAGAAGAAAATTATGATTTGAATATTATGAGGAAAGGGCAAGACTCAATGACATTGATAGCCTCTATCCAAGTGTAATATGATCACATTCAACAAATTAAAGAAAGGCAACTACGAGATCCACGTTTAATCTACTTGAGGAATGAAGAAAGTTTATTCTCATCTTTTCATCAAAGGAAGTATAACGAATTTAAAGGACTAAAATTTTCTTTTAAGGAGAGGACAGTGTAACATCCCTCATTTTTAAAAATTTTATAAAGGTTTGTTTGTAATGTCAGGACCTATTTATAAATATGAGAATTATTTAATAATTCTTTTATATTAAATAATTTTATATTAAAAGTTTATTGCTAGAGACCTAAATGTGAATCATAGCAATTGGATATGATTTGTGAAAGATTCATATTAAGTTTTTTATTTTAAATGGAGGACAAGTGTCACTAGCTAACCTAAAGATGGTGTCACCTATGTTAGTTCTATGGATGACACATAAGCTTCTTTCATGCATGTTAACCACCTTGCAATTCTTATATTAACCAAACCTAAGTAATTAGATGAGAAACCAAAGGAAAACTTAACAAAGAAGGGATACTTGCTACAATTAGCGTAGGCTTGAGAAGAGAAGGGAAGAGGAATTGAATTGAAGAAGAAGAAGAAGCTTTGCTTTGCTTTGCTTTGCTTTGGCTTAAGGTTTTGCTTCAATTACCCACATTTGGGAATCATATTTTTCTAAGACAAGTGTTCTAACCCCATCCCATAATAATCTAGATCTCTGATTTCATCTTAATTCTGAAAAATTTAAAAGATTTTGGCTTCATACATGATATTTCTGTCGTTTGGAAATAAAACTGTAAATCTAGATTTTTTCAAGATTTGACCTTTCTACATTATTCTAGCCAAAACTTTCTGCACCGATCATTGATTTAGGAAAAACTAAATTTATCCGAAAATAGACTCACAGCTTTTTCCTTTGATACTAAGATTGAAAAATTTGCAGTATAATTACCTACTCAAACTATTATTTCAACTGACCCTATAAAATCTATAAAACAGAGATTATCAGTTATAACATCTCTGTTGGAAACTCTTATTTATGCAAAACATGATTTATAAGAAACTAGACTCATAAATCTTCCTGTGCATAGCTGATTTGAAAGATTTGGAGCATAAATGTTTATTGAAGCATCTGTTCTAATCAACTCTATGAATTTAGTGAAACAGAGACAATGTTCTCTGACCTTTAGTTACTAAACTGTTTAAAACTTGTTGGAAACTCTAATTCATACAAAACTTAATTTTTCTAAAACTAGATTGATACATCTTTCGAATGACACTTAGTTTGTGCAAATTGGAGCATAATTGGCGATTTAAATAGTTCATGAAATGTGCCTCTTAAATTTTGCCATAATCGAGATTTTGTCAATTCTGCCTATACTTGTTTCATCTCCTTTGGAAATTGATTTCAGCTAAAATCTTTATTTCAATTGAGCTTTACATTATTATTTTGAAATCCTATATACTTTTATCCTTCAATTATTTGTATACCTGAATCTATTATGTAAAGTTTATGTTTATATTGCAATGTTTCATATAGGCACTTGCATTCCGTTGTTCCATATATGTTTCCAATATGTGTCAATTTTATTGTTTACAATGCCCTTTTGTACTATAGTGTTTATGGGATTATATGGACCTTTGCCATAAATGATAAAGGGGTTATTTGCACCTTTGCCAAAAAAGGTAAAGGGTGTATGTTTAGAGTCCGCGATGCTTTACCGGCCCCCTCTGGCTTCAACCAAACGTGGATGGATGACACTCCCAAACGTGGGAGATTATGTTTGGAATCCCACTTTACCTTTTATGTGTTTGATATGATATCCAAAACTTTGGTTATGTGCTTTTATATGTGCTTTGGATAAGAATGAAGCTTTGGATAAGAATGAAATAAATGAAACGTCAAATGTGGCATTTGAGCTTCTGTTTCATTTGTTATTGATATGGTCCGAAATACTTTATATATCATTAATATATTCCGAAACATTTCATATGCCATTGATATACTCCGAAATGTCTCATATGATATTGATATGCTCCATAACATTTCATATGTCATTGATATGTTTCGAAATATTTCATATGTCATTGATATGCTCCGTAACATTTCATACATCATTGATATGCTCCGAAATGTTTCGTATATCACTGATATGTTCCTAAACATTCTTACATCTTTGATATACACCAAAATGCTTCTTATGTCATTTGTTACGTACATAAATATTTTTTATGCCAATGATATGCTCCAATTAATCTTAATTGTTATAAACAAAACATGCTTCGAACTAAATGACATTGTAATTCTATATTCGATGAGTGGCTATCTATGAACTCTTGTATCCTTACCTTGTATTTTGATACCTTGTTTGTTTGAAAGTGTCCTCTTTTGCCATGCATATATTAGTCGCTTCTGAGCTTTATATGCTCACTCCGTTGCTATATAATTTTTTTTAGAATAACTTGTCGCTCGCTAAAATATTTAAATTGGACTAAGACAATGGAAAGCTAGAAGAATTTGGATAAATCTTTCGTAGTTGATAGGTTGTTGTTGTATAATTACATTTTGTGTGAAATGAAATATTAACAACAAAACTAGATTTATATATCTTGTAAACATTTGAAAAGTACCTCTCATGTCGAAATTTTGGGAATGTTAAGTTTAATTTGTGTAAGGATATAACCATGTGGTACATGTTGGTTTTGTGATTGTATAGATTCCCACACTTGTAGATTTATGATGTGGTTATGGTTTAGTTGAATTGGTTTTGGATTTTATAAATCATTAAGTGATATAATGTATGATTATAAACTGCATAGGTTTTATGAATTGTAGATTATGAAGGTGAATTTTGACTTGAATGTTTTCTTAATGACCTCAAATGTGTATTTGGATCCTGGATTATTGTTAAATTATAATATTATCGATTTTAAAATAGATTCACACCTCTTGAATGTGAAAATTCGAGGGCGCGTGACGGTGCCTAACCACATGAGCTGAGTCATACTTGGTCATATGGGTCGGATCATACCTAGTCACATAGGTTGAGTCGTACCTTATCGCATGGGCTGAATCTTACCCAGCCACAAGTGTTAGGTCGACCAGGTCTAGAAGATCAACATGACTTAGGTTAGACCCCAATTAGACTCCGCTTATTAAAGTAGATTTTAATATTTTAAATTATTAAAGAGTAACTCAAATCCATGAATTAAAAAATTTAAATTCATGATCTTATATTTAAAACTAATTAAATCATAGAAATTCACATATAATTTTTGAAACATAGATATATCTAATTAAATAAATTAAAATTATTATGTTAATAAAAGTAAGAATTTTAATAATTAAATTAACTTGAAATTCACTTAAACTTAAGAGACCACTATAAGTCAAATAATCATTATACCATCATAAATCAATTATTATTACTTATTAATCATAAATTTTCGAAATTAGTATATTATTATATATTATAAAAGTAGAATCCTAATATCAAAGATTTCACGTGAACTAAAGCTGGTAAGAAAAGAATAGAGGATCCTACCTCTCCTCGGGGAATCCTCTCCTCAATCCTTCCACTGCTAAGCTCAACGAGGAATAAGAGAGGAGCCCCCTTTATATAGTAGAAGATGAGCTCTTCTCGAAGAGCAAGTAGTAATTTAAATTTTATTTTAAATTTATTTTTATTTTGCTTTTACACATAAAGTTAGAAATAAAATATTTTTTTCTTATGGTTCACACATAAAAATGTAATTTGAACCATTTACTTTCTAAAAATTACATTACTCATTAGGAAATAAATCAATTAATAATTTAATTGATTGATAAGATTCATAACTTGTCCACATGATTAAGGAAATCAATAATCAATTTTAATCATTTCCTTAGCCTTATTACACAAATAAGAAAATTAATAATTTAAATAAAGCAACACATTATTTTGGTAATTTATTCATGTTAAGGGAGAAAAATTATCCTTGATTACATTTCTCCCCCACTTAACTGAAATTTGGTCCCCAAATTTGATATAAAAAATGATATTAATCAATATAGTTAACACTTCAAATACTAAATCAAAGGATAAATCTAAATCAACTTGAAAATATTTAGATATAAATGTGCCACTCGAAAACTTTTAAGTCAAAAGATGTGTTTTCTTTGTTTTATATTTTTTTTTCAGCATAAAATATATGAGAAATTGAGGAAACTCATTAAATAAATTTAGTTTTAGATTACCCATATCAAATTTGATATCCAATAAATCATTAGAATTTTTAAATTTAAAAAACTAATTAGTTGTGGACATAAAATATAAGTTGAGACTACATGTGTAACTCAACAAACAAAAGCAATTGAAATGATAAAAATATATTCAACTATTCAATATATATTCTTTTATAATTTCAAATGATTTATATTATATGTGTCGAAGAAATAACGTTATATTTAATTCTCATAAGATTTCGTTGTTGCAGTAGACAAATAGTATCTAATAATTAATTTGCCACTTATTAAATTAAAACTCCATTCAATTTAGTTACACATATAATTATGTTTAAATATCAATGCATGATCAAATTTATTCAACTACAAAAACACATATATTATCAATGTCAAAAATAATTTCTACAAACCATCCTAACACATGTCAAGTCTAATCTCAATTTTAAGAATAATATATGATAACAAAAATTATAAGGGTAAATACTTTTCAATTTATATATTTTTAAAATATCCTATAAAACTTTTGTACTTAAAATTTATCAAAATGTTTACATATGAGAAAATAATTGATACTTAATATGATCTTTAGTTCGCAAAACTAGACATATTAACCATAAGCATTCATAACAATATAAGGCAAAGGTGAGGAAGATAATCAACCCTAAAGAAACCATACAATAAGTAGCAAATATGCTCTTATAATTTTTTATTAAATTTATCCTATTCATAATTATAGACAAGAATAATAATCCAGAGCTATAAGGTAATAAACTGTAATAGAAATTATGTCAAACTTCATTCATGTATAATCTACTTAAAATTTATAACAAAATTATATAAAGGAATCCAAGATCCCCAACATGAATACATTTTAAAAAATATGCTACAAGACTCATGAAATAAACTTTTTTTTGTGAAATTAAAATCTAGATATTTCACACTGAACATAAGCATCATATAATATTTTTAGTCATTTTACCAAATTATTTTTGAAGTATTAGATATAAATCTAGTATATGTATCTTCATAAATAACTAAGTCAATTGATATTTATTTATTTAATACATCTCAAAAAGAAAACAATACATTCTATACTCAAATTAACAACTATTATCTACTTTTCAAAAAGTGGAAAAGAGTATCATGACAAAATTATATTCAAAACATAAGACTTTATATAACACTTATTGTAATTTAGAGAAAATACACTAAAATTTTGGCTTTTTACTGAATAATCTTAATTCAAGTCATTTAACGAGACTCTCCTTGGGTAACATCTTTAATTAATCATTTCTTTATAAAAAAAATCATATTTGGCTCAATAAAATAACTCTAAACTATTAAAATCATGCTTCAATTGTATTACTATGTAAACTGAGAAGCTAAATCTTATAACTAATTAAGTCATCTAATATTATAACCCTAAGATCACATATTCGTACAGGTCCTTAAAACCATTGCTTTGATACCATTAAATTGTTACATCCCATATTTATAAAAAAATAAACTATTATTTTAATATTCATAATTTATAAAAGATTTTTTTTATTTTTGAATTTAAATTATTGTCTTTACAATAATAAATATTTATTTTTACTAGAAAACAATCACATCTTCTTGGTAGGGCCACAAGTGACGAAAAAGACTATTCCACCTAAACCTTAGATATACTACAAAGTAATATGTTATTCTAAAATTAAATATAAGATAAAAATACATCAGCAACCGTACATGCTGATACAAACCTTTGAAAAATCATAAAAATAATTTAAATATTTATGAAACATATATAAATATTAATAATTTAATATAAAATGATAACTTATCAATTCACTATGAAACTCATGTATCAGAATAATATTGATAATTCTTATACAGTAAACAAAATCATGCATCAGTCACATGCAACACATCTCGATGACATACATAACAGTTAAATAACAAACGCATACACCACACCTGATGGTGCACTCTCCCAACAACGGATGGAAAGGCATACTCTACAAGATGAATTCCTCTCAATAGCGAATGGAGAAAACCTATATCGCACTCCCAATAGCGAATGGGTGGTATCCTCACTCGCCCAAGTAGAGACATGTTTCTCCCAACAACAGATGAAGGAACCATCTAGCCATCACATCTAATAGCCCGCTAATCCCCGAAGGGAATCGCTCTATTTGCCCTTGGTAAGGAAATGATCATTCATTACATTCATCCATTCATATATGCATACATCCATGAAATAGTATGATAAAATATTACGAGGGACCATGCTTGATGTATGATTTGCTAGACTATGTCCATTGGTGGCTCCGTATTGTGATGGGCCCTTAGCTCCTTTCCCAGGTTGCACTTCCAATATGAACTACTAGCATAGTCACATATACTACATTGTAATAGTCACATCAATATCATAAACAAAAAAACAATAATCATTTCCAAATAACACCCTTACATAAAACTTTTAAGTTAATCAAATCATTTCCAAATAACACATGAGTCTCTCAACAGTTCTCAATCAACTAGAATCCTAATTGAAATAGTCACATATACTGCATTGTAACAATCACATCAATATCATAAACTAAAAAACAAAAAAGTAATAATCATTTCCAAATGATACCTTTATATAAAACTTTTAAGTTCATCAAATCATAAAAATATGAGACATTAGTCTCTCAACAATTCTCAATCAACTAGAACCCTAATTGGAATAATCCAATTGCCTTGAGTTAAACTCAATTCCATTAGGACCTAATAGAACCAACATCAAATTCTTATAAAATTAGTCTGGAATCACCCTAGACTGGTTTAATTTAGATTCGATTGATTTTGTTTAGATCAAGTAGGTTTGAACTAGTTAAGTTGATTTGGAATCACCCTGAAGAGGCTTGAATTGATCAAACTTATCTGATTCAGTCAATTAACGAGCTTAAACCAATAAAGGGAGCGTAAATTGGACTACGTCGCATAGTGTTAGCCCAAACCGAATCGACCCACCTGAGTCTTGGACGGATCACATGTGTTGCACATGCATATCCCAAGTAACAAATTGGGTTGAGGTATAATAGGCTAGATAAAAAGACGATATATCCAACACCAATTACATAGTTGGGCGGGCCTAGCTTCACGGGTTAAGCTAAGCCTCACAAGTTGGGCTCAGCCTTACCATTGAACTAGGTCACGCTTGTCTCGTAAGTTGGGTCATGCCTAACCACATGGGCTGGGTCATGCCTGGCCACATTGTCATGGACTTAGCTGGTTTTGCCTAAGTCGTGCGGCACCCTTGCGTGTCCATCCGCAAAGGTCAGCCTCCCCGAAGCCTCCCATTGTCCCTTAGGACCAACAAAAGAGAGAACGGGTTAGAGAGAACGCCTCAATCAGGATCCATAAGCAAACATCTCCGAAAAACACTTCATAGACAATGCAAATTACAAACAGACTTTACAAGCTCTGAACAGTTGCACAACAAAAGGTAAAATGGTCCATTACAGACCGAGAATCTCTCGCACGTGTCCACATGACACAACCTTTATTTACAAGCATAAAGAGTCCACCAACCCAACTAAAATGGGACTATTAAGCCTTCGGTCGTCCCTCTACATGCTGTACAAGGCATGAACATACCAAAAGACACGGACATACATAAGCATTACATCAAACATCCTGTTTAGAAGTTTGTCCATGACATTCTCCCCCACTTATTCCTTCGACGTCCTCGTTGAAGCCTTTGTCGACACTGCAACTCCTCGTCTTTGCTGAGTCTTCAATCTTCTGCTCCAGCTACAATGCGCCTCTTGGCTCCTAGCTGCTCTCCGCTGCTGTTTTTGAGTAGTCGAACCTTTGATCCGCCATGCTGCTTCAACTCACCAATGATTCTGACTCTGGTGTGGGGTTGGCTGAGTTGTGTTGATCCTTGTTGATTCCTGCGGATCCTCCAAATGAAGGAAAAGGCCATCCTTACTGCGCCAGTCTCTCAAATTCCACATGCTGCTTGAACTGGGTGGATGCTTGTTGGAGCTTTAACGAGCATCGTCTCGCAAACTTCTGAATTTTGGGTCCTTCCTCCACAAAATTTGCTCATTGACTCTTCTTTCACTTAGTTGTCATATCCAAGTAGGTTCGCATCACTTCCGCTTTCGATTGGCATTTCGTTGGGAAATGAAGCGGACAATCTACTCTCAGTAGCACTGATCACCGTTGGTGAGGATTTGACAACTATTATCTTCCATTATCTTCGAAGGGTCTTTGAACTTGTGCAGAGGTCCTCTGCTGGATAGATAAGAGAATTGGGGCACTCGGTTTCGCCCATTCTCTTAAGGTTGAGAAGGCAAAGGTTACTTGACTTCGCTCGCCTCCTCGAGGTTGTACTCCATGCATCGAGCTGGTTACTAGCCTTCGCTTGCTCTTTGCTCACACTTCTGAAGCACTTGAAGTGTTTGCACTCCTTGCGTTTAGTTAGTTACTGTGATTCACCTTCTCAATGCCATCGAACTTCTGGAATGCAGGAAGTTTTCACCCCAACTTGGAGTAATTCTCTCATAGGTTTGGTCGCCTCTGGGATTGTATCGTCTTCTCCATCAACCCTGTCGCCTACTCCACTGAGTAGCAAAGGTACAGCACCGCGTACTGCCTACTTCGTTCCTTGGTTATGCACTCTTGCATGACCCGAAGTCCTTCACTTTCGGCTATCTTGATGAGAAGCTCATTGACACCGGTCTTACGAAGTTCCTCAGCCTCTGCCCTTCAGCCTTGTCTCGGTACTTGGAGATTGCCTCTGTATGCTCCACCTCCTCGGCCCCTTTCACGACCAAACGCTCTCCCTCTATGAGAGCAAGGGATCAATGACTTTCACGGAAGTCCCGCCTCTGCGGTACCATGGCGCTGCCATGCCCATGGCCCTACTATCCGTCGCCTCGCATCTGCATCCCTTTTCTTCACGATCAGTAGATATATATCTGTGGCACTCCTCTGAGTCCACCTCCATTCTAACTGATTCTTGATTTTGGGTAGCTAAGTCCCTCTGGACTCGTCGTCACTTCCTCGCCCCTTTCGACCCCCTACTTCAACACCTCTGTGTTCTCCAAGCAGCTCCCTCTAGTCAATGGAAAGACAGACTGCAACTCTCATGCATGGCCTCTGCCATCACGTTGTAGGGTTTGCACCGATTATGTTCTCCTTAGCTTCCTTGGTAGCAACGTTCGCTTACTCGACCTTGTCCTCTGACTTGCCGGGCTCCCTTAAGCGAATATGAGCTCTGGAGCAATCCAACTCTCCAGCTGCTTCGATCATATCTCTGCATGATCAAGTCCCTCCCATCGAACTCACTGGTACTTACATTCAAACTTTTCCCTTCGTGGAACACAGCCCCCATATGCTGATGACCAAGGCTTTCATCCAATGCAAAATTCGATGCACGCACGGTAGACCCGCCTCTACGGTACCATGGCCTTCACTCCTTGAATCCATAGCCCTTCTTGCCGTCGTATTGTTCACCGAAGTGGAGCTTCCAGTAGCTCCCGATCATACCTCCATATGATCTAGTCCCTCACGGGACTATGTCGTGTGTATCGCATTGCCACAAACTGTTCGACCACGATCCGCTACACCGTGTCGCCTCCTGGTGAGACATCTCCATTGCATTCTGATCCTTGTGGAATAAACTCGAATTGTGAACTCTCCATGTGTGGCCTCTGCCAATACATCGCAAGGTCTCTTCCACCTTTGATTTTGTTCGCTCCTTTGGCAATCGACCTTCACCACCCACTCTTGGGTCACACCTAGATGAAGCACTGCTCTAGGATAGTCCGTCGCCTAGTAGCTCCCGAAGTCCACCGACTTCACTGTAATTTGTGCACCATTGTCTGGATCCTGGGCCTCTGCCCCTACCAGCACCATCTCCGCTGCGCACCGCTTCCTTTATAGCAACTTGAATGACAACACTGTGGCATATTCTTCAAGAGTACCCACCTCTGCGTCCTCTTGCCCTATGCTAAGGCCTTCTAAACCCAACTTCGTCTCCGCAAACTGAGTTACCTTAGTTCCTCCATCAAATGCTTTTCCGAGATAAGGTGCATGTGCCCAGAAGCTCCCTTCGTCTTTGGCACCATGCAAGATAAGTCCGCTCCGTCAGAATGAAGGACCCCTGGAACAACATGATCCTACTCTTGCCTCTACAAGAGTTCATGTCCTTGACCTCTGTCTAAAGAAAGCACTGTGCCTCTGCTCCATGTTCCAACTTCTATGCTGGCTCCCTTCATACGGCTTGGGTACTTCGCCAAGTTACACCCAAGTTGCTCCGCTCCTCGTTTTTGCATTGAGTCGATGGTGGCCCTTGCGCCCACCATTCCACGGGTCAGCACTCCCTTAAGTTCGATCTCCAAATCGACTCCAAGTGTACCTTCATTTGTGTTGCTTTGGGACGCTCCCCCACTTGATCTCGCAATGCATCCACCAATGCATTCTCTCGAGCGAGATCATGCGACGACTCCTCGTCGCTTGCTCGATCCATTGAGCTTCGTGGAGTTGTTGTTTGTTGAGGTACTCCTCCTCAACATGTGCAGTCCGTCGCATATGATTCTCCCTCTGGAGAGCCAGGACTTATCCCTCCTGGATAACTGTCTCATTGGAGCAACATCTCTCTTCGTTTCGGAGACCACCATCCCCTTGGACTACTCCGATCTGCTGAACAAACTGTGCATTGTTCTGCCTCCTGCAAACGCACTTGCTAGATTGTAATTCCACGTCAATACAGCCCCCCCGCTGCACCACTCAAGGCCTAGCAACATGCTGAACTCGTTGCACACTTCAGCCTCCTACGGACGTATCCTTCACATGCCGAAGAGAAAGTTTCAATGCTCCATGGCGCCGAGTTTCGGTCGCCTTGGGATGGCCACGAACATTCTATCGTCCGCATACAAGCCAATGCATGAGTACCAAATTCTTCGAGTTAGCAATTCCCCTCACCTCTGTGAGCTTTGCATAACTCTTTTGGTCGTTGAGCAACTCATTCCACCTTGCATGGTCTCATCCTTTACCAAGCACCTCGCTTGTCTTGCGCACCATCAAGTATAGTTGTCAACGATGAGCCGTAGCTCAAACTCAGTCATCCCAACCTTTGTGCGCTCCGCATTCTTCCAAGCTTACCTGTTCTCGTGGTGCCTCTTTCGCGAAGGGTTGGTCATTCCTTTGAATGCCAATGTCAGATGCCCGCTCCTCCGAGCGACTCCTTTTCCCTACATCTCCATGCCCGTTTTCCCCCAAACGGTCGCGCGTGTGCTGACTGCCCTCAGCGCAGCCCCGCTAGGTCCCCCACGTTTGCATGCTAAGTGTTTCTATGAGTGCTTGTCCCGCTCTGATACCATCTGTCACGGACTTAGCTGGTTTTGCCTAAGTCGTGTGGCACCCTTGCGTGTCCGTCCGCAAAGGTCAGCCTCCCCGAAGCCTCTTATTGTCCCTTAGGACCAACAAAAGAGAGAACGGGTTAGAGAGAACGCCTCAATCGGGATCCACAAGCAAACATCTCCGAGAAACACTTCATAGACAATGCAAATTACAAACAGACTTTACAAGCTCTGAACAGTTGCACAACAAAGTGTAACGGACAAACTTCTAAACAAGATGTTGGATGTAATGCTTATGTCTGTCCTTTGTCTTTTGGTATGTTCATACCTTGTATAGCAGGTAGAGGGGCGGCCGAAGGCTAAATAGTCTCATGTTAGTTGGGTTGGTGGCCTCTTTAGGCTTGTAAATAAAGGTTGTGTCATGTGGACACGTGCGAGAGCTTTTCGGTCTGTAATGGACCATTTTACCCTTTGTTGTGCAACTATTCAGAGCTTGTAAAGTCTGTTTGTAATTTGCATTGTCTATGAAGTGTTTTTCGGACATGTTTGCTTGTGGATCCCGATTGAGGCGTTCTCTTTAACCCGTTCTCTCTTTTGTTGGTCCTAAGGGACAATGGGAGGCTTCGGGGAGGCTGACCTTTGCGGACGGACGCGCGAGGGTGCCGCACGCCTTAGGCAAAACCAGCTAAGGTCGTGACAAAAGGGTAAAATGGTCCATTACAGACCGAGAATCTCTCGCACGTGTCCACATGATACAACCTTTATTTACAAGTCTAAAGAGTCCACTAACCCAACTAAAATAGGACTATTAAGCCTTCGGCCATCCCTCTACATGCTGTACAAGGCATAAACAAACCAAAAGACACGGACATACATAAGCATTACATCAAACATCCTGTTTAGAAGTTTGTCCGTGACAACATGGGTTGGGTTGTATCTGAACATATGAGCTGGATCGTGCTTGGTCACATGGACTAGATCATGCCTAACCACATAGGCTGAGTCGCACTTGATCACATAGGTTGAGTTGTACCTTATCACATAGGCTGAGTCTTACTTGGCCACAAGTGCTGGGTCGACATGGTTTGATAGATCAACCTGACTCAGGTCAGACCCAAGTTAGGCTCATCTTATTATATTATATTTTGATATTTTAAATTATTAAAGAGTAACTAAAATCCATGAATTAAACAATTTAAATTCATGATCTTAAATTTAAAACTAATTGAAGCATAGAAATTTACACATAATTCTTGAACATAAATATATCTAATTAAATGCATTAGAACTATTATGTTAATCCAAAATTAAAAATTTTAATAATTAAATCAATCTTAAAATTCACTTAAGCTTAAGAGACCACTATAAGTCAAATAATTATTCTAATATCATAAAGCAATTATTATTACTTAATATCATAAATTTTGAAATTAATATAATTTTATATATTATAAAATTATAAGAATCCTAGTATCAAATACTTCAAAACATGAACTAAAGTTGGTTAGAAAAAATATAAAGGATCTTACTTCTCCTTAATGAAGTCTCTCCTTAATCCTTTCGCTACCAAGCTCGATGAGGAATGATGGAGGAAGAGCCCCCTTCATATAAAAGAAGATGAATTCTCCTTGAAAGGTAAGTAATAATTTAAATTTATTTTTAGTTTGCTTTCACACATAAATATAGAAATATAATATTTATTTCTTATGGTTCACACACAAAAATGGAATTCAAACTACTTACTTTCTAAAAATCACGTCACTTATTAGAAAATAAATCAATTAATAATTTAATTAATTGACAAGATTCCTAACTTGTCTACATAATTAAGAAAATCAATTTTAATCATTTCCTTAGTCATGCTACGCAAAAAAGAAAGTTAATAATTTAAATAAAACAACACGTTATTTATAGTAATTTATTCATGTTCAAGGAGAAAAATTCTTGGTGATTACATTTCTCCCCCGTTTAACTAAAATTTGATTCGCAAATTTGATATGAAAAATGATATTAATCAACATAGTTAGTGTTGAATCTCGGGTTTTGATGATGAAGTCAATTGTCATTTGTTATCTAATCTATGTGTTGAGATAAGTGTGCAGGATTAACTACGATAAGAGTAAGACAAGCAGCAGGTGTTGCGCCGGAGTCAAGATCATGATCACGTTGGGAGTTCGAGAGTTCGACGGAAGTTCGGACGGTCGTCGGAGGTTCAGAGAGAACAGATCCGAGAAGTCCAGAAGCTTGCCAAGCGAAGCTCGTCGGAACTCGCCAAGTGGATCGTCGCAAAGTCCAGGAGTATGCCGGATGTCCGCAGAAGGATCACCGAGGGTTATCGGTTGATCGACGGAAGTTTGCCGGAAACTCGCCGGAAGAAGCGATTGACGCATCGGAGCAAAGCTGCAGAAGTTGTCTTAGAGTTAATCGTAGTTAGCACGATGATTAAGCATGAAAATGGGAGGTGATCCCATTAGCTTAATCTTGGGGCAATTGGGCCCCTGAAAAGATTCAAAGTGGGCCGAATGGAGTGAACCATTCGGACCCAGATTGCACCAGGAGGTGCAACCGCCCCAGCCAGGAGGTGCAACCGCCTGGGCTATGGGGTTGAGAGGTGCAACCGCCCCAGCCAGGAGGTGCAACCGCCTGGGCTGTGGGGTTGGGAGGTGCAACCGCCCCAGCCAGGAGGTGCAACCGCCTGGGCTGTGGGGTTGGGAGGTGCAACCGCCCCAGCCAAGAGGTTGCACCGCCAGAGCTCAAGTTCCGAGCTCTGCCAGGCGATGCAACCACCGAGCTCAGTCTTCGAGCTCTGGCAGAGAGGTGCATCAGCCTGAGCTAAGTCTCGAGCTCTGCCAGGTGATGGATTCACCAAGCTCAGTCTTCGAGCTCTGGCAGAGAGGTGCATCAGCCTGAGCTCAGTTTCGAGCTCTCCCAGGTGATGCAACCACCGAGCTCAGATTTCGAGCTCTGCCAGGTGATGCAACCACCAAGCTCAGTCTTCGAGCTCTGCCAGGTGATGCAACCATCGAGCTTAGTCTTCGAGCTCTGGCAGAGAAGAGCAATCGGCTGAGCTCAGTCTTCGAGCTCTGCCAGGCGGTGCCACCTCTCCAGTTGAGAGGTGCAACCGCCTGATCCCAGAATTCTGGGATTTGATCGATTTGATCGTTTTGAGCTCGAATTTTGAATTGGGTTGGGGCCTATAAATACCCCACCCATTCAGCACTGAAAAGATACAGACCTATACCGAAATCTTGATCTTTTCTGTGATTCTAAGAGCTCAAAAGTGTTGTAAAGCCTTTAAGTCTCCTCCTTCTGTTCTTCAAGTTTTCAATTGTAAAGTGAGGAGAGAAAGGTCTGTAAAGGTTGTCTCCTAAGCCTGTCAAAAGGAGAGAAATTGTAAGAGGGAAGTTTGGCCTTCGCCCATTGAAGGAAGGCACCTAGTTGACGTCGGCAACCTCATCGGTGGAGGAAGCCAAAAGTGGAGTAGGTCAAGGCTGACCGAACCACTCTAAATCTCTGGTTTGCGTTTATTTTCGAGCACTTTATCATTACTGCAAACCTCCCTCATCACTACTGCTCTCTGCGCTTTCACGAACAAATTCTAAGTGTTGTTCGTCCAAATCTGCATTCAGACGTAAATTCGTATTTTCATACATTTCTGTTTACGTTTACGTTTGATTCTGCAGAACTGTTTTCCGTGCTTTTACGAACGAGCTTCTTTGCAGTTTACGCTTACATTTTAATCCTATTAATAACTGCAATCTGTCCTCTATGATTTTACGAACGAGTTTCAACATTTAGACGCAAAACTGCATTCAGACGTAAATCGGCTTTCCTCGCTCAATCGTCAGATTTCAGTTCACGTTTACGTCTTGATTTCAACTGCATACTGCTTTCTGTGAGTATACAAACGAGTTTCAACGTTTAGACGTAAATCTGCGTTTAGACGTAAAACTACGTTTAGACGTAAATCTGCGTTTAGACGTAAAACTGCGTTTAGACGTAAAACTGCGTTTAGACGTAAATCTGCGTTTAGACGTAAATCTGCGTTTAGACGTAAATCTGCATTTAGACGTAAATTTGAGTTTAGACGCAAAACTGCGCTTAGACGCAAAACTGCGCTTAAACGCAATCTGCGCTTAGACGCAAACTGCACCTAGATACAAACTGAGAATTTGCTTCTGCATCATAATAGTTTTTGAACGAACGCAGCTTTTGGTTTTTAAATTAATATAAGATATCCGCTGCACTAATTCACCCCCCCCTCTTAGTGCTCTCGATCCGAACAATTGGTATCAGAGCAAGGTTAACTCTCTAAAGGATTAAAACCCAAGAGAGATGGCATACGCCGGAAACCAAGAGGGGCATTCGATTACACGTCCACCCATGTTCAGTGGAACGGACTACACGTACTGGAAGACCCGAATGAGGATCTTTCTTATTTCTATGGATTTTGAACTATGGAACCTTGTTGAAAATGGATTTTCAAAATCTTCTCTTCCAATGATCGATTGGAACGATTTGGAGAAAAAGGCTTTCGCTCTTAATGCAAAGGCTATGAATGCCTTATTTTGCGCACTTGATAAAAACGAGTTTAATCGTGTTTCAACTTGCGAAACTGCTTTTGATATTTGGCACACACTTGAAGTGACCCACGAGGGCACAAGTAGAGTGAAAGAGTCAAAAATCAATCTGTTGCTGCATACTTTTGAACTTTTCCGAATGAAACCGAGTGAAACCATTGGCGACATGTTTACCCGTTTCACGGATGTCGTCAACGGTCTAAAGGGACTCGGAAAGAGTTTTTCGGATTTTGAGCTTGTTAATAAGATACTAAGATCCCTTCCTAAGAGTTGGGATCCTAAAGTCACCGCCATTCAAGAGGCAAAAGATCTGCGAAATTTCCCTCTTGAAGAACTAATCGGGTCATTAATGACCTACGAAATGACCTGCAAAGCTCATGAAGAGCAAGAAGACATCCTTCCAAAGAACAGGAAGGATATGGCACTTAAAACTTCTGAATGCCACTTAAGAGAAAACTCAAGTGATGAGGACTGTGATGACGACTTGGCACTTTTGACAAGAAAGTTTAAAAAATTCTTCAAAAGAAACAAGTTTAAAAACGATGTGAAAAATAAACTTGAACCTAAGAAGGACCAAGTGATCTGCTATGAATGTAAAAAGCCAGGACATTACAAAAGTGATTGTCCCCAAGTCAAGAAAAGAACAACAAAGAAGAAGGCGCTCCAAGCAACATGGGATGACTCGAGCGCATCTGAGGAAGACGAATCCAACACCGAGCAAGTTGCTCATTACGCCTTTATGGCAATCGAAGAGGAGGTAACGGATTTATTAGATGCTGATTTATCTTTCGATGAATTATTAAATGCCTTCCATGATTTATTTGATGAATGCAAAGTTATAAATAGAAAATACAAGTTGCTAAAAAAGGTACATGATAATCTTACTTGTGAGTTTGATAAATTAAAAGTCGAACATCATGATAGTTTGAAGTCATGTATCAAATGTCATGATTTAGAAACTATACAAAAAGAAAACTTGCTACTTAAGGACACCTTGAAGAAATTCGAGGTTGGTAGCAAGTCATTAAACATGATCCTTACAAACAAGGGTCATGCTCCCAAAAGAAGTGGGATTGGATTTGTGAGGGGTCCTCACCGAAATCCAACTACCTTTGTAAAAGGCCCCATCTTACACGTTCATCACCAAACCAAGTGCAACTTTTGTTGCAAATCTGGACACAAGACACATTGTTGTCCATTCAAGAAAATAAGTCCAAACAAATTAATTTGGGTTCCTAAAGGAACCATGATAAACTCTATGCAACATGATAGAAAATGTAGATCTATTTATGGGGCACCCAAAAGCAAATGGGTTCCTAAAGATCATCCGTTCCTATAAAAACATTAAAAGTCTAGGCCGGAGCAAGAAATAATGTTCTGCTCCTTGACTCTCAATGGTCAGAAACCAAGAATCAAAAAGGAACTCGCAACGCTTAAGTAACAAGTGAAAGCTATGAAATCACAAATACGATACAATTACAAACATATGATATCCAAATTCACATACCCCCCTGATCTTCAAAACCTGTTCATCTACGAATTAATTCTTGTAGAAACTAAATATGTCATGATCTTAAAAGGGACACCAAACAAACATACATATGCACGTTAAAAGATCTATCTTACAAAGAGCTTCTTCCTTAAATAAAAACTCATACGAAATCATGTAACAAACATCAATTGCTCTGAAACTCTCCTCAAGGCAAAGGCTCCCTAATCAAATCATCCTAAGTACTCACCTGCTACCGGCGGTGGCACCTCTCCAGCTGGCGGTTGCACCTCCAGCTATCACGGGTTGCCAGAGGTTGCACCGCTCCAGCCAGAGGTGCAACCGCCAGCAGCTCTGCCCTTTAAAATCACGCTAGGGCCGGCTAAGGAACCGACCCCAACTCACCCCCATTTCCTCCTCTACTCTTCCAAGTCTCCTCCATTCCCATTTCACTCCTCTAAGCCTTCCAAATACCTCCTATTTCGGAGCAAAACATCAAGAATCCTTCCTTCTCTTGAAGATTTCACAAAGGTACTCTCTAAGAAGCTCTTAAATTCTGCTTTGTTCTTCATTTACTTTAGCTCATCATCATCCCTCTAAACAGCAGTAGTAATGGGATCTAGAAGATCCTCAAGGGACAAGGGAAAGAGGAGAGTAGTAGAAGAGTTTGATCTCACTCTTTTTGATTCCAAAAACCATGCTGAAAAATTTCTCTCCTTCGAACTAAGAAGCATCAATAAGGGAAAATACGTAGATCTGAATGAACTAAGAGATGTAGAGACTATCCATTGGTTTGCAAACCTAAATCTACTTCCCATCTTGCAGATCAACGAACCCATTTATCCTAGACTAGTTAGATTGTTTTACAACAACATGCAAAAAGATGATGAAGAAAGGATATCAACCTATCTCTTAGGACAACACATCTCAATCACTGATAGATTCATTTGTGATATGATAGGTATTCCCATGAAAAGCATAGGACTTTATTTCAAAGGATCATGGGATGAAAAAAACTATTGAAACATCCTACGTTGAAGCCTTAGGAACAATCCTTGCCAATCCTAACATAGAATCTATTCCTAAAAGTTGTGAACATCTAATGCCCTTCAACACTAAGATACTTCATCATATCATGACTAGTATAATTCTTCCTAAACAATACCATCATGATGAAGTGAGTCAATTGGAATTAGGAATTATGTACCTAATCATGAAAGAACGTGACATTTGTCTTGGCTATCTGATCCAACAAAACATGTTGGAATTATCTACGAAAGATATGATGCTCCCATATGGTGGAATTATTACTAGAATAATGAAAGCTTACGACATTCAAATACCACTAGAAGAAGAAGTAATGAAATCAGATAAATTCAGCATAATAAACAAAAATCTACTTCACCGACTAAGATGTCACTATAGAAACGGTAACTGGGTTAGAATGCCTAGAAGAACTGATCCTCCTCAGCCTGAACCTGAACCTGAACCAGAGCCGGAAACCCCAGTCTTTAGGAGTACCCACTCTCCTCCGATCTGTCCCTTTGAGGAAATACATCCGGTTGAGCAAACTCACACATCATCCATCGAAGATATCAGGATTCGGATGGACCGATTTGAACAACGACAAGAACGGCTTGAACTTCGACAAGATCAAATCCTAACCGAACTGCAGCAAATCCATCGACAATTTGACTCTTTACTTGGGCACTTTAACCTTCCACCTCATGAATAAGCTTGTATAAACATCTAATGTTTTTGATATGACATGTTGTAAACTCCCTATGTTTTTTATGAAGGACTTTGTCTTTATGGTTACCTGATATGCTGTACATATGTTACCCTGATATAATTATCTTTGTTTGTGTAAGCATATTTGCAAACATCTATTGTTGTTTATCTCGGTTTTTGCACTGAAACTAAAAAGGTTTAAAAAGCCTATGCCGTGAAAAATATGAAGCAACATACCAATGTAAGTTGTTAAGTCAGCAGTATGACATTGATATGGTTGCTATTACTAATATGATTACTATGATATCAAACAAAAATTTGCATCGTACGAGCTGATATCTCACCATGTGATGCAATGCTACAAAAATCTTGCTATGCAATATGATACAATGCTACACTTGCTGAAATAAAAATCTTGCTATGCAGTATGATACAATGCTACACTTGCTGAAATAAAAATCTTGTTATGCAATATGGTAGAATACTGCACTTGAAATGATTGTGTTACTATATCAAAAGCTTAACACTCAAAAATCAAACACATTGATATTAGACCTCACTCTATACGAGATCATGTCACTAATCATGATGTAACCATAGAGTTTATTAATACCAAACATCAACTGGCTGATATCTTCACAAAACCCCTATGTGAAGAACAATTTGATTACATAAGAAGAGAATTAGGAATGATGATGTGTCCGAATACTTAAACTAGTTAAAATTATCTTTCGGATGTTATTACTATTACATGCCTTGACAACGCTTGATCAAATAACATGTTGCAAATTATGTGACAAATATTTTTAACCAAATGCATGTAAGAAGTTCATTTTTCGATTTGTATGTGATGTTCCTGTACACTCTTATGAAAACTCTTCGAAAAATAACTTTCCTCCGTCAAGCAAAAACAATAAAGAGATATATGTGTCATGACTTCCTTTATATGCTTGATAATGCTATCATGCTTTTTGTTGATGACAAAGGGGGAGAAACATATGAATTGATAAACATATGAATTGATAAACACTATGTCATAACTGAACTGCCATAATCATATGTCATAGTTGCAAATACTTGAGTGATGCTATAAACAATGTTATGTCATCCTTGCATCACCAAGAGATATGTGAACATGTGCTATAGTTTGCATCATATCATATGAATTGATAAACATATGAATTGATAAACACTATGTCATAACTAAACTGCCATAATCATATGTCATAGTTGCAAATACTTGAGTGATGCTATAAACAATGTTATGTCATCCTTGCATCACCAAGAGATATGTGAACATGTGCTATAGTTTGCATCATATCTTGATTTGATATTCTATAGAAAATGCAAACTTGCTAGAAAATCTCAAATGTAAGCATCATGTAAAAAGTCCTTCGTAGCTTTATATGATTACATGATGAATGGTTACAAACACTATCATACAAACTTGATGATGTATGTCATGCCTTGACATAATTCTTGAAGAGATACATCATGATGAGCATCATGATGGAAGCATTGATAAGTTTAACTGATCTAACTTATCAATACGTCACTTGAATTCTTCGGTCTTGAATTCAAGGTTGACTTATCTCAACTATGGCATTTAGATAGGGGGAGTTAAGGACAACTCCTTTATCAATTGATTGTCATCATCAAAAAGGGGGAGATTGTTGAATCTCGGGTTTTGATGATGAAGTCAATTGTCATTTGTTATCTAATCTATGTGTTGAGATAAGTGTGCAGGATTAACTACGATAAGAGTAAGACAAGCAGCAGGTGTTGCGCCGGAGTCAAGATCATGATCACGTTGGGAGTTCGAGAGTTCGACGGAAGTTCGGACGGTCGTCGGAGGTTCAGAGAGAACAGATCCGAGAAGTCCAGAAGCTTGCCAAGCGAAGCTCGTCGGAACTCGCCAAGTGGATCGTCGCAAAGTCCAGGAGTATGCCGGATGTCCGCAGAAGGATCACCGAGGGTTATCGGTTGATCGACGGAAGTTTGCCGGAAACTCGCCGGAAGAAGCGATTGACGCATCGGAGCAAAGCTGCAGAAGTTGTCTTAGAGTTAATCGTAGTTAGCACGATGATTAAGCATGAAAATGGGAGGTGATCCCATTAGCTTAATCTTGGGGCAATTGGGCCCCTGAAAAGATTCAAAGTGGGCCGAATGGAGTGAACCATTCGGACCCAGATTGCACCAGGAGGTGCAACCGCCCCAGCCAGGAGGTGCAACCGCCTGGGCTGTGGGGTTGAGAGGTGCAACCGCCCCAGCCAGGAGGTGCAACCGCCTGGGCTGTGGGGTTGGGAGGTGCAACCGCCCCAGCCAGGAGGTGCAACCGCCTGGGCTGTGGGGTTGGGAGGTGCAACCGCCCCAGCCAAGAGGTTGCACCGCCAGAGCTCAAGTTCCGAGCTCTGCCAGGCGATGCAACCACCGAGCTCAGTCTTCGAGCTCTGGCAGAGAGGTGCATCAGCCTGAGCTAAGTCTCGAGCTCTGCCAGGTGATGGATTCACCAAGCTCAGTCTTCGAGCTCTGGCAGAGAGGTGCATCAGCCTGAGCTCAGTTTCGAGCTCTCCCAGGTGATGCAACCACCGAGCTCAGATTTCGAGCTCTGCCAGGTGATGCAACCACCAAGCTCAGTCTTCGAGCTCTGCCAGGTGATGCAACCATCGAGCTCAGTCTTCGAGCTCTGGCAGAGAAGAGCAATCGGCTGAGCTCAGTCTTCGAGCTCTGCCAGGCGGTGCCACCTCTCCAGTTGAGAGGTGCAACCGCCTGATCCCAGAATTCTGGGATTTGATCGATTTGATCGTTTTGAGCTCGAATTTTGAATTGGGTTAGGGCCTATAAATACCCCACCCATTCAGCACTGAAAAGATACAGACCTATACCGAAATCTTGATCTTTTCTGTGATTCTAAGAGCTCAAAAGTGTTGTAAAGCCTTTAAGTCTCCTCCTTCTGTTCTTCAAGTTTTCAATTGTAAAGTGAGGAGAGAAAGGTCTGTAAAGGTTGTCTCCTAAGCCTGTCAAAAGGAGAGAAATTGTAAGAGGGAAGTTTGGCCTTCGCCCATTGAAGGAAGGCATCTAGTTGACGTCGGCAACCTCATCGGTGGAGGAAGCCAAAAGTGGAGTAGGTCAAGGCTGACCGAACCACTCTAAATCTCTGGTTTGCGTTTATTTTCGAGCACTTTATCATTACTGCAAACCTCCCTCATCACTACTGCTCTCTGCGCTTTCACGAACAAATTCTAAGTGCTGTTCGTCCAAATCTGCATTCAGACGTAAATTCGTATTTTCATACATTTCTGTTTACGTTTACGTTTGATTCTGCAGAACTGTTTTCCGTGCTTTTACGAACGAGCTTCTTTGCAGTTTACGCTTACATTTTAATCCTATTAATAACTGCAATCTGTCCTCTATGATTTTACGAACGAGTTTCAACATTTAGACGCAAAACTGCATTCAGACGTAAATCGGCTTTCCTCGCTCAATCGTCAGATTTCAGTTCACGTTTACGTCTTGATTTCAACTGCATACTGCTTTCTGTGAGTATACAAACGAGTTTCAACGTTTAGACGTAAATCTGCGTTTAGACGTAAAACTGCGTTTAGACGTAAAACTGCGTTTAGACGTAAAACTGCGTTTAGACGTAAAACTGCGTTTAGACGTAAAACTGCGTTTAGACGTAAATCTGCGTTTAGACGTAAATCTGCGTTTAGACGTAAATCTGCATTTAGACGTAAATCTGAGTTTAGACGTAAAACTGTGCTTAGACGCAAAACTGCGCTTAGACGCAAAACTGCGCTTAAACGCAATCTGCGCTTAGACGCAAACTGCACCTAGATACAAACTGAGAATTTGCTTCTGCATCATAATAGTTTTTGAACGAACGCAGCTTTTGGTTTTTAAATTAATATAAGATATCCGCTGCACTAATTCACCCCCCCCCTCTTAGTGCTCTCGATCCTAACAGTTAGCACTTGAAATACTAAGTCAAAAGATAAATCTAAATCAACTTGAAAATATTTAGATGTAAATGTGCCACTCGAAAATTTTAAGTCAAAAGATGTGTTTTTTTTAGTTATATATTTTTTTAGCATAAAATATATAAGAAATTTACGAAACTCATTCAATAAATTTGATTTTAGATTACCCATAACAAGCATATCAAATTCAATATCCAATAAATCATTAGAATTTTTGAATTTTAAAAACTAATTGATTGTGGACATAAAATAAAGTTGAGGCTACATGTGTAACTCAGCAAACAAACACAATTGAAAGGATAAAAATTTATTCAATTATTCAACATATATTCTTGTATAATTTCAAATGATTTATATTATATATGCCAAAGAAATAACATTATATTTAATTCTCATAAAATTTCATCGTTGCAAGAGACAAATAATATCTAATAATTAATTTATCACTTATTAAATTAAAACTCCATTCAAATTAGTTACATATATATTAAGTTTAAATATCATGATCAAATTTATTCAACTACAAAAGCACATATATTATCAATGTCAAAAATAACTTCTACAAACCATCCTAACACATGTAAACTCTAATCTCAATTTTAAGAATAATAAATGGTAACATAAATTATAAGGATAAAAACTTTTCAATTTATATATTTTTGAAAGATCCTACAAAAAAATTTTATTTAAAATTTATCAAAACTTTTACATCTGAGAGAATAATTGATACTTAATATGATCTTCAGTTAATGAGACTAGACACGTGTTATAATTTTTATAATTATAACACGTCTAGTCAATAATTGTCAAAACTTTTTCAAAACTAACCATATGCATTCATAACAATGTAAGGCATATGTATAGAAGATAATCAACCTTGAAGAAACTACAGAACAAGAAGCAAATATGTTTTCATAATTTTCTATTAAATTTATTCTATTTATAATTATAGACAAGAATAATATTCCAGAGCATAAAGTAACAAACTGTAATAGAAATTATGTCAAACTTCATTCATGTATAATCTACTTAAAATTTATAACAAAATTGTTTGAAGGAATTCTAGATCCTCAACATAAATAAACTATAAAAGATATGCTACAAGACTCATGAAATAAACTTTTTTTGCAAAATAAAAATCTAGATATTTAATAGTAAACATAAGCAATGAACAAATTATTTTTTTGAAGTGTTAGATATAAATCTAATATGTCCATCTTCATGAATAATTAAGTCAATTGATATTTATTTATTTATTACATCTCAAACAGAAAACAATACATTCTATAATCAAATCAAATTAATAACTATTATCTACTTTTCAAAAGGTGGATAAGAGTGTCGTGACAAAATTATATTCAAAACGTAAGATTTTACAAGAGTTTCTATAACAAAATATTATAACACTTATTGTAATTTAGAGAAAATATACTATATTTTTGACATTTTACTCAATAATCTTAGTTCAAATCATATTTAATGAGACTCTCCTTGAGTAACATCTTAAATTAATCATTTCCTTATCAAAGAAAAAAAAAACATATTTGGCTTAATAAAATGACCCTAATATATTAAAACCATACTTCATTTACATTACTATGTAAACCCAAAACCTAAATCTCAAAACTAATTGAGTCATCTAATGTTTTAATCCTAAAATCCCATATTCCAATAGACTCAAAACCATTGCTCTGATCTTATTAAATTGTCACACCCAGATTTTAAAAAAAAAAAACTATTATTTTAACATTCATAATTTAGAGAAGATTTTTTCTTTTATTTTTGAATTCAAATTCTTATCTTTAAAATAATAATTATTTATTTTTACTAAAAAAATCATATCTTCTTAGTAGGGCCACAAGTGACGAAAAAGTCCTTCCACTTAAGCCTTAGATCTATTACAAAATAATAAGTCATTCTGAAAATAAATATAAGATAAAAACACATCAGCAACTACACATGCTGGTATGAATATTTAAAAATTCATAAAAATAATTTTATCATAAAAATAATTTTAATATATGTGAAATATATATAAATGTCAATAATTTAATATAAAATGATAACGCATCCATTCATTATGAAATTCATATATTAGAAAATTAATAATAACTCTTATATAGTAAACAAAATCATACATCAATTACATGCAACACATGTCGATGACATTTATAACAGTCAGATAACAAAGATGTATACCACACCCAATGGTGCACTCTCCTAACAACGGATGGAGAGGTATACTCCACGGGATGGATTCCTCTTAACAATGAACGGAGAAAACTCGTATCACACTCCCAATATCATATGAAGTGGTATCCCTCACCCGCCCAAGTGGGGACACGTTCCTCCCAACAATGGATGAAGGAACCGTCTAACAATCACGTCTAACGGCCCACTAATCCCCGAAGGGAATCGCCCTCCCTTCCCTTGACAGGGATACATAATCAACCATGATCATTCATTACATTAATTCGTTCATGCATGCATGTATCCAAGAAATAGTATGATAAAACATTATGAAGGACCATGCTTGTTGTATAATCTGCTAGACTATGCTCATTAGTGGCTTCGCACTGTGATGGGCCCATAGCTCCTTTCAAAAGTTGCACTTCCAAAGTGTGCCACTAGCATAATCATATATACTACATGGTAACAATCACATCAATATCATAAACTAAAAGTATATAAAACCAATAATCATTTCTAAATGACACATTCAGATAAAAATTTTAAGTTCATCAAATCATAAAGATATGAGGCATCAGTCTCTCAATAGTCCTCAATCAAACAGAACCATAATTGAAATAGCTCAATTAACTTGAACCAAACTCAATTCAATTAGGACGTAACGGAACCAACCTCAAATCCTTATAGAATCAGTCTGGAATCACCATTAGACTATTCTAATTTAGATTTGATTAATTTCAATTAAGTCAACTAGGTTTGAAGTAATCAAGTTAATCTGGAATCACCCAAAATTGGATTAAACTAATCAAACCTATCTGATTCTATCAATTAACGAGTTCAAATCAATAAAGAGAGAGGAAATTGGAATATGTCATATAGTGCTAGCACAAACCGAATCGACCCACCTGAGTCTTGGACCGGCCATATACGTCGCACATGCTTGTCCCAAGTAGCAGGCAGGGTTGAGGTATAATGGGCTAGATAGAGAGATGACGATGTGTCTAATGCCAATCGCATAGCTGGACAGCCTAGCTTCGTAGGCTGAGCTAAAACTCACTCACGAGTTGAGCTTAGCCTTAACACTGAACTGGGCCACGCTTGGGTCGCAAGTTGAGTTGTGCCTAGCCACGTGAGTTGGGTCGTACCTGGCCAAATGAGCAGGATCGTGCTTGGCCACATAAGCTAAGTCACGCCTAGCCACATAGGTTAGGTCATACCTAGCCACATAGATTGGACCACGTTTGGCCATATTAGTTAGGTTGTACCTTGCCACATAGACTAGGTCTTACCTGACCAAAGGGCTGAGTCGACCAGATCTGGTAGATCAACCTGACTCAGGTCAGACCATAGTTAGACTTCTTTTATTAAATTAGATTTTAATATTTTAAATTATTAAAAATAACTCAAATCCATAAATTAAATAATTTAAATTCATGGTCCTAAATTTAAAAGTAATTAAATCATAGAAATTCACACATAATTCTTGAAACATAAATATATCTAATTACATGAATTAGAAATAAGAATTTTAATAATTAAATTAATATTGAAATTCATTTAAGCTTAAGAGACTATTATAAGTCAAACAACCATTATAACATCACAAATCAATTATTATTATTACTTATCAATCATAAAATTTCGAAATTAATACATTATTATGTATTATAAAATTATAAGAATCCTAATATCAAAGATCTCAAACATGAAGCAAAGCTAGTTAGAAAAGAATAAATGATCTTACCTCTCCTTAGGGAATCCTCTCCTCAATCCTTTTGTTGTAAAGTTTGGTGAGAAACGAGGGAGGAGAAGCTCCCTTTATATAGGAGAAGATGAGCTCTGTAAATAATAATTTAAATTTTTTTAATTTATTTTTATTTTGCTTTCATACATACAGATATAAATATAATATTTATCTTTTATGAGTCACATACAGAAATAGAATTTGAACTATTTACTTCTAAAAATCACATAATTCATTAGGACATAAATCAATTAATAATTTAATTGATTAACAAGATTATTAACTTGTCCACATAATTAAGGAAATCAATTTTAATTATTTCCTTAGCCGTACTAAAGAAACAAGAAAGTTAATAATTTAAATAAAGCAACACATTATTTATGCTAATTTATTTATGTTAAGGGAGAAAAATTATCGGTCATTACAGATTACATCTATGAATTATCATAATACTAGGGACGCTAGCATAGCCTATTGGTAAATACTATTGTTAATAAAACTACAGTCCTAATATTGAATTTGCCTTCACAGATATGCGCAAAATGTCATTTCCTTGATCCTGCATTAACACTCCTATAAAACCAGTGGAATTCAAATTGGAATTCAAAATGTCCTATAAATCTAGATGACACATTGGGGCTTGCACAATTCAAATTGCATTAGAGGTGGGAAATTCTTTGGTCTCCTATTCAACAGATGTACTTCCAGAAATCGACAATGCAAATGTTAAAAGTTGGATCATTTATGATGCATCAGAAACAAAGACTTTGAGTTTAAAGAAGCTATCATAACTAAATAGGAACTACTGTAGTGTCACAGGATGATGTCTTGACAAGGTTGATTTGTTGCACAATGAGAGACCTAATCACAACTATAAACCTTAATCTCTATTACAACAAAGGCAAGGTTTTAGAAAATAGTGGCATTGACCAACAAAGAATAGCAGGAGGATTTAGATTAATGGGAGGCAATAAATTTGAGTTTAGACAGAATGATCTGAAGAGGCATTCCTTAGATGGGTCCATTAGCAACTGAAGTTGAATAATATAGTTGGGAGACAATGACTAGAAAACACAG